>NC_021162.2:63194549-63222594 GCF_000331145.2 Cicer arietinum | reverse complement strand
GGGAAAGGGAGAAGAAATTAGAAATAATAGGAATGGGCGGAATTGGTAAGAAACACACAAAGCAAAGCGGATTAAGCTTATGAATTTGAAAGTGTTTCTAACCAAACAACCCATTCCCACAACTTCTAACTGCTCCAATCTGCCATTCCCACCTCACTGCTATCTTGACGCCGTCGCACCAAACTCACCGCACAATTATCGCTATTTATATACATATATAGAGAGGAGTCTAACCCTACATAGTACAAGTCACAAACCTAGTCCAACTCCCATTTTTTATTCAAAATTATCTTCTTATTCATGTTGTTCCCTTCTATTATTTAAACAATTGATTTCTAATCATATTTAGATTTTTTTGAATTTTATTAATGATTTTGCAAAGTACAAACCTTGTAATTTGTATCCCTGCATTCAGGCATATGAACTTCGATAAGTGTATCACTTTGTAATACTATAATTTAAAATTTGTAAAAAATGATAATTTATCCCCAAATATGTAGCTTAATAGTCTAGGTTGAGATGTTGAAAAAATATTATAAAGGAGGTTTAAGGTTTAATCACTGCTGTTAACAAATTAACCATTAACATTTACACGTAAAAAAGTGGTCACCCTTTTATCCACCCTCTCTTTAACAAAGTTGGGAAAATATTTATCCTCATTCAATGGTAAATCCATGAATGATCTTCTTACTTTTCAGTACTAGGGAAATGCAAGACTACCGATACCGAGCCAATGTTGGATCACATGATAGATACCCTATCATTGGGGGTTCAATGCACCCTCTTTGTTATAACATACTACCCCTGCTACTGAATCTTTTTGTCCCAGGATTTACAACAAATACCTTAATATTGATTTGTAAAGGGAAGACCAATGATGCCTTAAATGGATTCATAGCTCTAAGCATGCAAATAATGTGATCATCATGTAGTAGTTACTTACTGATTAAGTAACTGTGCCTGAGCTTACCAAATGAAATGTATCAACTCTAAAGACTAAAATTAAAAACTTAACTCATTTTGGATCAGGTTCACTTACCAAACAAATAGCTACTTATTACTTGATGAACACTTGAATCTGACTATACAAACTTAGGCAAATGTTTCTATTGTGTGACTACTAAACTTCAAGTTTTTATCTTTGTTAATGGTTGAAAACAAAAATTATAATGTTATCTACAAGTGAAGAAACAAAGAGAGAGCATTAAGCCTGCATCACAGTAATCAAATTGTTGGGAGTTGATGCACATCCCCTCTCAACTAGAATCATGATCTGTTTAATCCCTTTCCACTTAGCCATCAATGCACCCCTTTCCTATTTCCTCCAGCAACAATTTTCTGCAGCATAGCATAATTAATCATCTTCTATTAGAAGGAAAATTCTTAATATGATATGAATTGCATGGTTAGAGAATAAAGTGAAAAGCTTTATTAAGATGAAAGCAACCAATACAAATAAAGTGGACCTAAACTAGGTCAGTACATTCAACATTAAAATTAAAAAACCTCTGATATTTTGAAAGAACATAATTAGTGCCATGCATGTTTGGAAGAGCAACTATCAACCAAAGGAGGTTCCTCCAAATTTGAATACATGAATAGTTACTTGTTTAACAGAAGAAAGGTCACTCCACATATTATCTGATTAAGACCACCCGTACAAGTGAAGGTTCAAAGACTTGGGAGCATATAGCTCAATTTTGGCAAAGTTGGATGAATTATTATGCATACTGAAATTGACAAGTGTCTCACTTGATATGCTTAGGATTTGTGCTTACAGCTACGAATGACCAAACTGTTCAACCTGTTAAAGACCAAAAAGGGCTCAGCACAACGGTTTTTACCACCGCAAAAGGCGAAGATCGTTAGATCCAAGCTGGTCAATGCTGGCAAATTCAAAGACTATGGAAATAATGTTTCTCTAAAATTAAGCCTACCTCAACTATCACTCCTGAATCCTGATAGGTATTCCTAATTCTTTGAGAAGGGTATTATGGGAGCAAACATAGTTTAAAATCTTTTTGAGGAGCTCGGGCTCAATATCGCCCCTACAATCAAGATCGAGAGCGTGTAGTGCAGTTGAGTTATCACAAAGAGTCAAAATCTTAGACACGAATACGGAAAAGTGCTTCACAATGGAAAATCTTGTAGAATGCAATGTAAGAGTTGGAATACATTTCCAAAGATGTTTCAATCTTGTGGACAAAATGCAAGTTTGAACCGCGTTTTTGGTATTCAAAAGTGACAAAACGCGAATGAGAACACAGTCGGGTAAATCACCGAGTCTGTCTTCACTTTCTTCATTTGGTTCATTTTCATAATGCCTTCTCTACTTCATCTTTTCTCGAATTGTGCTCTCTTCGATAAAATCAGACATTTATGAACAAATATTTTTTTCGATAAACTAATTCAAGTAGCTTGTAACTTATAATTTTTTTTCTTTCTAATTTTATCTTTATTATTGTAATTAAAATCATTTTTACCCTTTTATATTTATTTATTATAATTTAAAATAAATCATTTTTAAATTTTTAAATAATTTATTTATAAATAATTTATATAATTTTAATAAATAATAATTTAAAATTATTTTTTTAATTAAATTTTAAATAATTTATTTATTTTAATTTAAAATAAATAAAAGATACAAATATATATATATATATATATATATATATATATATATATATATATCAGATTGATAAATTTTAGATTAATAAAAAATAAAATTAAATAACTAATTTTAAAATATTTTAACAATTAATTAATAAAATTTATTTTTTTTATTAAAAATGTCCTTTTATATCATTTTATGTTTTAAATTAATTAAACGATTTATTTTATCAAATAGTTCAATTAAATTAACAGCTATAAACTATAAGTTAATTGTACCAAATAAAACCTAACAAAAAGTCTCCTTCAAATTAAATTGTGCTGTTAAATTAGCTGATTTTTCATTTTTATTCATCCAAGCCAGGTTTTTTGTGGGATGTTATTAGGAACGTTTCCACGTCCAACTGTTATTAGCCAGTTTCTAATTTATTTTTCCAAAATTCAAAATCCATAACGTCCTAAATCATAAAAATCTCCAAATAAAAAATACAACGTATTCTCCCCTAAATATATACTCATTAATTTGAAAAATTATTGGTGGTAACACTCCATTCACAAAAAGTAAACAAATGATGAAACAAAAAAGTTCATATACAATCTCAAAGAATACAAAATAATACACATGCACTAGAAAATGAGAAGAAAAGAAAATACAAGTAGATCCCACCCACCTCATTGCAAAATAACAATAATGGTAAGTATTAAATGTCACACCTATAACTAATGAATATTTTAAAGGATCTACAACTTAACAAAGAAGATCATCATACAACTAGAGGGTACAAGTACATAGGGTGTGAATTGATATCACTAGAAATTGACATAAGTATTTTGCTTAGGAATTGTAAATTTTAGGGAACATTAATTGCCTTAAATTCTTATTAGATTTTGAATCAAGTCACCGCCTATGCCTATGAGAGGACTTGTGCCTTCTCCATAAGTTATTAGATGACCAACAAACACGTTTCAAAACTTTTGATAGTTACTTCAACACCGACTTCCAATAACGATTTCGTTTCCAGTAAGGGGAGAAGAAGGAATGGAAATTTAAGGGTTGTATTTGGGGATTTCGAATTTGGTAGTTACTTCAACACATTTGATACTTACTTGACAAATGGAACAATTTCATTGCCAATTATTCAATTTGAAGAAAACTTTTCCTAATTTATAAATTTAAAATTTGAGATCTCAAATAATTAAACGTTTCAAATTGTTAGTTTACTCAAATCCAAATCTATGGGCCTTACGCTTACGTTTTTGTGAGATGGAGGCGCATAGCATCTTTATAATTAAGTTTTTTTTATTTTAATAAATGAGTATTTTAGTCTTAAAAATTGTAAAATAAAAATTTAATTCTTTTAGTTAAAAAATATCAATCAATTTATTCTTTTTTTAAAATATTCCCTTAGTTTACATCCATAGAAACAATTAGACTCGAGCATATTGACTTAAGTAGTCTTTTGTTATAGCAAAATAGACATTTTTTTACTCAACAACAAAATAAGTATAGACCTAAAATCACAAAAAGAAAGTATAGACCTTTAAAATTGTGATGCAAAATTTGAAGAAAAATAAAATTTAAATTGATTGATATTATTTGATTTAAAGAGTAATATTGTTATTTTGTATATTTAAGAGATTAATTTGACTAATCTTTACAATTTTAATAATTAAAATATCTATTTACTCATTAATTTTATACATGCATCTAATATATTAAGAGATTAATTTCTATATCTTATCTTTATGATGTAACCTTTTATATATGCCTCTAATTAAATCAAACCATAATTCCTTGTTGATCTAATTTTTTACATATATATATAAAACCATGATCTACTTTTTTATGTTAAATTATTAAAATATCTTTATAAATATTTACTTGGTGTTATTTAGTTAGATACATTCGTTAAAAGTACTGAGGACCACTTGTTGAAAACATAGTGGAAGTAGAGCAATTCAGAAAGAAAGAAAAATCATAGTGGGACTGGGAGCAATTGCCCTCACAATTAGTCAAGGAATTATTATTATTATATACGATCAAGCAAAATGATGAAGAAAGATGTAAACTTGTATAAAAGGTGAACAAATCGATTTGGATGATTCGTCAAAAGTACACCAAATTTATAAGAAGGAATTAATAAAGTATTATAAGTATTACATGGAATGAAGTTCATGAGAAGCAACCAAGGCCTTAGAAATCTCAAATATAAGCCTAGCCTCAAAAGCATCAGGGGTATAATCCTTAGAATCTTCACGAGCCTTTTGAGTTCCAAATATTGTACTATCACTTTTCATTGATTTCAACATAAAGTTCTCATAAGCGTTCTTAACCTTTGTCCACATCTTCAATGGTGATCTAATTGCCCATGTTAACCTTGGAACTACTTTGATCCTCCATTGCCTTCTTCTCAACCTTACAACCTTTGTCTTCTTACCACCGTCTTCGTCCAGGCGTTGGTAGCGCCGCCTTCTCAAGTATCTCGTTGGTTTTGGTATTAGTGATTCAACTTCCATGTTTTTCATCATGAAGATTGATGAAGGAGGATAAGGAGGTAGAAGAGAATAAAAAGGTCTCTACAATTTTTTCATGGAAATGAATTGGTGCGTCTTTGAATTGGGCACTACATGTGTGTGTTGGAGATTTAATTGGATTTTATTTTGACAAACAGAGTCAACAACAACGGTTTGAACATCAATTATTATTTTAGGTGGGTGGTTCATAATGTGAGGTGACCATGTGGTCGACGGGAGCTATAATATTATATTTTTCATCTCTCAATATTATTTTTTATTATAATAGAATGATTTAAATTCATAGAAATTATATCAACACAGAATAATATAATTTAAAATTGTTAAAAAAAAAATTTACAAACAAATTCATATCATCTAAATTAATAGTATCAAACGGCAAAATACTTACAATAATAGTAATAAAATATACATGTATGACAAAATTAAAATGTCTAAAATACACATGTATTTGAAATTTTAATATTGACGACGCTAAAATTATCAATTGTATCTGAATTTACACTTAATCGTTAATATGTTAATTTGAACCAAACTAATAGTGCGTCAAGATGAAAAATTAAATGACACACAAAAAAAAAACTTAAATATATATAAAATCACTTATTTAATTAAAAGAATAATAAAAGAAAAAAAAAACAAATTGAATAGGTGATTTCAGATAAAAAATGACATTAAACCACTAATTTTTTATAAATAAACGAACAAAAATTAAAAAAACAATCAATAAAAATTGTTTATTTTTTTTCATCTCGTACCATTAAAATGAAGTAATTTGAAGGAGTACATACATATATCTAATCTTAATTTTTAATTAAATATATTAACTTTTTAAATATTATTTACTTATATTTGATGTCGAGTGTATATTGGTTTGCTATCCTTCTTTATTCTTTCTTTCATAAACTAAGTTTTTTATTCAATTAATAAAATTTGGATTTGTGAATAACTCGGTAGTAGGTGCAATGCGTAAATAATTGTAGTTTTTTAGTCTTGAGACATTTTATAAGTTTTCTGAGCTATGAAACCTAACTCGCTTAAAATTTTATTGAGGAAATATATATTTACTATTAATATTTTAGATTACCTTGAGTTCATGTAATCTATGTTACTATTAATTAATAATCATCATCAAATGCATTATTGTGTTAAAAAGTCATTGATCACGCCATAAAATATCTGAATATTTGAATTTATAAAGAATAAAATTAACATTTAATATTCATAAAAAATTCTGACACGGTGACACCATATATATGTACCATTAATCGATGTACCATTAAACACTCAACTTGAATTTCAATAAATTAAGTAAAGTACTTATGCATATTTCAACGACAGTTTGACCAAAAGTTGATAAATGAATTAATTTCATAATATATCTAGCAAAATACTAGAAGAAAAGAATGCAAATTCGTTTTTAATTATAAAAAGAAATAAAACTTTCCTCCACGCTACCTGAAGGTACTAGGAAGGAAAATACGGGTTGGTCTTGGTCATATTTGTTCACTCGCACATAATATAGGGTCAAAGTGTCGTTTCTTGACTTCCATTTTCAAATTCAGCTCTCTATAATATTCTTTTCATTTGTCCAATTACTTAAGCTATGTATCCACTTGCTATGTTTTTATTAAATTAAATTAAACGTGGTCTTATTTCTTTAACTAATGTTCTTATATATATATATATATATATTCATAGTTCGATGACCATATCATAGTTAATACAAGAACAATCTCTAATCATTCCTATAAACTAAAAAATACCATCATAAAGTTCATCCTCATTCACCAACATTTCCTCCAAGTTTTCTAGCTATTCAAAACATGGAAATAAAGAGGTACTTAAGTAGACGTGGCTACCGGCGTCTCGACGGCAGCATATCCACCGTCCGACGGAAGAAGATGCAAGTCATACAAATGAAAGGAAGTCCTCATAAGCATTGGAGGATTGGAACAAGCCCAAGGCTAAGATGGATGATGAAATCACCATTGAAATTGTTGACAAAAGTTAAGAATATTTATATGAACTTTATGTTTAAAGTGGCTGGGAATGTAGGAGGGGCTTTGAACACTGATAACAACAACCTTGGTGTGAAACAAATTCCACAAGCTCGTCAAAAGTCTAAAGGTTACTACTCTGGTGATGCGTTTGAGGCTAGGCTTATATTTGAGATTTCCAAGACCTTGGTTGCTTCTCATGAACTATATTCCATTTAATTCTTTGTTTCATTTTATTTTCTGAATTTTATTGTAAAAAACATTCAAATGATTCTTCGTCTAAAATGTAAAGGAATGAATTAAGTGTATCTTAGTTTTCAGTATTGTGCATGAATAAAATAAACATTTTCTTCTCTTAACGAAACTTGTATTTGCTTATTACACCTGAAACATATTAAAAAATGACTATAATTAAATGAAAGAAAGAATAATATTATTCAACAAATTATTTTTATTAACAATTAATATATTTCTACTATCATAAATTTAAAGTGAAATACAATAGTTTGACAATTAGATCATAAACCATGCATGTGCTCTCGATGGGATTCTCATGTGTTGATGGATCCATAGAGCAAAGTCCAGATTGATGCGCCTTGATCTAGTCTAATCAAAATTGATTGTACCTAAAGGGAGCACCACTTATTAGTACTCCAAACAACTTATTAGATATTCCATTGGAAGATGAATAAAATGGGTGCCTAAGAACATCCACTGAGGTAGGTGTTTCATTTATTTAGCACTAAATTAAAAAGACATCTTTATTATAGAATAAAATTTATTTTAGTTATGTTTATAAAGAATAGTGATTATAGAACAATTATTTATTTCTTTACTTTTTACCCGTCTCACTTATTTAATATTTTTTGTGGTGTTGAATTGGAGAAACTAAGCACTATCGTTAAAAGAAAAAAAAAAATTAAGCATTCAAATGGAGGAGTTTCATTGTGGATGGTATAATAGAGAGTAAGTTATGCAAGCTCTCTCTCTCCACAATTTGTGAACCGTATTTAATAAATTATATTAAAACAAATAAGTATTATTGAAATGTAATTATATAAAGTTATTGATGATATTTATTTAGAATTGTTTTTTTTTAATGTTAGATTAGAGGAATTGAATGCTTATTAAATACTACTATTGTTAAAAAGTTAGAAATGAGTAATATGTAATTGTGAGACCTACTTTTACATCCTAATGAAGAAACAACAATTGTATATGTTTTTAGTGGTCGATCCAATTTATTATCACCCCTATTCTATACTTCTAAATTTTAAACTTAATTAATCCATTATTTAAGAATAAATTAAAAAAAATAGAAACACAAATCACCTAGAAGAAAATAATAAAAAAATCGTTTATTGATAATGTTAAAGAGAGAGCTTTCCCACATGAACATATAAGGTTGGTCTTACACATACATATCGGGTCAAAGAGTTGTTTGTTGACTTTATTTTTCAAAAGCAGCCATTTATATTTTTTATACATGCACATGCACAATTATGCTATGTATCCGCTTGCTATATGTTTTAAGCAAATTAAACGTGGAATTCATTATTTATTTGAATTTTCTTTTATATAGCCCAATCAACATAGCATAGTTCATTCAATCATTCCAATAAACTACAAAAAGTCAATAACCATCGTAAACTTCATCTTCATCTTCATCCAGGCTCCAAGTTCAAGCTATTCAAAACATGGAAATTATAAAGAGATACTCAAGAAGACAGGGTTACCGACGACTCGACGGTAGGATATCCACCGTCCAACGGAAGAAGATGCAAGTCATACAGATGAGAGGAAGTCCACGTAAGCACTGGAGGATCGGAACAAGTCCAAGGTTAAGATGGATGATGAGATCACCATTGAAAATGTTGACAAAAGTAAAGAATATTTATATGAACTTCATGCTAAAAATGGCTGGGAATGTAGGAGGGGCCTTGAACACTGATAAGAACAACCTTGGTGTGAAACAAATTCCACAAGCTCGTCAAATGTCTAAAGGTTACTACTCTGGTGATGCATTTGAGGCTAGGCTAATATTTGAGATTTCCAAAACTTTGGTTGCTTCGCATGAGCTACATTCCATTTAATTGTTTGATTCATTTTGTTTTCTGAATTTTAATTTAAAAGCTACCATGTGATTCCCCATCTGCAAATGATAAGGAATGAATTCAAGTGTAATTTAATTTTCAGTAGTGGATGTGAATAAATTTTTTTTATCATGAAGTTACATGTCTTTAGTGTATTGTAATTATTGCTGATTAGTACTTTTTTGTCAAAAAAAAATAGTATTATTTAAATAATAAATGTTAACACAACAAAAAAATTGTATTTAAATTTTAAACATTGCTAACCAGTGCATCGGGAGAGAGGGACGCCCTCTTTCATGAAACTTCTTCAGCGTCCCAACCCAAATCATTGGGTTACACCTTTGGGAACAGTTGATAAGCTCCTTGTTTGCAGCAACTATGTCCTTGGGAGATGCTACTGTAATTACAACATTTTTATCCTTATTTGCTTCCATTGCGTCAATGGATTGTTTAAAGTCCTCCAAACTGAGGAAAAATAAAATAAAATAGAATAAGAACTTTTGGTTTCAAAAGTCAGGATCCATTTCAGTGCAAAGCAAATGTTTCAGCACCAAGTTTTCCTTTTTCACCTGTAAAAACCAGACCAAGTTTAAAGCATTTTTAGAGGAAATGCAGGAGACAGTAGGAATCAAAACCTAGAGGCTGGAAAATTACCAGTTTCTCAACCGCTAATAAAAACTGCATCCTAGCAATTTCTTCTTGATAACTAATATTCGAGAAAATCTCGGGTACTTGAGACAACCTATCCAAGACGATTTTGTCCATCAAGAACATGATAACTTTTTGAACTCTGAAATATCTCCTTTGTCATCTTCACAATGCTAGTGATGACTGCACTAGTTTACATATGAAGTACACTAATATAATGATGAAACAAATGGATGCCGTAACCAATGTTTTTTCCATAGCAGAAAGACTTGCAGAAAAACTCCTAGCTACATAGAGAGCCAAATCATTTTCGCCATGTTGCCATAACCAGAAAGCATCCCTTGAAGTCACAATACACCATACAAAGGTGTTAACAAGACAGTAAAAATTCAAATATATTTTCACACAATCCTTAGAAAAATAATGTCCACAGAAAAAGCACAGGCTATACCACATAAGTAAAACATCCCCAAATCATTTGCTACATGTGGCAGTTCACATTAATAAACAGCTTTTATTCACTTCATAATTCATTCTATGGAATTATGAACAAAAATCAGTTAGAAAACTTGAACTGAACAAGAATAATTTTAGTATCAGTGATTTAACATTCAGTCCCAACACTAAGACTTTAAGTTTTGAAATATCAAAATGAAATTAAATAACTCCAAACAGGTAAGTTACAAAATTTGAACCCAAACCTTCTTTCTTCAAATATTTACATTCTTGCAAAGCATCAGTAGCAACCCCAGACGTATTCTAAAGCCAATTTGGTAAAGTCAGAACACAATTTGTCTGATTTGCACCCAACAACTGAAATTCCTTGACCGAGTGAATGTGTTCTTTTTCTCCGACCACAGGGTATCCAAGTCCTTATAAACTCATAAAATGCATGCCAGGCTTGAGCATTAGAAAGTCCGGTCTAACCAAATCACTTTCAACCTAGCTATCAAGAATGATGAAACTCTTAAAATACAGAAGATAAAAACTGTTGTGAACATTAGGATGGACAAAATAACATCCAAAAAGTGAAAACATCCTAACAAAATTGAGCTTTTATCTATGTAACTGTGCAATGCACATACTACTTTTGGATATATCTTGATCTATATATAAACTAATTGGATATATCACAAACACAAGAGAGAGTCCTTAAACAACTTCTACTTTAATCACGTTTTCTGATATTTAACTCTTTTCGATTCCAATCCAACTAGATCCTGGCATTTTCTTTACATTCCTTATCTCCATTAGTTCTCTCAGACTCACCACACCATCCCAATTTCTCAATTCCGCCAACATGTTGGACAATAACACATAGGTTGATGGGTCTTTTTTATCTTGTCTTATGGCATGTTCTGCTGCAAGTTTCCCAGTCTCCACATCTCCGTGAACCTGACAAGCACTGAGCAATGTTTGCCAAACCCGCGCACCAGGCTGAAATGGCATTCCCAAGATTAACTCCTCAGCTTCTTTGATAAGCCCAGCCCGGCCTAGGATACTCACCATACAAATGTAGTGATCTTCTCCAGGAAAAATTCCGTAGTCTTTAGTCATGGAGGAAAAATACTTCCACCCTTCATCAACAAACCCACCTTGACTACATGCATAAAGAACACAAATGAAGGTGATGTAATTCGGTTCTACACTCGTTTCCCTCATTTCGTCAAAAATTTGAAGAGCTTCTCTAGATTGGCCATTCTGTGCACATGCCATTATCATCGTTGTCCATGAGATAACAGAACGAAAATTCATTGATTGAAAAACAGCCCATGAACTATCCATGCATCCACATTTTGCATACATATCAAGAAGAGCATTATCAACACAAACATCAACGCCGCTTCCAAGTTTGATCCTCAAGCCATGAATTTGTTTCCCTTCCTCCAGTGAAGCCAAACAGGCACAAGCATTTAGGGCAGTTGCCAATGTAAACTTATTTGGCTTGACACTCGCTTTTTGCATTTGTACAATCACTGCAAGTGCCTTTCTTGGGTCCCCCCACCGTAAACATCCATCAGCCATTTCGGTCCAAGAGCATACATCTTTGTTAGGCATCTCATCAAATGCTTTGAAACCCTCCTCCAATTTTTGATTCTTTATGTACATGTCAACTAAAGAGTTCCCTACTCAAATGTCATCCCCATAACCACTTTTGACGAGGTGTGCATGAACTTGCATTCCCATTTCAAGATAGCATATGGCAGCCAACCCTGTGAGGGCACTGGCAAAGCTGTACATATCAGGCTTTATACCCTTACGATTCATGTAGCGCCAAAATACCGGAATCTTTTCGCAATCAAATTCCAAGTAACCCCCCATCATGGTATTCCATGTGACAACATCCCTAACAGGACTTGTCTCAAAAATTTGCAATGCTTCTGCCAATTTACCATGCCTAACTAAAGCTGTCAAAAACGCATTGAGTAAGAAAATATTAGATTCAAGTCCCGACCGTACGACTAACGAATAAATCTGATTAGCCTGTGTCTCATTCTGGGTTAATGAAGAAGCTTGAAGAGCACTAACAAAGGTGAATTCGTTCGGTTTAGTGTGTCCTTCGCGGTGCATACGGCTGAACAACGAAAGTGCTTCGGAAGCAAAGCCATTATGGATGCAACCAGCCATGACAACAGAATAGGACACTACATTTCTATCTGGCATTTCATCAAACAGTTGGAGTCCAGATGTAAGGTGTCCAATTTTGATATACATGTTGAGCAAATGGTTTTGAAGAAAAAGGGTAAAAGGAATATACCCTTTGATGAATTGAGCGTGAATTGCTGTTCCGTTCAGCAAGTTTGAGTCTTGTGCATATCCTCGTAATAGATTTGAGTACAAGTCCTCACGTTTGGCCATTTCTTTGATACAAAACATGTTCACAATAGGAACTGGAATAGGAATAGGAAGGTGTTGGTTTGGAGACTAATTGACTATACAGTGCAGACCGTACAAAACATGCTTGTGGGCAACAAAAAGTTCGGTATTATTGTTGTACATATTAAGCTAAAATGGTTTAAGGATTATACACATTTCAATAGAAAAAATAACCGGTCGTGCAACAAATTAATTCTAGAAACTTCCAAATCTTGTTATAATATGACTATTTTAAATATTAAACTAGAATATAATCCGTAATTGTGTTGTAAAATTTTATTTCAGTTTTGTAATTTTTTTTTTAAAATTAAATGTGATATTTATGGTGTATAAATAAATTAATCTGATCGAAAAATATTTTTATATTTATAAATTTTTTAGTTTATAAGAATAATTACTTGTAATAAAAGAATAAATAAAATTGAAACAATTAAAAATTTATAAAAAAAGTAAGCGATCTTTACGCTAAAAAATATGATTAAAAAAAGAGTAATTGTCTATATATATAATTAAAAAAATTAAAAAAGTTAAAAAAATATGAATGATTTTTATTCTAAAAATATGATTAGAAAAAAAAGGTGATAATTTGTATATATTTATTTTATTTTAAATATTTAATCATTACATAATATTTTATTTCTATAAAAATAGAATATATATTTTGCAAACATTAATTTGAGATATATTTGAATCATTAATTTGAGATATATTTGAAAAGATTTATTTGAGATATATTTGAAAGCATTGATTTTTATATGATGATTATTTTTATTTTTATTTTACTTTTTATCTTGAGTACTATTTATTTTTTAATTGAATGAACTATTATTTCTAATATTTTATGTTGTATGTCTAATTTCTACTTAAACTTTCGATAATTAATTTTTAATTAGATATGTTATGTCAAGTGCTTCTTTCAAATATATTTTGATTTAATTATCCTGATTGGAGAGTGTCTACAATAAACAAACTCAAAGTACTATTTTTATAACAAACATACAAAATAATGTTGAAAATAATAAGATGTCAATACTTGATTTTGACTATTTTTGTCGTTAATTGAAACTATGTTTTAATTTCCTTCACCCAATCTATAATTTTAATCTTTTAAAATGAATGTTTTTTTTGTTTTCGTGAACAATTTATATAAACAAATAATTTCTTTTGTATTAAAGGAATATATACCCTTGCACTAATAAGAGAAATATGAACATAAATTGTATATTACATAGAAAATATTTAATGTATAATCTAATATTTTAATTTTTTTTAAAATATCCTTTGTTGTTTTTTTTTTTAATTTAAATGATTGTGTTTCAATTTTTTTTAATTTTAATTTAAACTTCCTTTGATTTTCTGTGTATAAGTTTGATTATTGATTTTTATTATGTGATTATTATGATTATATATATTTTATAGTAATTTATGATTGTTATACTTTAATTATTAAAATATTATAATGTATTTATATGCAATTAATTAAAAAAGTAACTAACAATTAAATCAAGTTTGCAATAAGAGTTATGTTTTTATTGTTGTTTTTTTTTAATTATAAAGATATACACAAATAATTAGTAAAATGAATAATAAAAAATGAATCATACTATTGAATGATCAATAATGTGACAAAGTTGATATTACATAACATATAAAAATGTGACGTATCAGTATAATAATTTAAAAGTTTATTTTAATATATTACATTGATTCGAAAGTTAATTTAAATTTTACCTGAATTAAAGAACAAAGTGACACTATATGTGATTTAGGAATACAAATTATCTCTTTTCAGTAACACTAACACTAACATCAGATCGGATCCACAATCTACCGATACAATATCTACCTTTTTATTAATAGACCAAACTATTGAATTAATCAACAAATGATACTTAACATCTATATTAACTTATCTCAAAATGAGTTTATGCTCCCATGAAATATAATCTCTAACATGCAGTCGTATAAGCCAACATTTTCATTTAAGACAATCAAATGAATTAATAAATTAAAATAATGCACGAGTGAATCAATAAAATAAACTGAATTAAAAATATGCATTAGTTGACATGAACTGATTTAGATTACATTATTTGGAGATTTTTTTTTTAATATTATAAGGACTAAAATGTACCTCTTTAATTGTCAGAGGTTTCACTGTTTCTTTCAATCTTTTGATTGTATTATATATAAAGATTATGTTTAATTGTAATTTTGGTCCTCCTATTTTAGTTGAATCACGATAACACTTCTTTCATTTTATTTCTTATCAGTTTTGATCTTTTAAATAGAATTTTGATCCAAAACTTGAGGAAGTGTCATTTTTTTGCGCTTATTAAGCTACACCATACCTCAAGATCTTGTGGTACAACAATTGTACATGAGATCTATCATTATAAATGGTGTTGTGTGGCTTAAAAAAATAATATTTTATTAAATTTTGGATTAAAATTTTGTTTGGAGACTAAAACTTTGGAGAAATAAATGAGGGAACTACTTTCGTGGTTCAGTTAAAATAAAGGGACAAAAACTGCAATTAAGCTTAAAGATTAAGTTATCTTAATTTATTTTTTATAGGGACTTAAAAATATTTTAATTTTAATTTAATTGTATTTTTTATTCTCTTATTTTTAAATATTATTGGAATTGATCATTTTATTTTAAAATTTTAGTATCTTCCTCAAATTTCCAAATAAAAAAACGGTGATGTAATATGTTTTAATTGATGTGATCTATGATTTAATAATATAAAATTATTCATATGGAATAATTGATTACTTGTCATTAGTTAAATTATAGAAAATGAATAATGAAAATGAAGTTTTTATAAAGTTTTCTTGCAATATCATAATTGTTGGTCATTCCACATTACATATTGTATACTACTTCATTTAAGACATATTATCACATCAATTTTTAGAAGGAGGGACAAAAAGTGAAAGTTTTTAAAATAAGTTGACCAATTTCAAATAGAAGACCAAAATATTATAATAACAATTTGACAAAAATACAGTCTTTTAAGTTTAACTCAATTTTTGTTATAACTCTTTAAATTTATTTTATCTCGATTTAGTCATTTAAATTACATTTTGTTTGTATCGATAATCTTTTATCTCAATTTCAACATTAATTAGTTCAATTGAAAACTTCTAATAATTAAAAACTATACCAAATGTTGCAACAATATGTATCTCATATAAATCTTTTATAAAACATTCATCAAATCTTATAAATTGTTTATATTTCTTGATTTTTTCTACAACAATTTAAACACATATATAAAGCAAGTTAATAAATATCTATCCACATAATCGATATCTTTAATTTTCTTTACGTGCAAAGTAGATTGAACACTCAACTTATTATGATATTTTAATATTTCATGGCAATAATTTGCAAAAAATTTCAAAATTAAAAGACTACATTTATAATTTAATAAATTTTAAAGGTTAATAATCCAAAATAAATATAATTTAAAAAAAAAGGATTTATATGAAAATTGAACTAAAAGATCAAACTTTTTGCTACCAATTGGTATTTTCAATTTTGGATATTCTCTCTGATAGGCTAACATTGTGATTAAAAACTCAGTGTGATAAAAACCCGAAACAAAGAAGTTGGAAATCCTATCCTTTGGCCATTCCTAATAACTAACGACTATCCACGCAATGAAAACCAAAGCTGATGCTGATTCATTCTGGACTTGGAATTCCGACAACAACAAAGAACAACAACAATTCTCAGTAACCAAATTCCTCGGAAACAAACCCAATAAACCTCAAGCATCAGTGTTGGGTCCTGGCTTCGGAGCTGGCTTCGGATGCGGTGCGGGTATAGGCTTAGGTTTGGTCGGTGGGTTAGGATATGGAGGGTCGCCTTTCAACCATCTCAACCTCGTTTTTGGTCTTGGAATGGGTTGTGGGTTGGGTTTTGGATACGGATTTGGTCAAGGAATTGGTTACACTTTTGATTACCAGAACCGTAAGTCCACAAAATCTAAGAAGAGTTTTTCTGATTCCAATAAAACCATTGTTTTTCAGTTATGAATGATTCAATAGTCTGTTGCACTTTTTCATTCGACCTTTGTTTCACAAACTTTTCTTATACTATGTTTTGTTTCTGCTTTTGTTGTTGAGATTTGGAAATGGACACATTTGATTGTCCTACGGCACACCAATTTTATTTAAAGTATGAGATGGTATATATTTGATTTCATCCTTGAAGTATTAGTCATATGAACATGCCCAAGTCATATTGTTTTATTTGATTTCATTTAATCCATGAAACTCATTTTAGATGATTGCTCTTTTGCCCCCGTTTTTGCTCACAGGGTGGTAGTGTAGTGCATTTCAGTCAATTTTACACTACTGCAAGATAGCCGATATTTATTTTATCAGGAAAAGGGTAGCACACAAAAATCTCAATAAGTTGACCCAAAAAGTTTACATCAATGTGCAAAGTAAGAATTGTATTTTACTTGTTTCACTTATAACTTAATAGTATTTTATAGCTAACTTTTAAATATTTTGATTCTATATGGTTTACCTTAATATGATAATCGGCGCCATAGGATAACACAAATCTCAAAATTTTGAAAACGAAAAAATCTCTATAAGTTTACACCCTTGTTATATTATTATTTACATAAACTCTTGTTGAAGTTTTTTTATTTTTTGTTTGAAAAATATTGTTTTCATAGTTTTGGTATATAAATCTGTGCTTTTCTTCTAATATGTGCAAAACATCATTTTTTATAAATCTGTGTTTCTTGAACTAAAATCAAAAGTATGATGGGATTCTGTATTTTTCTTTTATTTTTTGTGACGAAGTTGTGGTTGAATAAATCAGTTATCAAGGAGATCAACTGAGGATCTTCAGTCATTTGATTTCCTATTTCTCATGTCCACATATATTCATTCACAAAATAACAGAGGCTGTCCCAAATATGCCTCTTATAAACAGAAAGAAGTAATCTTCAAAGTTAGCAATGACAACCGAGTAGAAAACATGTTCAATAAAATCGTAGGATATGATTTACAAAGAGCAAGACCATGATGTATACAGATTTTATCTCCTCCCAGATTCAAGTTCATCTTCTAATGTTGAATTTTGATTCTCTGTCAAAGATAACCCCATACACGCCTCTTGGTTCTCAACTTGAGCTTCACTACCATTTTGAGCATTAGGAGCTTGCACCATACCTTGCAATTCTTCCAACATCTTAAAATAAGCATATGGCCCCCAACCTGCAGAGAATAACAAAATATGTACACCATCATCATATCGTTGTCACCATAATTCATAACCGGTACAAATTTAAACTAGGTGATTTTTGACAGGAAATTGTTTTAAGTGATTCATGATTATTTAGCATAACTTTAGATGGACTTGATCCATAAATTATGTCAAGTATGAACCAGCTATAGTGCTTACTTCCCCCCTTATTATGCAACACAAACATGTCAAATTATTTGTCTTGATGTCTCTAGGTATACAATTGGTTTTGAATTCGTTTCTAGAGTCGACACCTCTAGAAAAGGTGTATCATGAAATGAAAAGCTCAAAGTACGTGTAAATATAATATTAATGCATATAGAAGGATTTAAGAACAAACATTTGCCAATAAATTATGTAATATATTAGCTAAAAAGAATCTGCACTGAGGCATACCTTCAGGATGATGAGGAGGAGCAAAAAACTGCAAATAGCAAAAAGTGGCTACTACAAGCCCTGAAAGAAGAAATCTCACATAGTAAAGTGCCAACTAAACAGTTTTTTTATTGGTTTAACTGCAAACCAAGTTGATTTGCAACTAATTGAGATGCAAAACATGGGCTAACCTATTAGACCTCCCGCAAATACATCCTGCCAGTGGTGCCAGTAGTCGTCAACTCGAGAAATGCCAACAAGTGATGCAAAAAGTAGTGGTAGAAATACAATGCAAAGTTTCGCAACATGACCTTTGCGATCAAATGCTTTTAATTTTCCAGACAGGTACAATGATAAAAAACCAAGACCAGCAAATGAACCTGCATTTAAATTGAAATTACTTAAAAAAAACAACGTACGAAACATGCTTTGCATAAGTTCTATTAATTCCAACATCCATTTCTCTAGAAACTTAATTACACCAAGTTATGAGCATGGAAAAACCAGTCATATATAATAAATGCTACATACATGAAGTATGGCCGCTTGGGAAACTCTTATGTCCTTCCTTGATGATATTCTTGTCACCATGACAAATGACATCTCCCCATTTATCATAAACCTAACAAGAAGTTGTCAACCATAAATATGCGTGCTACTAAGAATAAACTTAATTGATTGCTAGAAATTTTCCTTTTTCATACAAACATGAATTAAAAACATAAAATTCTTGAGGAAGACATACATCCTTTCCATCTGGAAAACACCGCCAGAAGAAGTCGGGCCGAGGTCGCCCTACTGCATTTTTTATTGCATCAGTTATCACAGCTGTTACTAAAATGGAGAACAGTAGACCTGTACCAGCAAGCAAACAACTTCTTGTAATCCCACTTTAACTGGTTCAAATTAGCAAATACAATTTGCTACATAGCAATCAAACAAATAAGGGTATTTAAAAATTAATACCCAGTAAGGCATGATGAAGATCATAGATATCTCTCCTTCGAATATAGACGACAAAAAAGATCACTATAGGCAATAAAATTGCAAACACCTAACAATGATAGTAACTGACAATGTTAAGTAATTATTCAGGAAGAGAAATACATTTACATGTGTTATATTTGAATCAGCAAACTTACTGGAACAGCCCAAACAGGAACTGTATTGCTCTTCAGCGGATATTTGAGATCAGCCATCATATCCTTCCCAACAAAGCGATAGAAAGGATGAATAATGTATAAGATGATATCAATCAATACAAGGAGCAATAGTATGATCCAATCATGCATGTGTGTTTTAGCTACTGCATATCCATGAGACCTCATAGTGTGTGAGCCAAGCTGGTCTTCCCTCAGCCTGAATTCCTAGAGCTCACAAAAACCACAGTTGAGATCAGTAACCAGAAATATACAAAAGCCATTTTCTAGCAAAATTTGCATTATTATTGGTATTATGTTGTGTACCATCATATACTGATACAAGGATAATGCAATTAACAACCTTGTTGACATGTTCCATCAAAATATTTGAATTAAAATATTTGAAGGCGGAAAGTCCACTAGGAAACTGCTCTAGTTCCACCCAAAAGACAATATGGTGGGGAGTTAGATGGGGAATTCCTTCACTAATAAAAGTAAAAAATAATTTCATAAGTTGCTCAAGTCTATTTTTCGAACAAGGATCTTAAAAAACATTGTGAACAACCTGAATTAACTACAAGTTGGTAGTTTGCAACAGATTTTAAACTGCGGGCTGACAGAAAGCAGTATAGACAAGAGACTAGTGAATGCTAGTTATTATACAAACATATGAGAACACATATTTGTATTCCTAAATGAATATTGAATTGTATGTCAAATCCCTCTTCCACAACTTATAAGATAATACTAGAAACAAGTTATAGTCATATACATCTTCTCTAAACCGTTATAGTACTGACCAAGTCTAAAGAATGTCTATTGGTTATTCAAGAAAACCTTAATTAAACTGTATACCTCTTCATTGTTTGTGTCTATCAATGGAAAATTAATGGATGAAAAGTGAGCACCAGTCATAGCAGAGTTCCTCAGCCTCCTGCTCGATAATTCCTAGGTAACCTCAAAAAAAGCACTTTCAGGGAAAAATTTCATGAAAATACCCTGATTTGCTTTGCTTCTCTTACAGGTTCTATCTTTCTTTGTTTTTAATGACGCAAGGGATATGTATTAAAGTTGAACAATGCAGAAAAATATCCAAATAGAAACTGGCAAATCCTTTGTGTAACACAACACATAACCATCTTAAATATTACTGAAATCTACTTATTCGGAAGGAATTCCAGCATATTTGGCTATAGATGCAAGAGCGTGTTTCCATCGCAAATATATAAACAGTAACTCAGGAAAATCACCAAAAATACAGAAAAAAAAAACAATTGAATTTAATCTTCAATATAAGCTTCAAAGTTAAGCTGGACAATCAATCAGATATAGATTACATAGCCTGCTTACATACAGAGAAATGACAGAAGTCACGACAGCACTATCCTAAAGGGAAAAAAAGGTCAAAAAAAGCATAAAGCATCAGTTCACATGATTCATAACTCTCACAAAGAGATTGATACGTTCAAAATAGTTATAAGTCCAAGCCAAGAATTCATTAATCAAATCAGCTGCTATATATTAAATGTAGTACATCATTCAGAAAATAGCATGCCTGAATTAACTTAAATCCTCCTATCAAGACCATATCACAGTGAACTAAATGTAGCCAAGAAAAGGACAACATTGTGCAGATTCTTGTGTCAACTACAAACATCAGCAATATATGATGTCAAAACAATATGATACATTTGATTGTTCTTCAGTGTTTACAGATAAGTTTATTGTTCTGGAATGGGCTTAGACCCCATCCCGCCGAAACCATATTGATGACAGGCCCATCCATGAGAATCCCATATTAGCTTCAATGGCTCTTTCCCCTACTACTGTAATGGACGAACACAACATTAATGGCAAGGGCGAGAATCGCACCGAGATTCTCTTGTCAGATCCTTCAAGATTTGACCTAATTCTTCCTATAAATGGAAAGCTAAACAGCGAAAAAGGTACACAATTCATTTCATGTTACCTCTCACTCAAACTCTAACTTGAGCATCAGAGTGTTTGCAGGTATAACACCCCATTTCTGAGAAGGAAAGCTTCCCACAACCTTCGTCGACCGCTACCTCAGATCCAAATCGGATCATTGGCACTGTATGTGGGAAACAAGGGTCTAAGCCATACACGAGGGACGACAGATCCCCCCAGCCTCGACTGATAGCTAATATTCTAGTACACCAAAAAGTCTCACATTGCTTGGGAATTGAGGCTAAAGGTAGTTTACAAACAACATCCACACTCCTCAACCCACCAAGATGCATTTTACTAAGGACAAAACTGTGAGGGCTTACACACAAAACCCATAAGCAAACAATACCTCGGAAATGTGGCTTGAGGTTATAACACTTATCAATCTCTAAAACATGGTACAGAATTTCCAACAAAGCAAACAAACATTAATATATACATGAATCATGGATATGGCTATAACAGTAACTAGAACACAAATAGTAAACTAAAGATGCACATTTAAATCTATGGAGTATCATACACAGCCATCCCCATCAAGATGTCTACAAGCTATACTGCAGATATAAATACAGTAACCACAATTAAGTGTTTTTCTACTAGATGGAGTCAGCTACATAGTTTGGCAAACACCATAAAGTTCTTGGTCAATCTCTAAATCTTCATTAATAGTTTGATCCACAATTTTTCTCTAAAGATACATTTCATTTAAAAAAAATTGACACCTTGCTAGCAAGAAATTGAACCATGGTACGTCACGTTCTATGAAATATTGTGAGAAACATGACCCTGACATGTCAACCCCTACAACAATTTAAAAAAAATAAAAGTGATTGAATATAACCATGTGTGTCAATGTAAGACACTCGCATTTACGATGTAAAAGACTAGTGTCTTCTGCCCGACCCAAGGATTTGGTATCTTTAAATAATTCTATACCAAATATATACATACACTACACATGTATTTACATTGTAATTTTAGAGAATTGATTGATGTAGCTCAACAAGTAGTTATATTTTGATGAGTTTTAACAGCAGTGTCCAGGAACAAAAAAAGAATATTGAATTGAATATAGTATAAAAAAAGCATACATAAAGATGTGAAGATGAAGTAGGAAAAGAGGGAGCGTGTGTGTGAGAGTGAAGAAGAAGAAGAAGAAGAAGAAGAAGAAGAAGAAGAAGAAGAAGAAGAAGAAGAAGAAGAAGAAGAAGAAGAAGAAGAAGAAGAAGAAGAAGAAGAAGAAGAAGAAGAAGAAGAAGAAGAAGAAGAAGAAGAAGAAGAAGAAGAAGAAGAAGAAGAAGAAGAAGAAGAAGAAGAAGAAGAAGAAGAAGAAGAAGAAGAAGAAGAAGAAGAAGAAGAAGAAGAAGAAGAAGAAGAAGAAGAAGAGAGTTGGGAAGGGAAGCATAGCATAAGGAAGTAGTTACTGACCTGAAAGAGGGGTCTTATATCCCACCAAGCCATAGTGTGAAGCAACCAAAATCATTCAAAGGAATTGTGAAAGAGAGAGAGAGATTGAAAATGTGAAATGAGAGCTGGAAAAGAAGCAAGAGGTAAAAGGTGGTTTGTAATATGAATAATAGGAAAGTAAATGAAGAAGAGGGTGATTTCAATTTCAATCTATGAACGGACACACCATAATAAATACATGAGAGAGAGAGAAGTAGGCACGACCATAAGAAGTGTTTACCTGGAAAGGACGGGACCCAGTTCGGTTACATTATGCAGATATATATATATATATCGCTGTGTGTGATTACGGTGTTTCGTGTGATTAAATCAAGAGTAATAACCAAACAAAAAACGAAGCTAGTAATAAAACACAGCCTCCTTCAACATCTTTGCCTTCTTTTGGCATTTATTCGGACATTAAGGGGTCAAAAATAAATCACATCCATTCACAGGGTCTATAGCTTAGCGATAGGTTCAGGTCACTACACTTTTTTTATATATACAAGGTCGATTTTAAAAGATTTTTTAATCAAAAATATCATATTAAGGCCGCTTAAAAAAATATTTTATCTAATTTAAACATACTAATCTATATAATATTTATGTATTTAATATTATTATTATAAAATTGAATTGAAATAATATATAATATATATTTGATATTTTAAAAGATCATATAGTTATCAAAATAAAATTTAATTAAGTTTATTGATATGTTAATTTATTTATCTATTGAAAAAAACTTAATCATAAATTTTTATAAAATAATTGTGGAGTAGATTTTAAATAGAATTTTAAATCTTGTTAAATTTTGAAAAATGTGAGATTGACTTTAATTACTCTCCTTGTCAATCATATACTCATGTTATGTATATTTTGAAGTTTGATTTAGCTTTTTATATTTTGTTATTACTAAAACAAATTAGGTTTAGAATTCGCTAACTATTAGAATAGAGAAGTGACACATGTGGTTTGTGGTTCTTTAAATCTTTAGTGTAAATAATAACACTATCAATGTTCATTAAAAAAAACAAGAGATAATATAGATAAGTTGAATTTTAAGATGTTAGTATTCGTTTTTCATATCTTTTCAGAAGCAACATGAATTGTGTTACCATTTGAATAATGAGAACAATAATATCATGAACTTCTATTCATGAAATTGCATAGTTATTGCTAAAATTTCAAATCATTTTCAAATATCTTGTCGAAACCTAGAAGCCACCTTACTATTAGTTACTTTTCTATATTCAGGGTGTGTTAAGTTATAAAATCACATTTTAAAATAGGTCTATATTGACTTGCCACTTTTTGCATATTGTTAATACATGTTTAAAAAAATATCAGCACTACGTTCATTGTAATAAATAAACTATTTTATTTATTTATTTATTTCAGAACTTATATGTTTCTCAACAAATTCTACAAGTATAGTAAGCCAAGTTTTAAGTTAAAAGAAGATACAAAAGTCTTATATGCAACAATGATGAAAAATACTAGAGTTTGAGAAAATGACACTAGAAAAAGGAACAGAAAAGAGAAAAAGTACATGCATTCTGTTGTGGGAGTTATAAAGTAGTAATTAATGCACATGTTTAGCAGTGATGAAGTTCTATTTGCAGACACTTCAAAATCCTATACATTGTGGAAGCAGTTATAGTTGCAGACTGCAATTTAAGACCACGATGTTAAATTTACTCTTTAGTCTTAGTGATTTTCTTGCCACCAAACAATTTCGCCAAATTCGGGATAACTTTCTTTCTCTTCTTGAGAGTGAAAGGACTAACATGCCGGGTTGCGATTGCAGGCGAAGCAGACTTCTGAAACTTAGCTCTCTTAGCAGGAGTTACATTTCCATTTGATTTGATGCTCTTTCTAGAAATAGCTCTCTGTGAGTTCTTCGATGAACTCTTCTCGCGTTTTCTCGGCCTGTCAAACTCCTCATCACTACTAACTCTTCTTCCAACCATCTTCTCTTTGGTGTAAATCTCCCTCTCTTCCTTCAACATTGTTTCTTTGAATTCTCTTTGAGCTATTTTTGTTTCCATTAGTATCTCCTTCTCACTGGCTTTCAGTGCTTCAATCCATGCCTCAGCTGCTGCAACTTTTTTATCAGCAATTTCTTCTGCTGCAGCTGCATGATTAGTTAGATACTCATACTCAAATTTTGAGATAGTAATCAAGGAGCTATGTTTTGCTGTTAAAGCTCTTTCTCTCAATGTTGTCTCGGAAATAGTTTTAAGCTTCTCTAAAGCTAAATCTTCAGATGTTTTTGCTTTTTCTAGCTCTTTCATTACACCTTGCAATTTTTCTTCACTCATGTCTATCTCAAACTCAGTTTTTGAAATTTCTTCCTTAGTGGTTATAATATCTTGATTTATATGCTCCTTTTCCTTTTTAGATGCATCTGTTTCTGTCTTAAGGTTTTCAAGAGCATGAGATAGACTAGTTACTATTAATCTTGCTTTTTCCTCGGCCGCAGATACAGCTTCTAGCTTCGATTTTGTTCTTAGAAGCTTCAAATTGAGATTATGAACTGATGAGTCTTTCTTCTTCAAGCGAGCCGTCTCGTCGGTTACATGCTTCAGCTCATTTCTTATAACATCCATAGAGGCCATAAACTGGAAACCTTCATCTCTAATCAAAGCTAATTCTTTCTTTGCTGCTTCAAGTTCTTCATTTATGGTTTTTAACTCATTAGAGTCTCCTGATTCCTCATCTTTCATGAAACTTCCTTCCAATAGTTTCATACTTCCATCATCTCCTTGAACCCTTTTCTCCATTTCTTTAACCATATTCAACTGATTCTGCAAAAGATCAACATCTGACACTGTCATAGCTAACTTCATTTCAAGTTCTTTTGACTCATCCATCTCTTCCACTGCCTCCTTTAACTTTTTTCTTGTGATTTCCAACTTGAATAAAAACTCATTTGCTTCTCTTTCTCTTTGAACTCTAATATCTTCCAATTCTTTCAAAGCCTCAATCCTTGCCAATTCAGCAAGTACTTGTTCTTCATTAGCTTCCTCAATCTCCTTTCTAAGTACTTCTGTTTTTCTTGAACAAATGATCATCTTCGAGCTCGATGCTTCGATTTGATTTTCGGCCCGCGATTTCTCCTCCAAAACAGAAGCTACATCAAGCTTTAGCTGGAACAATTCCTTTTTGAGATATTCCAATTCTCTCATCACTTTTGCATACTCATAATGATTCTCATTCCTCTTCACAACCATATCCTCATGTTTACCCTTTCCCTTCTTCTTCAGTGTTTCTATATCCCTTATTTGTGACTTAGCCTTGTAACTTGATTCCTCAATCATAAAAGAAAGATTTTTCGTTGTCTTTTTAGCATTTGAAAGATCAGATTCTGCTTGAGCTTTTGTAGATTCTGATGTCCATCTACTCTCTTTGTACCTTCCAATATCCCTTCTAGCTTTGTGGAGTTCTCTTGTTCTTGAAGTAGGGTTCTAGAGGAATATGTGAGGAAACAAAGAAAAAGAAAAAGGATAGAAAGAGTTAACAAAAGAACATAAATGATATTTTGACTGACAAATTTGGCAACAAATTAGATGGTCAACACACTTTAAATATGTGGTTGTGTATGTTTAGTGGACGCTTAATGAATATAACAAAGTGTCACAATTTATTAACTATCCATTGAATGTAATTAGTCACATATTTAAACTTCATTAACTACGATTTTCAGGTGTTCAACTTCAAATGTAAATAATATTGATTAACTATTCAAATTGTGTTTAAATATATATAATTTTCAAGTGTTCAAATATACATCATATCCATTAACCATAATTTGTGTTCAAATATACACTTGAAAAAGTGTGTTAACTGACGTTCAAAATCGCGATTAATTGTAACTAGTGAATAATTAATGAGTTGTAATACTATGTTATATTCATAACCATATAATTTGTTGTCAAAATTATTTCCACAATACTGCATATACAAATTACAAATGCACGATGAATGGTTCTTCTATTATATTAAGCTTGAACTTACCCCTGAGAAATCCATCTGAGTTTTCTTCAATGAAGGACTATCAGTATCAGCAAACCTATGATTCCTATCATCATATAGGTTAATAGCATCTTTAACTGATCTAACTCTTCTAATGCCAACTTCAGTATCATCCATCTTTTGCCAAAACTGAAAGACTGAATTAAAATAGCATCATCTAGGATTAACAGATTCAACACTAACAAATTAACATAATGCCACAATACACTAAAAAATTATATTGTAACAGTGATAAATAATATAGGAAAATATTATAGAATGGTTACCTGAAAAATTAAAAATTTGAAGTGGAATTTGTGGTTGAGAATTCTAAGTTTGGCTAAACAAGAAGGGATGTAACAAGAAGAAGAGGGAGGGAGTCTCAATGACTGGCTGGTATTGGACACATCGCTACCTGTTCCTATTTTATTTTCTTTATTGAATTTTTTTATCATTAAATTTCAATTATTTATTTCTTTGGACCACTTGGTTCTCATTTTTATAACTTTGTCTACTTCATGATAATAGTGCAACTTATTTTAAATAATGCTATTAGAGTAAGATAAACGTAAATTCTTTAAATTTTTCTACATAATAATTATGAAAGATTTCGCATGACATTGCACACAAATGAGAGAAAAAATAGTTTTTTTTTTTTTAATTCAAATCTTTCTCCAACAAATATTTTCTGGTCACCATCACTTCCGTGAATTAAAAATTTGTTGTTAGATAGAGAATTGTTTTAGAGCTTATTAGAATATAAAAAGTTAAGAATCTGATAATAATAGGAGTTAGTAGTTTGTTATTTCTCTATAAACTCTTATTATATAGTATCGGATGTCCATTATTGTGACTCAATATGAAATCTAAAAGTGTTTGTTTTTTTATATTTATTTATTTATTTATTTTTATCACAAACTCTCACAAGATGAAATTTTATCTTTTTGATCTTGTGATTTGTAACAAAATCTATGTTTCACCGGTGAAGGTTCAAAAAAAAAAATCTAATAATGTGTTCCTTATTTCAATAAAAAAAAAAAAAAAAAAAAGAAAA
>NC_021162.2:63161641-63194438 GCF_000331145.2 Cicer arietinum | reverse complement strand
AAAAAAATTAAAAAAGGTTTCCTTTTTTTAAAAAAAAAAAAAAAAAAAAAAGGATAAACAGATACGAGAGTGTGGTCTATTATTTTATATTCAATGAATTTGTGGTGTCTCGTTAGTTTTTTGGCAAAAGCAAAAGCTAGACTTTTATATATGCTGGCGATGGTAACATGGCTATGATAATTATTTCATCAATCGAAGCTCAACAAGGCGACAACTTTTGAAGAAGAAGAAGACAGTGATAACTTAACTCTGGTTTCAATCTATGACATTTCCTAAGTTGTCGCTAATATAAAGCAATTGCTTTGCCACACGAAATCCTTGGCCCACGTATCGGCCACATCTCCGATTGCAAAACCATCCATTTAGCTCTTGTATGTGTAATGTAACCACCAATGTCGCCAAATTTAGGCTTTTGAATCTGAGATTGATTATTGTGTTAAATTGTTTCAAATCTTTACTTTTGTGATCCAAATCTTTGAAGGAGGGTTTTTACAAACTACATTTCTAAAAAGAATTTCAACTTAGTTTTTTTCAATATTTATAAGTCTCTTATTTTTTAAAATAGTAGTTGATTAACAAAAGAATAAATGATACGAAAATAATTGAAAACTTGATAATGAAATAAATAATATTCATTATAAAAGATATAATTAAAAAAATATGAGTGATTATTTATATATACATTTAAAAATATTAAAATAAAATATGAGTGTTTTTTACTTTAAAATTATTATTAAAAAGAGATAAGTAATTAGTTGTACACATTTTGTTTTGTTTTAAACATTCTATCATTACAAAATACTTTCTTTATATAAAAAATAGAATATATATTTTGCAAATATGGATTTGAAATATATTTGTAAGCATTGGTTTTTATATAATCATTATTTTTATTTTACTTTTCATTTTGAGTACAATTTTTTTTTTTTTTTGACTAATTGAATGAACTACTATTTTTTAAATTTCATGTTTAATCTCTTTTCCACTTAAACTTCCGATAACTAATTTTTAATCAGAGGTATTATACCACAAGTTTCTTTCAAAAATATTTTGATTTAATTATTCTTTTCGGAGAGTGTATATAACGAACAAACTCAAACTACTATTCTTTACAACAAAAACATGAAATAATATTAAGAATGATAAAACATCACTACTTTATTTTGATTATTTTTACTGTTGATTGAAACTATGTTATGATTTTGATTAAATATTTTTTTTATATTAGAGGAATAAAATATATATCCAAACACTAATACGAGAAAAATGAACTCAAATTATATATTACTTCGAAAATATTTAATGTATAATTTAATATTTTTATTTAAAAAAATATATATTTTGCTGGTTTTTTGTTGTTGCAAAGACTTGCTAATTTAAATGATTGTGTTTCAATATTTTTTGTTTATTTTAATTTAAACTTTATTGAATTGTTTGGGAATAAGTTTAATTATTGATTTTTAATATCTAATAATTATGTTTTTATATATTTTACGGTAATTTATGGTTGCTACATTTTAATTATTTAAATATAATTAAAATCTTGTGATGTATTTATATGCAATGAATTAAATAAGTAAATGAGAATTAAATCAAGTTTGTAATGAGAGTTATATTTTTTATTGTTGGTTTTTTAATTACAGAGATGTAGACAAAAAATTTACTAGAATGAGGAATAAAAAATGAAAATTTTTTAGAGATGTCACATCATACTATTAAATGATGTGGCAAAATTAGTGTTACACAACATGTAAGAATGTGATGTGTCTATATAATATTTGGAAGTTTGTTTTAATAAATTATATTGATAAACTAATAAACTGAATTTGAATTGTTAAGTAAAATTTATGATTAAATTAATTGATAAATATAAAATCACATAAAAATATTGAGGATATAAAAGAGCGATAATACAACACACTATAAGTTTCAACTCTATTTGAAGTATTATACTATATAAAATGTTAAAAAATAAAAATAAAATAAAAAACAAAATAAAAAACTCATAAAGATACCCTTTAAACTGTGTCAGAAAATAATTAACAAATAACTCTATTTTAAATATACATGTTTATACTTAACTTCTTCTATCTCACAATAAATGTCACATTTGCAATAACCTCTTGGCAGTGTTCTGACTCTCCATTATCAGATATCATCACATATAAATGTAGATGATATATTTGAAAAGGGTCATATGCTCTAATAGACCTTCTCAATTGAGGCTCAATATGTGGCTTAGGTGGAGTATACTCAATTGGCTCATCATGGTAAGGTGTAAAGTCATAAGTCAAATTTTCATCAACTACTTCCATATCGTCAATCAACATAAGTTTCATAAAGGAGTTAAGGTGCAACACCAATGTAGCTTCTATAATGTGATTTATGTTTCTCAATTTTATCAAAGTCTTCAATAGTTTAGTCATAAAAAATATTCGAAGATTTGACAAAAAATCAAGTTAAAACGAATATTGTAGACACTCTAAAACATTTAAAAGCTTGCCCATGATTTCACTTTTAATCCAAACATCACTCATAGGAATAAATTTTCATACTCCACCATACCTCATTTTCACCCAAAGCTACAAGATGATATGAGTTGGTGCTACATATAAGTGGACAAATTTACATGTACTACGTCTACACTCAATAACTCAGTCTATATAATAAATAAAGGGATCATGCTATCATGTGTGTTTTTATGACACATTTTAAAGATACTAAAAACAAATCTTTAAAAAAAAAAATTAAAAACATGAATTCAAAAACAATTTTTTTATATTCAAACCATTAACATATGTAGACACGTGTTAACATTTCCATGCCAAAATCTTCTTCTCTTTTGATGTTTGTATGTCCATGAATTTACATTTAATTCTCTTCGGTTTATCATTTTTTTTCCTTAAACTTTGCCCTTAGTTGCACCAAAATAAAATTATCCAAATTCCGACACAATCTTGTTTGTTTTATCGCCGGTTCCGCGTCTTCTATTTTATGCAATTATGTAATAAATAAAATAAAACAAAATAAAATAATAATCGTAATGATTATGCCTCACAATACGTATAAAGATTTTGAAAAAAAAAAGTGTCACTGTTAGTTTTTATTAAATCTTGGGGTTTACGAACTAGTTGGTCTTCTTAATACAACTAGTAAAGTATTCCTGCATATACACATGTACACGTCGTTAAAATAAATTAAAGAAATAAAAAAAATTAAAATAATATTTTATTTATACTTTAAATAAATAATTTAATTTGTCATAGTTAGTTATAAACAAATAAAATTGAAATTGACTCATGAACAAGTTGTTGTAAAATCATCTAAGAGAAGAACTTTATGGATGATTTTACTTCAATTGTACATGTAAACCGATTACATGTTCCTTGATCATTGAGCTGTGAATATCTTATTTAAATTTCCCAAGAGACAACAGCAGAGTTCCACTTATGTTTTTGTGAGAAAAAAAATAGTATTCAAACTCGGAAACTAATCGAACATGTTGGACGGCAAGAAATCTATGATATTTGTAGTTTTGAGATCGAGGGTACGCAACTATTAACAATGAAAAGAGGAAGAAGAGAGACAACCACTATAGGGTTTCATAACATAGAATGAATCAAACTTTAGTTAATAGGGTTACAATGAGTATATATATAAAAGAACATAAATATCTAAAATACTCTTACTACTAATATATAATAACATTATCTAACATCTCCCCTCAAACTCACGATGCATTAACATGGAGCATCGAGAGTTTGTCAACTAAAAAACGAAAGCGTTTAATGAAATGCATCTTTGTGAACAAATCAACAATCTGTAAAAAAGAAGAGACAAACGATAGAGTAATGGTTCCATGCTGAAGATGATGACGAGTTTTGATCTTGTATACCCAACGAGACCCAATAACACATTTTCTAGGAGGAAGAAATACTAATTCCCAAGTATTGGTTTTGGGCAATGCAAATAGTTCTTCTGCCATAGCCTGCTGCCAAAGAGGATCAAGAACAACCTCTTTATTGGAAGAGGGCTCAGACAAAGTTGACGAGAGGGGTAACGAGGAGGATCAACAATCGCAGGAGGTGGTTGGACAGCCGGGGGAACAATAGGGATGTCACCAAAGAAGAAGCAACAATCAAAGAGAAGAACCAACAAAGAGAGAAGCAACGAAAGAAGAAGTATAAGCCAAAGAGAGGATCATTAGCTATACCAAACAATCACAACAAAGAGAGAAACCAAACCAACAAGAAATCATATCAAATAGTTACAATCAAGAGAAGAACCAAGTCAACAAAAAATCAAATCGAAAAAGGAGTGATAAAAAAAAAGGAACAACAACCATATCAAAATCAACAGATAGGAACAACCAAAGAAGTAGCACCACGAAACCAAATCAAACCAAACCAAACCAAATAGAACCAAACAAAACTAAATCATATCAAATCAAACTAAACTACACCAAACCAAACTAAACAAAGAGAGAAGCAACCAAATAGATGAACCACATGAGATAAGAGCAAACAAATAGAACAATCAATATGGAGAGAAACAACAAAGCAAATCACTAGAGAGAGGAGCAATCAAACAGACAAAGCAACAGAGAGAGCGACAACACAGAAGAAAGCAACCAAAGAGATATGAGAGACGAACAATTAAATTACCAACTACATCAGCAAAGAACCGCAACAATTGAAAGCATGTGAACCAAACCAAAATCAACTCCTTAATACTGGTCATAACAAACAAGTAATTTTTTTTTGAAGTTGTTCTGCAATATCAGATATTTAGGAAGCAGTCTCAGATGAGTATACAGAATCAGACTAGAGCCAATGGGAGAAGGAGCAGAAGCAACAACATTGGACGATGGCCCCCTAAAATTCTTCTAAAGTGTTCTCCCCAATTTCGGACAATGTGTTTTCAATGTGCTTAAAGAGAATCATCCTTAGCACCAGCCATAACAAATAATGACAGAAAAATACGAAAAACACAATCACTGAGGCAAAATAAATTAGGGATAATTTGATGCTGTGCGAGTCCGATTTCTCCTCCTACAGACGTTGTTTCGCCGATCTGACTGTTGAAGACGAAGACCTGAATGTTGCGAACCTGTTGCCCAAAAATCAGCCCGATCCAACGGTTAACGAATGCGCAATCGATATTTTTGTGAGACTGATTTAACAAAATCGAGAACAAGGTTATTATTCTCTTTTCTCTTTTGGTGGTTACCTTTCCTATCAAAATAATCTCTCTCTTCTTTATAGTAGATCTCAAAATCAACCAAAGCTCTTTGATATCATGTTAACAATGAAAAGAGGAAGAAGAGAGACAACCAGTTTCATAACATAGAATGAACCAAACTTCAGTTAATAGGGTTACAACGAGTATATATAAAAGAATAGAAATGTCTAAAATACCCTTACTACTAATATATAATAACATTATCTAACAGCAACAACGAGAATTCCCTTTTTTCTGTAGAAATAAAAATCGCAAGGGATTTAAGTTATTGCTAAGATTGAGTATTTGTAGATCTGCATTGTATTGTAATCCTCCAAACCCAACCATCTGGATTAAGTTTAAGTTATTGTGACCAAAGTACATAGTTTGGATCGCGTAGACATCAAACAAATAAGTCGAAGGACCGATTAGCTAGAATTATTGTGAAGGATTAGGTATTTCTTGGTGTTTATGAAAGAATTGGACTTACTAATACAACTTATAAAATACTCTTGTGCACGCATATGTAGACGTGGTTACTCTAATTTTTTGTCAGATGTACACATGTGCACGGTTAAACATCGTTACTCTAATTTTATCTCAAATAATAGTTAAAGAAAATCAATTAAAAAAATAATCTTATTTATACTATAAATAAGGAATCTAATTTATTATAGTTAATAGTAAAGAAATAAAATTGAAATTGATTATTTGATAAAAAAGCAATACGAAATTTTCTTTTCAATGATATAATTAATGTAAAATATTATATTTTTCTACGGTAGATCAATTTAACAAACGGTATACCGTAGACTCATATATTAAAATTGTTCAAAATTTACTATCTTTCATTAAAAAGTCCACCATTAATAAGAATAATTTAATAATATTAAAATTATATAACTTTTTAAAATCTACATGCAACAGATAATTATTACTATTAGGCTGGATAAATTAATAACTAAACATGTGAGATGCTACCTAACTAGCCTGCAGCATACATTTGAAATTGCGACTTCACACTCACTCACCCACCTTCTTCCTCCTCCACAATTGTTCAATTCAATGTCCTCAGATCAGACACTGTTAGGGTTTTGATCTGAGGATTTACAAGAGAGATGGACGTAGATAGATCATCACTGTGCAATTGCGTCGTCAACTTTCTGTTGGAGGAAAACTACTTCCTTACAGCTTTTGAGCTTCTTCACGAGCTTCTCGACGATGGCCACGACGATCAAGCCATTCGTCTCAAACAGTACTTCTCCGATCCCTCTCTCTTTCCCCCTGATCAAATCTCTCGCCTCAACTCTCTCCGAGGTACCTAATCTGCAATCACCATTCACGCTTTAACTCTTTCAGTTTCCGAATTTTTCATTCTTTTAAGTAGTCAACGCTGAAAATTTTGACATGAATCAACTCCAACCATGCTTATTTGTAAATTGTACTGTCAATATAGTGCGTACTTTGTGCATTTCACTGATTAGATCTTTAAAATTGAATTGAATGGCATGGTTTATATGCGGATTTGTTAGAAGAGGATTTCGATTTTGGAATACAAAAACAAAATTGAAGTCATCCTAATGTGTTTGTAGTCTAACCTGACTTATAGGAGCAGATATATGATATTTAAGTATAGATTTCTTGATGTAATCCTGTACCTTATGATGATAATTTTTCTTACTCATTTTTTGTATTTTGAAATGCAGTGGCAGATCCTCAAAGTTTGCTGGTAGAAAAAGAAGCAGCAGAAGAAAAGTTAGCTATAAGTGATTATGAACTGCGTTTGGCTCAAGAAGACATCTCAAAACTCAAGACTGAATTGCAGAAGAAAACAGAGAACCTTAATGAACTGAGTGGTATATTTTTTTCAGGACATTTTGACCTTTGTAGTACCTTTTATATTTCATGTCATACAGTTTTTACGGAATTAAGTATAGTTATCTTGATGACCTTTACTTATGAATGATATGTTCATTTTTTTTTTTATATATTTTCATTAGCTAGAAAAAGAAATACTATTAGATAGGAAACAGGGAACAGGAGAAAGGATAATGTTTGTGTCATCCAATAGAAGAAACAGAGATGAAGAAAAACAAAATGTTAAAACCTTTACAAGAAACCATAAACAAGAAAACCATCCAAGGATAAAAAAACACCACAACCCAAGGGATAATCTTATACTAAAACTAAAACAAAACAGCAAACTCTTTTCCTTCAAAAGAAACTACTTAAAAATTTGAATTCCTTTAGGCTTTCCATAATTTAAAATATTGTTATTGTTGACCTTAACATTTTTGTTGTTGAAAAATCTCTTTCAGTCCTTGACTGTAAGTTAGCATCAAAGTCAAGAGTCTAGACACCCTTCATGAACTTCTTATATCAATATTTTCACTTAAAACTATCCACAAGTGGACCTTTGTTAATCCTGTTCTTAAAATTTCAGTAACCTCAACACTATTTTGTTAAAAATGCTCCTTCACTCTGTTAGGTACCAAGAGAAACCTGTTAGTTTATTATAAGAAAACGGGTAGGAATGTAATAGAATAGTTGGTTGCTAGATACTAGTTAGAGTTGTTTAGGGATGTTTTCTGTTATTGCTGTTGGCTGGTTCCCTTCCCCTTGCTGTGTTGGTTGGTTCTATAATCTATAAAGACTGCTATATAGTGCGAAATGCTTTTACACGATTTGACGACAAGAGTTCCTAACTAACCATACATGGGTACTTCTGTAAAATAAAAAATGGTAAAATAGTAATAACCAAATTAAACAAAGTACATTTCATCTATAAATAGGACTAACCTCCGATAGTTAGGATTAGAAAATTATTTTGTTATTGTTGTGAACTAGAGAATGCTCTAGTTGGTGAATAAACCCCGTTTCCCTAAAGATTAGGAATTGCATGTTCCTAACACACTCATTAAGGCAATTTCGGTTTATACTCTGCTCTTCTAATTCTTTCTTTCTCTTATGAAATTTTTTCTTGTGTATAGAAAAATAATGACTTGGAATACTTGAGATGTTCTGCTGTTGTCACTGCTTTATGGCATACTTCTTTTTGAATGCAGTTACGCAGTTAAGTGGAGATGTTTCAGTGAATGATGGGAAGCAAATTCAACAGAAAAATAATACTTCCTTCACCGATTTGGGTCTGTTAAAGGATACTGAACGTCGAGATCTTAATTGTGCTGTAAAGGAATATTTGCTCCTAGCTGGTTACCGTCTAACTGCAATGACTTTTTATGAAGAGGTTCGTATTGTTGTATCGGTTAATTGGTAGTTTATATACAATCTGACAGATCTTTGGTTATTTTTTGTGTAAATCGTCATAAATGCTGTCAATTCATATATGGTGGATGATAGAAAACAGAATTTTATTGGCTGGAATTGATGAGCTCTGAAGCTCTTACAATGCTGGAAATATGAAAATGCAGAAAAATAAATAAACCAGAGTTCTAAGAACTCCTAAACTAGAGCAGAATTGCTCCTAACTAGAGAAAGAATTCCCCTAATTGTTTCTTTGAATATTTTCTGAATATCTTCCCCTCTTCCTATTCCCTCATTCTTATAACATAAAATAAATGACATTATTAATTAGCTTTTATTCATTTCATTCATCTTTCTTGAAACTGAATGTCTTTCCCACTTCCCCCTCTTTAATGGAATATCAGTAGAATAAGAGACATTGTTACTAGCATTTATTCCCTCCATCCATCATTCTAGAAACTGAATGTGTGAAGTGTGTGACTTGGTTGAGTGGGCCCCACTATTTGGGCCCTCATTCCTCTTAATTTGCGGTGTTCTATCAGTGGACATGGATACAATTTTAGTGATGGTTTTGCCCTTCCTATTTGGTGCTTAATTTTAGTGATTTCTTATTCTATACTATAACTATTGCTGCAGGTTACTGACCAGAACTTGGACATTTGGCACAACACACCTGCATCCGTACCTGATGCGTTGCGGCATTATTATTATCAGTATCTTTCATCAACTTCAGAGGCTGCTGAGGTGATTTATTTTCATTATATAAGCAAGTTTTCATTGTGTAACACCTTTCGTACTAGATTGTACCTCAAAAAAATTGTTCTGAGAAGTTGCCCTCTTTTCTAATGTCTTTCCACCACTTGACCTCTTCAGCCCATTTTGTGGGTTTTATGTCTTGCATTTCCTTCATACATTTCATATGCACTTTTTTTTTTCTGCAATTGTCAATTGTTACATTTTTCTCTAAGTTTTTTGTCTGAGTGTCTGAATGCATATTAGTTTATTGGCTTACCTATTTATGTTAGGAATTCCGTGAACAAGCCTTAATCTCATCCTAATATATAAATTTTAGAGTTGGGAGACACAAGCTAAGTGATTCTTTTCGCATTACTGTTTCTACTGAAATCCACATGAAAATGCAGGAAAAATTCTCTCTACTTCAAGAGAACGAAACTTTGCTGAAATTGAATAAGAAGCTGAATCAAGAAAAGGAAACCTTGTTGAAGAACAAAGATTTGACAGATACTCAAATTGGAAAGTTAACTAAATCCTTGGAGGGAATGCAGAAAGATATCAGAGACAAAGAGAATCAGGTAGTTCATTTTTAGTATAAATGATTATGTCAAACAGCATTTGTATTTATGAAAGTTGTGATATACCAATTTTAACTTTCAGGTGCTAGTTTTAAAACAGTCCTTGGAACACCAAAGAAAAGAGCTCAATGATTGCAGAGCTGAGATCACTTCACTGAAAATGCATATTGAAGGGTCTCTCTCAGGAAATAATTTTTCTGTCACGGAAGTTACTAATGTTCAATCTCAATCTATAGAGAAGTATGAGGAAGAAATTAAGAAATTGCTGGTGGAAATTGAATCGCTCAAGGAAAAGAATGTAAGAGCTCCTGAACTTGGAAATTTTGCTGGTTCTGAAATGGAAAATTTACAGAGAAATGATAAAGTGATTGAGATTCACGACCGAGGTACACTTTCGAATCCTATTGATGTGGCGGTTGGTGTTGTAAGCAATGAAGATGCTCAATCATCAGTTGTCCAACCTCTGAATGAGAATGCAAATAACCATGAAGATACATTGCCTAGATTATTTAATCCTGCAATTACAAATAGTGCTTTGGAAAATATAAAAAATGTATCGGAACAAAATGTTGCTCAACAAGAAGAAGACAGCGGGTTACTTGAAAAATCAGACAGTGTAAGTAATGAATTAATATGAAAAAACAGCAACTTCCTTCACTCGTAATATTGACGATATCAGTAGACATTTTACTTGTTGGTTTCATATGATTTGATTTACTTTTTTGTAAAATTTGTCAAGACTGAACAGTTGGGGGTTGTTTTGGTCAAAGCTTGATCTAGTGTTAAAAACGGTGAACTGGAAGTACTATTTCTGATTTGCATTATCTGTTATGTAGCACTTTTGAAAAATATAAAGATGAAAAATCTCTCCCCTTTTCATGGAAAGAAAATATGAACAGTCAAGATGGCTAAATGTTAGCTGAATATATGTGTCATTGTCCATGTCAAATTTAACTGTGATATTTTGTTCTCATGTATGTCTATATTTTGACAGGGATTAGGAACAGTTCAGATACTTGCAGATGCTTTGCCTAAAATTGTTCCTTATGTCTTGATCAACCATCGTGAGGTTTGCTTTTCTATAAATCTGTTTGATTTGTTCTCTGTCACACGGATGCTGCATAATTATTGTTTGTTTGTAGGAGCTCCTTCCTCTAATAATGTGTGCTATCGAGCGCCACCCAGACAGCAGCACGCGAGATTCTTTGACCCACACATTGTTTAATTTAATCAAGCGTCCAGATGAACAGCAGAGGCGGATAATAATGGATGTATGTTGTGCTGTTTTCCTTACTTCTACTAATGAATGTTTTGAACACAATTTGAATTTACCTGTCATATTTTCAGGCATGTGTCAGCCTTGCAAAGAATGTTGGAGAGATGAGAACAGAAACAGAATTGCTTCCGCAGTGCTGGGAACAAGTATATTTGTGCCTCCCTTTTCAACTTACTTTTTGCCTTTGTAATGCTCAGACCAGGTTTTCAGTTTGTTAGTCTTGTGATTATTAGATAAGTCACATGTACGAGGAACGTAGATTGCTCGTTGCTCAGTCATGCGGAGAGCTTGCAGAATTTGTACGGCCTGAGATTCGCGATTCGCTTATATTATCTATTGTACAACAACTAATCGAAGACTCTGCCAGTGTTGTTCGAGAGGGTGCATCTCATAATCTAGCTATGCTGCTTCCACTTTTCCCAAACATGGATAAGTATTTCAAGGTCAGCCTCACTATATTTGCTTCGAGGCAATCATGGAGAAGGTTTCTGACTTGAGACTTTGCTAAAATGTAAGCTATAGAACAGGCTAACAAAACATGGTCTAGGGAATGGAGCCTTTTACCTTACCATAATCTGGGAAATTTTAAAGAAAAACAATAATAAAAATTAAGATTTACTCTAATTCTTTTTTTCTTCTCATTGACAGGTGGAGGAGCTGATGTTCCAATTAGTATGTGACCCAGCTGGAGTGGTGGTGGAAACTGCTCTCAAGGAATTGGTTCCTGCAGTCATAAAGTGGGGAGACAAATTAGATCATGTTTTGAGAGTTTTACTTTCTCATATTTTAAACTCAGCTATGGTATTTGTTTTCCTTTGTACAATCCCTTTCAGACTTAAAATTTCATTGTTTATCAACAAAAAATTCTGAGTGGAACTTTTTGCCCCAATCTGCAGCGTTGTTCGCCTCTTTCTGGGGTTGAAGGGTCTATAGATTCACATCTCCGTGTATTGGGTGAAAGAGAGCGGTGGAACGTAGATGTTTTGTTGAGAATGCTGGTAGAATTGCTTCCTCTCATGCACCAAAAAGCAATTGAGACATGCCCATTCTTGTCCACCACAGAAACTACCCCAGCTGCGGTATCTATTCCATTGCTAGAATTGTATGCTAGGTAAGCTTATCACAGACAGTTTATTTTGAATAATGCAATTAGGATACTTGGAAGAGTCAATGCCACTGTCAGTCTTGGCGTCACATCCTTCCTCTGGATTCTTGTTGATTCATGTTGTGACGTTTGTGCATTCCAAACATGCATTTCTGCATACGCTAAAAGAAAAACCGTGCATGACCACTCTATCAAAGCTGCTGCTGATCTTTAATGGTCTCCATTTTTGCTAGGGGACAAGTTGAATGGGGTGCATTTGAATGGATGCATGTTGAGTGTTTTCCAAATTTGATACAGTTGGCCTGCTTGTTGCCACAAAAAGAAGATAATTTACGGAGCCGAATTTCAAAGGTCGTTTGCCTTCCCTTTGAAGTTTATCAAATTTTTTGTTTGACTTCTAACCAAACTTATTTCTGGATTTTTGCTGATATAGCCTGTGTAAATGCAGTTTCTGTTATCTGTTTCTGAATGTTTTGGGAATTCTTACGTGACTTGCATAATGCTACCAGTATTTTTAATAGCAGTGGGGGATGATGCTGATTTGACTTTTTTTCCTACCGCCATCCATTCAAGAATTAAAGGTAACATTTATTTCCTGTGAATTTTATGCATAATTGCTAATAATTATTTAATTTCCTTTCTAATATTCTTTTAAACACAATTTTTCAAATATTATTAATATTTTATAATTAGAGTAATTAAAATAATCAATATAGAAAAACATATTACTAATAATTGAAACTCTCACATTCAAAATAATCTCTACAATTATACTTATTTCTCAAAATACTCACATTATAATAATACCAGCATATTAGGAAATAGTCAAAATTATAAAATAAATAAATATAACATCAATATTTTATATTAATTACTAAGTCATAATAAATATATATAAAATCACAATGTCATAACAAGTATATAAAAATAAACGAAATCAGACACAATATCAATTCTATCTCAAGATAATTATTTATAAAAAAAAAATAACTAAAAAATAGAAAATAGTTATAAATAATGGAAATATATCTATGTGCATACTTAATATCAGTCAAACGTACAAAAAAAAAATATTATATTAATTTGGTGCGCGTATATACTCGTAAAATCACATAAAATTTTTTCTTTAAAATATTACACTAAAATACTATTATTATTATTATTTTAAATATATATCAATTAATAAAATATAATATTATTTATGTCGCTCATTTAATCTAATATTTTTAAAACTAGCACATCATTGAAAGCACTCATATAACGAAAATTATCCCAAAATTTATCAATACGTATTAAAATAATTTTAACATCAAATTAATTATTTAAAATTTTATTTAATTAATAAAATAGTTTATTATAAAATTTGGGGTGTTACAATTCTCCCCTTGTTAAAGAATTTTGTCCTCGAAATTTTCGGTGAGTGAACTAATATCTAACTTACCACCCTCAAGATTCAAACCTAGTCTATAAACATATTTAAGACATTCAATCTCCAATTAAGCACATAATGTAAAATTCAACTAACATAGCATGATGGACTAACATGACAAAATAAATCAATTAACACGTATAATATTTATCATTCAATTATGAATTAAAATACTTATCACATTTACCATTAAATTATGAAATAAAATACCATAGAGTTACTCACTATAATTTACATATAAAACATAACATATAGATTCTATCAATAATAACGTAGTTCATTTAGTTTCGTTAAATGGAACACATTTCAAGTACGCAGGCAATTTCGACTATTTCTTTCATACCAAATATTACTAGTTTTACTCCTTAAAATAAGGTCTAAATCATATCACGAAACATTTAACAAATTTAACTTAGGTCTGACAAAGAGAGTAACTTTTTAAAATATAAAACACATCTAACAACTTAATAACACTATAATAGAATTACAATTAATTACTCTATAAAAACATATTATATATATAATCAAGCATTTCCAATAAAATATATTTAATAATTAAATCCATTCAATTGATATAAGCAATGAACATGTTTTTTAACTATTAAAAATAAAATTAAAGGTACTTCTAACAAAATAATGAGTTATCGTTGTCTTTTTTATTGACGATGAGTCATCGGGGTAGCTAGTACCTCCTACTCATGTAGTCAACTACTTAAGGAACTATAACTGGAGGCATTCAAATTCAAACATGGATAATTAAAAGTGTCTTTAACATAGTTCAGGAGTGCGAAGGCGACGCCACAACTCCTACTCCTTACTTCAAGTTAAAACCCACTTAATTATACATTTCCAATAATTTATTTGTAATTTACAACTAGGTATAACAACAAAAGAAATGACACTTGCATCAATATGAATCGCCAATTAAAATAAAGAAATATAGCATTATTTCACTTTTAAACACACAATTACTGTAAGAACTATTCACAAATTCCCAACACTTAGAACGTCTGAAACACAAACACTTTCACATTCACCTAATCACATATACATGCATATAAATAATTCAATAATTGACATCATGATGTAAAATATTCTCACAACAATCCAACAACAAGAAACTTATCACAATTAAATTAATAATTCACCTTTTTTTTTTTGAATCAATCTTTATCATTTAACAAAATTAAAACAAAGATTTTTCAATTAGCAAGTAAAGTAAGCAACTATTTTTACTCGAAGTTAATATAACAATCATAAAACTAAAATAAATCTCGTAATACATAAATCATTTTAGTGGTTAATCAATACTCTAAATTTGATTTCGAACACTTAAATTATTTTAAAAGGATCACTAATCTTTTAATACCATAAAATAATTTTTCTTCCTATTTTCAAACTTTTCCTTAGATTACGTCTTAATAAATCTTATGATTTTTTTTTTAACTACTTTTAAAATCAATAGGATTACTAAAATTTCACCAATATCTTAACCACCCAAAATACCTTTCAAGATATTTAAGCAATCTTAAAACAATTTTTTTTTTCAATCTATATTTTGAAATCAAAACAAATCAAATCATGTATATAAAATTAGATACAAAATTTTCTAATTCACCAAGACTTAAAATAGTTATATATTTTTTTTTCCTGATTTCTAAAAACTATTTTTACAACAAATCTTCTAGATTATATATATATTTTTTTAAACAAAAAAAAAAACAGCACATAGTAAAACTTGGCGTAAATTATTTTTCCTCTTGTATGACTAAGCTAAATTTTAAATAAAATCATCATAAATATATACTTTTTATTATTATTTTAAGAATCAACACAACTCCAACACAATCTAATTCTCTACAATAAGTCAACAATAAGTCAACAATAATTCACACATAAAGTATTTCCTTTTATAAAATAAATCAAATTTAATTCCTTCACAATTCTTTGTTTCTAAACATCTAACTATCAAATTTCAACCTTCAAGAATTACTACTGCAAATAATATAAATTTTATAATATTTCAAAATCATGATGAATGTCCTAAATTGATTTCAAAGCAATATAAAAACATTAATCATTAAGATACAACCATCAATATTTTCAAATGATTTAGAATTAAAATCTACGCTTTAAAATCATTTTTTTTTAATAATCAAGAGTAATTCAAACAAAAGTTACTTTTTATTTTATAAAATAAGTCAACTCTAACTCCTTCACGTATTTTTTGTTCTAAGTTCTACCACCTCTAATATTCAAAATTTATTATTATTACTATGAATTTCCTAATATTTCAAAATCACTGCCAACTTTCTAAATTGACTTCATTAGAAAGATCAAAACTTTAATAATCATGTAATGACCTTAAAGACAAGGTCTATCAATGGATAATTAGTATCACATCGATTAAATTCATAATTTCAAACATATAGTAGCCCATCAATAAAAAAAATTATTTCTAACTATGCACTATAACAAAAGAGCAAAACATCAAAGTAATAAACACAAATCCAATCAAAAGGTAATTAACTCAATCATGTCAACAATTCAAATTAACTTAAATCTTAAGAAATATTTTCCTATTATCTTTAATCACTTAAATAGGAACTTAGAATCCACAATGCAACACAATTTGAGAAAGAAGATAGTAAATAGTTAATTAGTAACTTAAAAAAATATGTACAATTATACAAAAACATACATCACATAACACAATAATATAACAGAGAGAAAAAAAAACATGATAGTGAAAATAATTAATACACAAGAAAACACAATTGACACGACTGACATTTGACTCACATTGAATCGACACTCAACCCACTCGCCCTGATTGGACAGACCTGCTCTGATACCACTAATGTGACACCCTAATTCCCAAAATAATATATATAATAATTTATATCATATTTTCTATAAAATTTGCAGCGGATAAATAAAAATATGTTTCCAAGAAAATAAAAACTTTAATTTTTATTTTAGGATATCACAATTTAAACTTATTTTATCCATTAAAATACTGCAATCTTGATAAGCTTGATTTAAATATAATTACTTGATTTAATTCTAAAAACTTACTAGTACTTCTAAGATTTTCGTACAAAATTTCGATTCAAATTAAATAAGTAAAATACAAATTAAAACCCTTATTCCCGGTATCACCTATCAGAGCGAGGTTCCTCCCAAACTTGAACGTCAAGACTCATTAACCTGTAATAACTGCGATTTCGCAAACGCATGGCCCAGCCAGTCAAACACAAACAACGAAGGAGGTGAGTTTCAAAATCATGATGACAGTATAATACAAGTAAGAAGAACACGCAAACAATCATAATAGAACCGTATCATTAGACAAATATTCCATCGAGAAAATACCACATTAAAAAGTCAAAAGCACTCAAGAAAAATCAATTAATTTCACTAAAACAACAAATTGTCTAAGAGAAATTAACACCACACACGATACATATTAATCACAACAAAACAATCACAATAAAGTGCAATGCTATGCATGAGCTTAGACTCTACTTCACAATGTGGTACCATTCTATGCTCAGTCATGCGGAGAGCTTGCAGAATTTGTACGGCCTGAGATTCGCGATTCGCTTATATTATCTATTGTACAACAACTAATCGAAGACTCTGCCAGTGTTGTTCGAGAGGGTGCATCTCATAATCTAGCTATGCTGCTTCCACTTTTCCCAAACATGGATAAGTATTTCAAGGTCAGCCTCACTATATTTGCTTCGAGGCAATCATGGAGAAGGTTTCTGACTTGAGACTTTGCTAAAATGTAAGCTATAGAACAGGCTAACAAAACATGGTCTAGGGAATGGAGCCTTTTACCTTACCATAATCTGGGAAATTTTAAAGAAAAACAATAATAAAAATTAAGATTTACTCTAATTCTTTTTTTCTTCTCATTGACAGGTGGAGGAGCTGATGTTCCAATTAGTATGTGACCCAGCTGGAGTGGTGGTGGAAACTGCTCTCAAGGAATTGGTTCCTGCAGTCATAAAGTGGGGAGACAAATTAGATCATGTTTTGAGAGTTTTACTTTCTCATATTTTAAACTCAGCTATGGTATTTGTTTTCCTTTGTACAATCCCTTTCAGACTTAAAATTTCATTGTTTATCAACAAAAAATTCTGAGTGGAACTTTTTGCCCCAATCTGCAGCGTTGTTCGCCTCTTTCTGGGGTTGAAGGGTCTATAGATTCACATCTCCGTGTATTGGGTGAAAGAGAGCGGTGGAACGTAGATGTTTTGTTGAGAATGCTGGTAGAATTGCTTCCTCTCATGCACCAAAAAGCAATTGAGACATGCCCATTCTTGTCCACCACAGAAACTACCCCAGCTGCGGTATCTATTCCATTGCTAGAATTGTATGCTAGGTAAGCTTATCACAGACAGTTTATTTTGAATAATGCAATTAGGATACTTGGAAGAGTCAATGCCACTGTCAGTCTTGGCGTCACATCCTTCCTCTGGATTCTTGTTGATTCATGTTGTGACGTTTGTGCATTCCAAACATGCATTTCTGCATACGCTAAAAGAAAAACCGTGCATGACCACTCTATCAAAGCTGCTGCTGATCTTTAATGGTCTCCATTTTTGCTAGGGGACAAGTTGAATGGGGTGCATTTGAATGGATGCATGTTGAGTGTTTTCCAAATTTGATACAGTTGGCCTGCTTGTTGCCACAAAAAGAAGATAATTTACGGAGCCGAATTTCAAAGGTCGTTTGCCTTCCCTTTGAAGTTTATCAAATTTTTTGTTTGACTTCTAACCAAACTTATTTCTGGATTTTTGCTGATATAGCCTGTGTAAATGCAGTTTCTGTTATCTGTTTCTGAATGTTTTGGGAATTCTTACGTGACTTGCATAATGCTACCAGTATTTTTAATAGCAGTGGGGGATGATGCTGATTTGACTTTTTTTCCTACCGCCATCCATTCAAGAATTAAAGGTAACATTTATTTCCTGTGAATTTTATGCATAATTGCTTCATATTTGACTGTTCACTTTTAGGTTTGAGGCCAAGATCTGCCATTGCTGATAGGATTTCTACTATGTGTGTCTTGCCGCTTCTGTTGGCTGGTGTTTTGAGTGCTCCTGGAAAACAAGAGCAATTAGCAGGATATTTAAGGAAGCTGCTACTAGAAGACAATTCCATGGAAAATCGATCAACCAAGCATACTCCTGAGATTATTAATGCTATTCGCTTCATCTGGTTTGATTATCAACCATACATTTTTAAATTTTAAAGGATTTTTCTTCAATATTCATAATGAGCTTTCTTTATAATCCAGCACATTTGAAGAAAACCATGCCATGATATTTAATATTTTATGGGAAATGGTTGTCAGCTCAAACATGAGCATGAAAATAAATGCTGCACAGCTGCTGAAAGTTATTGTAAGAATGCTGCCTTCTTATTTTCAAGATGCATCTCATACAAAAGCCTAAACTAAGACAGCTTCTTAATTAATAGGTGCCATATATTGATGCAAAGGCTGCTTCAACTCATGTTTTGCCTGCCCTGGTTACTCTTGGATCTGATCAAAACCTGAATGTAAAATATGCCAGCATAGATGCATTTGGTGCAGTGGCTCAACACTTCAAAAATGAGACGGTACTGCTACTAGTATTTCTCTCTAGTATATGTTGAAATTATGATGTTAATGCAACTATTTATTTCATATTCTTGATCAAATAAGATATCTTCCAGATTGTTGACAAGATACGTGTTCAAATGGATGCTTTTCTTGATGATGGTTCCCATGAAGCTACTATTGCTGTTATTCGTGCATTGGTGATTGCAGTTCCACATACAATAGAAAGACTTAGAGATTATATCCTTAACATTATATCTTGAAAAAATTGTTCCGAGAAATAATGAATCTCCTGACATTGTTTTCTCATTTTTTTAGTCATTTGCATTTTATGTTGGCTTTCAAGGTCTCTGAAATAGTGTTTTTGTTTCTTTAACTTGACATACATCTTTTGTCCAAGATTTTCCAACTTACAGCAATGCCAAATGCAGCAAGTGATTTAATGCGTCGACGAGAGAGAGCCGATGCATTCTGTGAGGCAATCCGTGCTCTGGATGCTACAGGTTTGCTCATATAAAAATTATATTAATTTGGCATTGCCAAATTCTTTTGAGCTATTTCTATAATGTTCAAGTCAAGGTTTGATTGATAGCATTAATGCTTTGGACTTGTAACTGTTAATCATGAACATCCTGTATTCTGTTGTCATAGGATTCAGAATTTTTATTGATGTAAACATGTAATCTACACATGAAGCTATCAGTTTGATAGTTTTTCCATAACCCAATTAGTACCTGCAATGTATGGATCTTTTTATCCGAATGTGTTGTGTTAAATCTAATAATTGAATTTCAAACCATACTCTTATTCATTTTTTGAAGTCTCTTCCCTTTTTTAATAGAAAATATTATTATGTAGTAAAATTAAGTTATAGAGGAATCATAAGACTGAGACATCCTCCAAACAGGAAATGATATAATTTTTTATCCTCTATCTATTGTTGATCATAATTCTCTTATGTTTTTCAGTCACTCCCTATGATGACAAACCATTTGTAATTTCAATATTCTACTTAATGCACCACCAGTACGCTAGAGTCTACAATTGCAACATTGTTTGTAAAAATCATAGTTTACAAGTTTTTATTTCATGGAGACTGTGTTACTGTTGTTGAAATTTCTTTCTTCCCTCTAGTATTTTTAATTATTAGTTTCTCTTGTAGATCTTCCTGCAAATAGTATTCGGGAATTCTTCCTGCCTGCTATACAGAACCTCTTAAAAGACTTGGATGCACTGGATCCAGCACACAAAGAAGCCCTTGAAATTATTATGAAGGAAAGATCGGGGGGAACTTTTGAGACTATTAGCAAGGTCATGGGTGCCCATCTTGGGCTTCCATCATCAGTTAGCAGCTTCTTTGGTGAGGGTGGGTTGCTCGGAAAAAAAGAAATCACGGAGCCGTCATCAGAGGTAGCTGTGTCCCCCAAGGCTGCCACTCCACCCGCAGATGACACTAGATTTAGGCGCATCATGATGGGAAATTTCAGCGAGATGCTTCGTGGCAAAGCAAAAGCCCAAGAGGGTGGTCAGAACCAATAAGATGCATTTACCGATGGCAATTTTCTGCTCAGTTAATTGTTTCATCAGGTGAATGTCACTGTTTTCCAAATGTACAACCAAGACTTATGATACTAAGTGGATTCCTTTTACAGTATTGTTTCTGGGATAGAAATAGAATTTGAAGATATAAATGAATAGTTTAATAGGCCCTGTCTTGGGGACAGGAGAGTGATTTGAATCGAGAGCCCACGGTATATGTGATTTGTTCATTAAACTATCATCTGCTCTATGCTTTGTGTTTTACTCACATTTTATGGTTTGGGATTTTTAGAAATGACACTCTCGCAATGCCTTTCCAGCAAGATTCTTATTTGACTGAAACCCAACAGCAGAATCAAAACATGGGCGGATTTTACAGTAAACCAAACCAGTATTGGTGCGGCAGACAGAGTCCTAAGATTTACCTGTATATTATACTATTGTTTGGTTTTCTGTTCAGTTCTCCTTAATAAAATATTTGTAAAATGTGAACATATGAGGGCAATGTTCTCCCTTTTTACATATTAGTGGGTGGCCATGGATCCAGGTCAATTGATGACCCAATTTTCAACGTGAAAATTTGTTGGTTCATTCGGTTAATGATTCGTACGATTTGGTTTGTATTTTTTCTGTCCCAATATGGTTGATTTGGCTAATTCTAACACTTTGGGTTCCAGAAGGGATAAATAATCTAAACCACTTCTAACACTTTTATAATATATAATATTGTAGACTTTTACTTAGTTTTTATTTTGAAAATTCTCATGTTAAGTTCTCAATGAAGAAAACAAATGTGATCACCTACACCTTAGCAATGACAATCACATATACGCCTAACCCTCGAAGCTATCATTATATTCTTACATATATTAAACCTTTTATTATTGATGAAATGAAGTAAAAAAATTCATGTCAAAAACCGAAAAATCAGAAATTATGATAAGTATATCAAAAAATATTTTAAAAGATAAAAGTGACAATTTAATAGACTAAATCCTGAAAATAATAAAGTGACAGTTAAATAATAATGATAATAACAAGTATTTATAAGGAAAATCGGTTATTAAGCTCGACTCGACTTCTTTATTTTTTTGTTATAAATTAGGTATGAGTATAATGGAAATCAAAGCTCTTCTTTAAGAGTTTTCATGTAATTGAATTCCCATAATTGGATTCAAACCTATGGCATGTGGTTAAAGCAAAAGAAACATGAACCATCTCATGTAAAATGAGCTTGATTTCTGGTCACTCGAGTTATAAGCTTTTTGGTTATGAGGAATTAAAACTAGTCACCACATTAGTTAATAAAGGCCTGCTAATCTTGTAACACGCAATACCTTTATATCGTGTAACAACTGTTTTCGGGTAAAATCGTGTAATGAACTTCATTCGGTTCTCTCACGATATAAGTTTTAACGTTTTTGGTTGCAAGGAATTAATACGTCACGAAATTAGTAAAAAATAATAAATTGTGTTAAAAATTTGAAAATCATTATTCTTTAGAATAAGGTTAAATGGTACAAATGATATAAGAATGATAATTTATTTTGTTAAATATGATTCATTAAAAAGTCAAATTATAAATTTTAAGAAAACCATGGATGGATGAATGTGAAAGTGATTTATCTTATAATTTTCGTTTTTTTTTACTCTAATACAAACCAAGGATTTCCTTTTTTCTTTTTATGGTAAATTTGAAAAGCATTGTTACTGTTTTAAGTGATTGACAGACACTCCACCAAATTTTACGTGTATTCTTTAAAGACCTATATACACTAAAATTTTCATTTGTTTTTAACGTGTTAATTTACAACTTTATAAAAAAAGGTGGTAAGTTACTTCTGTAGAAAAAGTCGCCCATAGTTAGAAGTAGTAATAGATTAAACCGAATGATTTAGCTTATAATATAGATTCAGGTCAAAACATAATTTTTTTAATAGATAAGATTAAGATTTTTATTTTTTTAATAGATAAGATTTTAAGATTTTTATTTTTTTTAATATTTATTGAGTTAAAAAGAGAAGCTTCATGCGACAAAAAAAATTTACAAATTTACAAAGTCGACCTACTTAGTTAAATATAAATAATTTTATTATTATTATATTTTTTTTTATTTTGTATTAAATTATAAATTTGTTTATATTTTATATAATTTAAATTTAATGAATTACATTAATTTTTATCATATTTAAATGTATTATTAATTATAAAATAGAATTTAAATATGACGTCATATAATATTAAATTTTCTATAAAAAAATCGTATTAGATACTAAAATAAAATTTAAACTCATTAATATATTAATTTTTTATCGATTTACGATTACATACACCACTTAAATGACGTAAATTTTTATAAAAAAAGTGGTTTGAGATTTTAAACAAATCTTATTATATGTAAAAAAATATTTTATCAAACCTTAAAAGTATATATAACAAATAAGTTCAAATCTTATCATATTTTAAAAAATATCTTATTAAATTTTAAATATATATATATATATATATATATTACAAGTAAATGAGTAATAAATCAAACTCAAATATAATATTTTTAAAATTACTTGGATTCTTGTTGAATATAGTACCTAACAGCTAATAATTTGAAGTTGTTACTTTTCTCATAGTTACCTAATTATCCTCCTTATAAAAATTGTTCATTTCACCCAGAATAGGTTAATTAATATGCCAATAGGCCAAATCATACTTTCAAATAGACCAGGTTTGACCTTAAAAAACATATATTACAAATAATAGATAAAAAGTAATTATTAGTAATCAAATATATCTAAGCAAGTGACTTAAGATAGTCTAGGGGCGGATCTACTCTTAATGATGGTGTGCACGTGCACACCTTACAAAAATAAAATTGCTCTATATTATCCTATATTTTTTTTACAGTTTTGCACCTTAATTTAAGCACACTAATTTTATTATTTTTTCTTGCACATGCAACACACAGGTACTTCACTTCTATAGAAAAATATGTGTTCAATAACATATCGACGATGAGTTGATCATTCAACAATTTCAATATACGAAATTTTAGAAAAAAATAATGGTTTCTTTATAATTTATTTATTATATTTATTCAAAATTTAGGGTTAAATCTATTTTCTATCTCTAAAAATTTAATTCATTTTTAATCTCACATTTGAAAGTTACCGTGTTTTCAATATATTTTTATATGCATGATAGTGATATAATTAATTAAAATTAAATAATTTTCACAACTTAACCAAATAATGTCGTATAAATGCCACTGGAATGGAATGGTCTAGTCTATTCTCACTAGAGAGTCTGTCCCTATATAAAAACATGTGTATAGTGAATTATAATTCTCATCACCGTAAGAAAGAGACATGAAGATATATAGATTCACCTGAAGAGTATGACCTTAAATTGTGTTTGCCCCAAGAGCATGATCCTTCAATAAATTTTACCGTAAAACGAGACGTGATGTGAGTTTACCGGAAAACATGAGTTTTCAACTTCAAAAAGAAGAAAAATAAAACACGACCTTTAAAACTAGACATGTTTTATTATTATATTTGCTGGTATTATAATAAAGAATTCAATTATATATACTTTCACATTAAAAAAAATTTACATTATTAATCATCACATGCCGTTAGATTATTAAAATATTTAATTTTTATTAAATTACTTTTATAATCACACACATAATTAGTTGTAAAATATTGATAGTGTAATTTTTTTATATGAATAGTATAGAAAAAATAAATTTTTAATAAAAGATAAAGCAGGATATATATAATTAAGTAAGAGTTATATTGTATAATTTCTACGAATATGATAAAATTAAAATGTTTGAAGTATACATACTTTCAGCTTTATAACGTTAACGAAACTAAAATTATTAATTTATATATACGGAATTAATATGTCAATTTGAATCAAATAAATGTCGTGTTAAAGTAAAAAATCAAAACAACTTTGTACTGAAATGATAAACAAAATAACTTTGCACTAAAATAAAAAAATTACAAAGAAAAAAACAGAAAAGAAATATATTTGTGAATAATTTATTTAGACAAAGAAAAAAAGAATTTTAGATGAGTAGTTTTAAAATAAAAACTAAGCCTATATTTGAATTTAGAATTATTTGTAGTGGAATTACGAAAGCCAGTAGTTATACTAGGAATTGCCACGAAATAGTAGTGGAGTTAATGCAGAATAATTACATCTCAACGACCATTTCTCGTGGGGTACAATCACATATTACTTCCCACCCAAATTAAGGCGCAATTAATATTCGTTGAGTTGAGCACCAAACCAAACCCACTACACTCTCCCACTCATTATATAAACAACCAACATACCCTCATTTTATATGCATCAATTTATCAATACTATATTAATTTCGTGTCATCAAATTACTATTTATTAGAGATCCAGAATGAAGATGAAAGTTGTGTGTATGATTGTTATGTTAGTTGTTATGGTTGATGTTGTTTCAATTGCTGAGGCTGTGAATTGTAACCCATTAGCATTGAGCCCTTGTCTTGGGGCAATTACTTCAAATTCTCCACCTTCAGCTAATTGTTGCAGCAAATTGAAGGAACAAACACCATGCTTATGTGGTTACCTTAAAAACCCAAATTTGAGGCAATATGTTAATTCCCCTGGCTCTAAACAAGTCGCTAGTACTTGTGGTGTTACCATCCCAAAATGTTAAATTAAATTAAATGCAACCCCCCATTTTCTATGTATGATCGCTCCATCCATGAGGTATTCTATTTTACAATAATTAATTATGTCCCTCAAAGTTTATCTTTGGATAATTAAGTTAGTAAGATAAGAAAGCTCGATCTATCTTTGATGTATTGGGTCTATGAACAAGTTTGTACTTGCGAATGATAAATAAGGAAATAATGGTGTTGCATACTACTTTAGAGTGGTGTTAATTTGCTCCAACAAATTAACTTTGATATTTATATGTTACTGAAATCAATGAATACAAGTTTGTGTGTTTATTAAGTAAAAAAAAACATTGTGTTTATGAATTTTTAACTGATTATTTAGTAATTGATAAGCTAGTAAATTAACATAACTCACTATATTTATATGTGAATGAATTAACTTGTATGGCATAATGTTGCAATGCAAAGAACCGACCTTCTTCCTCAATTATTGTTAATTTTTGGCAAAAAGATCAACTAACTAGTTGCTCATTATATAAGGTTTCATTTCTCTCACTTTCTCATAAATAAAGTCGTAATTTATAATTTATGCGATTTTTTTAAGTGGTATGTAATCCTCAATACATGTTTATAACGATGATTTATGCATTATTGTGCAATTCAGATTTACTTCTCTCACAATATCTCTATTCTTTTTAAGTGTTATATAAAAAATTAAAATTAAAATAATTTGTTAAATAAAAAAATTAAATTAAAATTCATATTGTGTATCAATTTATCTTTTAATTTAAAGTAATATTAATTTTTTCTCTCTTCAAATTTGCTCTCAAATAGATACATGCACATTATTTTTCATAAAACTACGGATAAGATCTCAATTTTATGAAAAATAATAATGAGATCTATATTTAAATAAGAATATATATGTTAAATTATTCATGAAAAAAGATATACCACAAAATACATATAATTTTAACAATTTAAAATACAGTTACAATTTTTGACAATTAAATTGTAGATTAACACTTTAAACCTAACAATGACACGTGTAACATGAATGATTAAGAATTCTTAAAAATCATTTGGTACTAGAGGAACCGCTGTAGAATCTATCTATTTGTTATATTTGTAATTGTATATAGACATCCAATAGAGAAAACAATTATCTCTAAATTAACCTTCTATTCAATTTACTTGGTGCATGATATTATTTTTTTAAAATATATTTTTTTAAAATATATTTTTTTTAAATATTATTAATTTATTTTAAAAAGAAAAATCAAATCCAATTAAATATATCAAAGATATTTTAATAATATTAACGTATTAAATTCACTTAAAATGGTTGGCCGAAGGTAGTATATAATTTAGATCTTCTACTTTCTCTCATGCATAAGGGTTCGGTTGATTTGGGTATTTAGAGAAGACGAGAGGAAAAGGAAGAGACAAGATATTCTAAATATTTGTTTTATTCAATTTTTTAGGAAAAGATGGAGGAGGTTCAGAATCAATTTTTTATTCTCCAAATTAAAAACATTTAGAGGGAAGAGGAAATATGTTAAAAAATAATTATTAAGTTAACAAATTATCCTCGATTTTTTATTAAAATCATAAATTATTTTTATTAAAATTTTAAAAATTGAAGTTATTTTCTTGCTCTATCATTACATTGGAACTTTATCTTTGTACTGGAGCTCTGTTACTTCTGCATTCTGTAATAAGTTGTTCTTACTCATCGTTTTGGTAACTTGTTCTTTTGCTCTTTTGCCATTTTTTCTTGGTACTCATGCCTACTTTGCTATGATGCATGTTGCATTTCACATTTGGTCAGGTCATATCAAACATTTTGAAAATCTTATTTTAATTTTAAAAATTAGATTTTTTAATTAAAAAATATTAAAAATTAAAAAACATCAATAATAAAAAATAAAAAATTTCTAAATAACACAAATATATTTATTTAAAATATTTTTATTTTTTTCTCTTTTTTTTATTAAAATATTTTTTTTTCTATTCGTTAAATCAAATAGACTTTAAAAAACAATAAATAAATATGAATCATCTCTATAAAAAAAAACTCTTGTTTTTTCTCTTTTATCAATTGAGTGAAGAGAATCCATTTTAAAAAAAATGCTAAAGAGAGTGAAGAAAAATATAAAAAAGAATTAGAAGAAAAGGGTGAAGATAAAATGAAAGAAAATTTTAAATTATATGTCACATCAGAACTCAGAATTGTTAACGACCCGTATTTTCAATTTTTATTTGTGTGGCGACAATTAATGTGATAATATGTGACTGGCCAGGTAAAAATACCCAATATAAGCATTAAATTGAGTCTTGAACGCTGAGCAGTGATTAGTCAATTTACAATATGACTAATGGTTGAAAGAAAATGAAAGCATTTATTAATGAAAATGAGATTTCCTTGCGATTTAGAAGTACTCCCTTCATTTCATACTCTTCATACTTCCCTAAAATTAGTGATTTTTTATTTTTCATATATTCCTCCACAAAATATAGTCATATTTAAAATGCTTCAGATACAAAATATCTGTTAGTTAAAATTAGGGATTTATTTGACTAATTTTAAAAAAGTGTTTAAATATAAGAGATAAATTAATATTTTTAAAGGGAAAATTTATTTTAATCATTGAAAAAAATCGTAAGATCAAATTTTATCTTTGAAGAAAATAAATGTAATTTTTAATCTCTAAAAAAATTAATTGGAAAATTTTAAACTTTATCTTTTTTATATTTTGTTTCCTTCATAAAAAGAAGACAGTGGAAAGAAGAAGAAGAAAAATAAAAATTTCATCACCATAAATAAAAAATTATAAAAAGAATGAGTATATAAAATAAAATTGCTTAAGAATCAAAGAAAATGTTTCAATTTCATAAAGAACAAACAATATTTTTTTCTTCTTTTTATATTTTCTACCTTTTTGTTATTAAAATGAAAAACTTATTTTATTTTTTATCAATGTCTACTTTTTGTTTAAAAATATTTATCTCATTGTATAAATACACATTTTCTTATTTATTTTCTCGTATAGTTTAATTTAATAAGCATTAACAATGCAAAATCATTTTACATTAATTTATTTATAACGCTTCAACTTAACATGTTTTAATTAATTGAATTACAATTAAAAAATCTAAAAATAACCCAAACTGGATAACTAATCTAACAACTATTATATCCATTTGTTTCGCATCTATGTTTTTAAATCTCGCCTACCACACACCCCAATCTTGTCTACCACACACCACTCTCCCTTTCTGTCTTTCCAATTTAACGTTTTTGAATGGTGAATTATTTCATTATGCAACAAATATTTTTTTTGACCAAATTTGTAAATATTAAAATACTTTACCCCCTTGGTAACATTATATCTCCCAAATTAATTTGTAAGAATTCCTTTTTTTTTGTTCCCAGTTGGTGAGTTTGAGAAAGAAAATAAAAAGTTTCTAAATAATCATCCAATTTTCAGTGCATTTTTCATTGAATGGAGACTATTATTATTTGTATTTTTTTTTAAATTAATTAATTCCATTGAAATATACTAAGTTGATTGTCAAAATTGATTTTTTCGTTTAATGATGGTGTAAAATGATTTTATTTTCTCTCTTCGATCTTTTCTTCCTTAACTAAATAAAATATAAAGAAGATAAAGACTAAATTATCTCAATTTAATTTTTTCAATGACCAAAAATTGTCTTTATTTTTCTCAGAAACTAAATTAGACACACAATTTTTCTCAATGACTAAAATGTATCTTCATTCATATTTTACAATATTACTCATACCAAGTACTTCATATGGAATCAAATACAAACAAAAGTACAATTTAACTAAGTTTTAAAACATTTAAATTCTTTAAGTGTAACTCAGTTTTCTCCTAGATAACTTAAGTTTTGATTTACTTGATTTAGTTCTTAATTTATGTTACATTATATTTCCATCGATAGTTATTTGTCTTACTTTCAACAACGATTAAAACAATTAAAAACATTTGATAATTGGAAATTCTACAAAATATTGCACTAATATATCATTCATATTAATCAATTAGAATATACTAATAAGAAACTTGTGCATTTGCAGAGTCCAATTTATTAGTTTGAGATGTGTCCCATGTATAATTTGTTGAGGCAAAATCTGAAATTAATGTTTTGATGTAAACAAATAAAGGTTAATTAAAGACTTTAATTATGATTCTAAATTATGTATTAATTTAACACGTGCTTTTGAGTATAATAATCCAAGATAAATACAAAACAAATGAAAGAGAAATCATTTCAAAGAAAGAACTAAAAATGAATGAAATTGAATCAAGAACGTTCTTGACATAATATGAAAAACCAATAATGATCTCCACGTTTATGTCATTTTAAGCAAACAAGATTAAATAAGTTTTTAATGCAAGGAAAGTTCTTGCAAATCGCAAATGAATTTCAAGTTCATATACTAGAAATATACAACTCTCATATGAACAAAAGAATCACTAAAAAAGATCAAAGATTAAAAGACACAACTCAAAGCAAAAATGATAAATGATAATTCTCCAACAATCTAACATCAGTCTCTAGATTAATGAACACTCTCTAGCATGTTACACATAATCCTCATCAACAAACATCTTTCTCCAGCATGATTAACAACTATCTCCGGAATGATCAACATCATTCTCCAGTCTGATGACATCATTCCAGAATGATACAATCATTCTCCAGCATACTCACCATCATTTTCCAGCCTTGTTGCATCATTTTTCAGCCTGTTTTGCACGAATTAAAAGACAATCTTAATTTGAATCGATTAAGCACATCTCTGAGATGTTAGTGTGCATAAACAAATGATCATTGTAGTCAATAATGAGAAGCTATAGATCACACATTATCAACACAAAAATAGAAACGCAAAATGTTCAAAACAATAACATTCAAAGTTAAAAAAATATGGTATTTGGTCAAGTACGACACATGACATCAAGTCACATTTTCAACGGTCATAATAGATGCCTTCAACCTTCTTGAAGCCTATAAAAGGAACCTCAAACTCAAGAAAGACACAAAACTTCAAGTGCTAAGAAATTCCATCAATCACATACACTTACACACTTGAAAGCTTCTCAATTACAAAATAATCAGTTATGATTTCATCTTCATATATCTAGACCATACTACTGAATTCTTTTATCAAGAATATATTCTCAAACACAAGTTGAGCATACTCAGATTCTACCAATCTCTTTAAATCGCTATTGTGTAAATTTAAAATTATAAGGGTTGTTTATAGTTTGAGTAGTTTTGTAAAAACTCATTTTATGGTTAAAAGGTGAATTGTAAAATCCTCTCAAGATTGATAGGTGACCTGAATGAATATTTTCTTGGTGGAAAAGAATTGTTGTTATAGATCAAAGTTGATCTTAACAAAAACCGTGTAAATCAAGAACATTGTAAAACCAAGAACGTTATGCGTCTGAACACTTAGTGAAAAATCTCACAGTTGTGAGGATTGAACATAGCCCGAGTTGGGTGAACCAGGATAGATCATTGTGTGGTATCTATTCCCTTATCTCTATTTACATTCAGTCATTTTGATTACCAAGTTAAATAGACAAGCTAAAACTGTTATTTTAACCAATAACGTTTTTTGTTTTTTGTTTCTAGAACCAATAAAGTTATCCGTTTTTTGTTTTCATAACCAATATCAATCTTGAGTTATTTTCTTAAGATTTTAACATGAAATTTTAAATAGGTGAATTTACAATTCAAACCCCTTCTTTTAAATTGACATTGCTACTTCATAAATTTGTATAGTTAGTATATTATAATTATTCTGCTTTGTATGTAAACGATATTAAAAAGATATTAATTTTAGATAACTTTTTAATGACAAACATTTGTCTCATGTATGGTTTTAAAAATAAACTACAATTAATATATTTTAATTATTCTCATTTTTATTTAGAAGACATAAAATAATACTAAATATTTGTCCTTTTATGTGTTTTTATTATATTTATCAGTGATAAATATTTGTCATGTATTTTTTTATGTATCAATGATAAATATTTGTTTCGTATATTTTAAAAAATTAATCAATAACAAATATATGTTCTGTGCTATTTTATATATCAGTGACCATTTTTTTCATGTAAATTTTTTATATTTATCGGTCACAAATATTTGTCTCATTATTTTTTTGTGTATTAGTGATAAATATTTTTCCCCGTACTATTTAATACTTATCAATGATAAATATTTTATTTTATTTATTTTTTTAATATTTATCAGTGCCAAATATTTTTCCTATAGTTTTTTTTTTTATATTTTATCGGTGAGAAATATTTTTCGCATATTTTTTTATATTTATGAATAAGAAATATATGTCATGTGTTCTTTTTATGTATCAATATTAATTTTTTTGGGGGTATTTTTTATATTTTTTAGTGACAATATGTGTCCCTTATTTTTTTATGTATCAATAATATATATTTGTTTTGTTTATATTTATCACTAATAAAATATTTATCTCTTATATTTAATATTTATTCATAACAAATATGTATCTCATATGTTTCTATATTTAACAATGATAAATATTTATTATGTATTTTTTTTTTAATATTTATTATTGACAAATATGTGTGTCGTATTTTTGTATGTATCAATAAAAAATATATGTTTTTTATTTATATTTATCAGTTATAAATATTCATCTTGTGTTTTTTTTAAAACTATTTTGTGATGTATAATTTTTCCGTATATAGATTTTATAATAGATAATAATTAAAATTTATATATTATAATTATTTTTATTTATATAGTATTTAAAAAATACTAAATTAAACTAATATATTAATGACAAACATTTGTTTTGTGTATGAACTATATTCTACAATTGACGTGTAAATAATTATAGTTAGCATACTATAATTTTTCTCAATTTTATGCCGATAATATTAAAAAAGAAAAACTACAATTCTAGTAATATATACGTTTGTCACACGTATAGTGTTATAATAACTAATCACTAGAATATTCTAATTTTTTATTTTTATTTAAAAGACATGAAAATATTAAATTTAACTAATTAATTAATAAAAAATATTTTTGTAATTTTGATATCAATGTTATTAAAAAAAACTATTTTAACTATTTATTTAATAGAAAATATTTATCTCATTTATAAATTAATGCGAGAGAAAATAATTTATTTCGTATATAATAAAAATACTAATTAGTTTTTATTTCTCTTGTCATGTTATTTTTATTTTTTTCAAGAAAAGTTAAATAAACTCAATTCACTAAGCTTGACACAAGTTATGCCATAAGAAATACAAAAAGTAAATTTAAGGCATAGAAAC
>NC_021162.2:63154769-63160492 GCF_000331145.2 Cicer arietinum | reverse complement strand
TCTTGTGAGTATTATTCGTTGATGGGAGAAAACAATATTTAATAATGCCCTTCATGTTGATTATGTAGCAATAAAGTAAAAAAGGTTAGCATGATAATTCCATTGTATTTTACTTTTTTTTAAAATATATATTAAATTCATTAAGCTTTATAAATATTTATATTTTTTTTATCTTTTCTAAAATCATTTAGACACATGTATAGTTTTTAAAAGATTGTTAATAAAAGTTTATCTACTCAATTAATGTCATTAATATAATCACATGTATAGTCATTAAAACTTGTAAAATAGTATCTATATATCATCTTATTTATGAATAAAAAAAATCTCAATTTATAAAAGTTTGTTAAAATTTAAACTTTTTAAATAAACAAGTCACAATTTAAACTGTGAAAATAACAAATTAAACATAATGAAATGAAACTCTAAGTGTTCCATCTTCTCAACGCTCCGATGTAAATAACCAAAAACTAGTCGAACGATGAAAGTTTATTTGAACAACGAATATAAAAATAAAAACTTAACCAAATTGCAAGAACACCTTAATTTTCTCGTGCCATAATCTTCCAAATCCATGTCCAAGAAAGAGTCCCCACCATAGTGGAAAGTTTCCAATGAAAAGTATCCAAAATTAATCAGTTATGACAATGCATTAAACACGTTATATTAAATATTAATCTAAAGAAACATCATAACTTGTCTGGGTGGTGTAGTTGGTTATCACGCTAGTCTCACACACTAGAGGTCCTCAGTTCGAACCTGGGCTCAGACATACATTTTTTATATTTTTTCCTTGTCCGTATGTTTGGACTCATTAATATGAACTATCCCAGAAGACCACAGTAATTCATTCAGAGAAACTCCAAAACTACCCTAGTTTAATTAAGTTTATTTATTTATTTGCCTTTGTTTCAGCATATCCTCCTCTGTTCATAGACAAAAAGGGAAAGAAAAATACATATATTGCAACTACAGTAAAATAGCCACCAAATAATATTTACTAAATATTATTTCAATGTGTTATATATTGTCATTAAATTATACATATCTTTAACTAGAAATTTTCATATGAAATTAGTTAATTATTAACTGGCTTAACTTATTGCGTAGGCAGTGATGAAGCAAGGCATATCCTATTTCCTACATTCCGAATTGTGTTATTAATTTATAGTAATTAAGCAGCATGCATGTGATTTATCCATGGTTTTTCCGTAATAAAATATTGCTGAAACGGAAGAAAATTAATGAAAACAAAATAAAAGATAAGTGCTACACCAACCAAATCGTCGATTTGAATATAATAATATATGTCGGGAAATGATTCCCCCTGCCATAGAAACTCCTCATGTTTTATTTTTTTAAATTCTACATATTTTAATTTTGAAAAATTCTCCCTGTACCCCATTTTTATACCTATACCTCCATAATTTTTTGAAAATGACAATTATGCTCTTATTAATTCAACTTTTTTTTTTTTTTTTATAATTTCATCTTTTCTGGAACTACAAAAAAGATTTCCGGTACACACCTTATTTCCGGAAAACTTTTTTTAAGTTTTCCGGTACATAAATTGTTACCGAAAAACTTTAAAAAAGATTTCCGGTACAGAAGTGAAAAATTGTACTACCGGAAAACTTCATTCCAAAGATTTCCGGTATAGAAGGTGTTTCTAGAAAACTTTCTCAAAAAGATTTCCGGTACACACCATTTTTTTAATTTTTTTTTATTTTATTATTTTTATAAATGATAATACATTAGTCAATAATTAACGCGTCATAAATATTAATTAACACACATAAATATACCATAAATAATTAATACACTATTAATATACCATAATAATTCATAATTAATACACCATAATTAATAATTAATAATTAATACTCCTTCCATAATAAGATCTACAAATTAGTTAAAATCAAATAAATACTAATATAATAAAAAAAAATAAAACAAAAAAATTATTTTAAAAAATATTTAAAAAAAAATCAAACAACTACCGGAAAACATGTGGATGAAGTTTTTCGGTGGTTTCCGGAAATGTTACGTTGAAGTTTTCCAGAAATAATGTTCTGTACCGGAAAACTTTTTTCAAGTTTTCCGGAAACGATGTTCTGTACCGGAAAACTTTTTTCAAGTTTTTCGGAAACTTTTTCTTTTTGCTTGTTATTTCTGTTCCCGAAATGGTAAATGAAGAAATTAAAAAAAAAAATTATATATATGAGGGTATTTTAGTATTTTTCCTTTACTTTTGGGGGTATAGGAATAAATGAGTGGGTACAAGGGAAAATTTTCTTTAATTTTGTAGAACTAAGATTTAACTGGACCCTCCCTTTACCGAAGGGGATCCAGTCCCAATCCCGATCCAAACTGTTCGAACCCTCTTCCTTTCTTGTTCCTGGTTTCCTATTAAATTAATTATTGCATCTTCAATAACTTTATTGAAGGCGGTTTAAATTAATCTTACCGTTGAAATAATCTTATATTTTATTATTAATAATGTATACAAAACTTCAAACATCAAATTTAGACGTCTAGTGGTATTTATTTTAATAGTTAGTTATTAATTTAAGTATCAGTATTTTTTTTAGTGATATATTACACGTTAAAATAAGATGTTGGGTTGAGATATCATAAAATTTTAAAATTTTATTGTTTGATCTACTGAAAAGAGAGGAAAGATAAATTAATTTTGAGATGCGAAAGAGATGAAAAATATAAATCAAAATTAAAATTAAAATCAAGAGTAATTTGTTCTCACAAAAAAAAAAAAAATTGTCCATTCAAACTCAGATATATACCGTTAAGTATCGGTCAAGTATAAAAAATTAAGTGTTCGATGTGGAATACACAATCTCGATTTAGCGTATACTTTAGACGACTATTCATATTTGAGTTGTTTAAATGAAGATAAGAGAAAAATTTGTTAATGACATGACAAAGTATAAATTTGCACCAAGATTCAATTTCACTGTTTTAAAAGAGAGAAATAAAGAGAATGTAATAATTTCCATTCATATATAAAGCAAGAAGTACTTATCGATCATCTTTGAGATGTTTCATACACTGAAGTGCTGCATTTATTGAAGTTAATACAACAGAAAAATTATGTGCATTGGACAAGAAGACCAGAGGATTCACATGTTCTGAGAGACATATTTTGTACGCATCTTGATTGTATAACGTTGAACATGTTTCATTTTATTTTGATATGTGATAACACATGCAAAATAAATAAATATCGACTACCATTGCTTGAAATTGTCGGTGTAACATCTACTGGATTGATTATTTTTGTCGCATTTGTTTACTTGGAACAAGAGCGACAAGATAATTTTATCTGGACATTTGAAAAGGTAAGACACTTGTTTGTCTTTGAGAATTTAATTTCTAAAGTCATAATGACCGATATAGATCTTGCCATGATGAATGTTATTAGTGTTGTATTTCTTACTTCAATTAATTTGCTATGTCGTTTTCATATTGAAAAAATGTTTGGGCAAAATGCAAACAATATGTGAAAATGGATAGACAAGATGAGGTAATGGATTTATGAATTTTTTTTTTTTTTGTATATTCGACTAGTGTAGAGGAGTATGATCATCACTTGCAACACTTTGAACTAATGTATGTCGATATTATCCTTTTTATTGATTATGTTAAAGATCCATGGTTCGCACCTTACAAAAAAAGATTTGTCCGATCTTGGACAAATACAGTGATGCATTTTGGAAATACACTGACCAACATGTACTTTTCAATTATGATTTGTTTTAAAAATATGATTGATTAATTTATGTGATTTGTTTTAATTTGTATTATTTAATTTATTTGTAGAGCTGAGTTTCATCATTGGAGATTGAAAAACATGTTGCAAACTAGTAATGGAGTCTTGTGTAAAATTTGGGATGTTGTGAATATTATGTTGAAAAACTAAATGTGTAGCATCAAATTGTCTTTTCATAAAACCATTATCGTTGTTGAGTATGAGTATAATTCAAAATTTTCTCAAAGATTGCATCACTTTATATCAATAAAATATTTTTTAAAAATAGATAAACAATCAAAGAGGATAAATACTGACAAAACAAAATGTGGTTGGTCAATTAGAACAAATCATGTTTACCATGTGCTTATAAGTTGGTAACTTTGCAGATATCTGGTACTCTTACCCTTTAGATAACATTGATATTTTTTGGAGAAAATTAAGTGTGAAGCATGAATTGGAGAATGAAAAATCTTTATCACAATATGACTTTTTAGAAAAGTGGGAGAAAATGAAAGCATGCATTAAGACATAAGATATTATTGGTAAAATGATATTCATAACGAATGTGTGTGAAACATTTAAGTACTAGCCATAATAGTCCCTAGAGACCTCACCAATAAATATCACTAGAGGAGATAGACTCTGAAGGATCGTTATACATTCTCTTATATTCTTTTGCTACTCCTAATCTATACTAGCTTACACTTGAGGAACTCCACGCGAAATGCATTGAACACAACCAAATTATCGAAAACATCGCTCCAGTTGATATGAGACTGAAACTCCACCCCAATAAAAGTAGGCGGAGAACATCGATGTTGCTTCAAAATGATTGTTAGCTCGGTCATCATTGTATGGTGTAAACAATACATCTTTAAACAAAATAACATTCAGTCTCTCCCGATATGTTAACAACTCACCTTTAACAATATTTTTTGCAATCCACCTACAAGCTCTTAGAATATGCTTAGGAATCGTTCCATTATCATCCCACTTACATATGTTAGGAAACTGCTCGTAAATCCAACACTTCACCAAAAAAATTCACAAAAAAAAAGACAATTTAGTAAATTAAGAATACAGTTTAATAAATTAAAAATAGAACTTAATATGAATCTTATACTTGTAATAGGATCATATATCCTCCCAACTGTCTAATATCGTGAACAACTTCATCTCCCAAGTTGTCATAACCAATGAACATACTAATATATTTTGCCTCCACAAGAGTGTTAGTCTTGTCGACAAAAATAGTGCTGCCAACTAAATGCAAGAGCTACATTCTAGCAGCTCACTCAAACATGTTAGTTTGAATGAGATATTTATATAAATCACACAACCACTATAGTCTATATTGTGCATATTGTTTAAATTTATCTCAACAATCGCTTCCTCCAAGGTTGCTCCCAACAACTCATGTGCAACAATCACAATCTTATTAATGTTCATTTTTATTGGTGCATCGAAGAACTTACCAATGGGAGGAATATGAAGAAGAGTTGTGACGTCGTGTAATCTTCATCTCTCCAAATGACATATGCAACGAGTTGATCTCTTTATGCCACCTCTTTACCAAGGCATATATCAGACCAACATCAACCATCGTCAAATAAGCTGAAGACAAATGTATTAGCCCAAATTCTTGAATTCAATATTGTACAATATCTGGTACAAGTACGTTAGTAAACTTCTTCAGTTTTATGTCATGTGTGATCACCTTCAATGAGCCACGACCCTACGACTAATTGAAAAACATAACAATAAAATTTGTACTAAATTTCATTACAAAAATATACTAAATATATATATATATATATATATATATATATTTCTTAATTAAAAAGTTAATTAATTAAAATATATCTCTCATTCTCATATTCTCCGAACCACATGGTATTCATATTGTGTTAATATTGATGTCACCAATGGTCCTCTAGGAATCCAGGCTGCTGAA
>NC_021162.2:63094834-63154591 GCF_000331145.2 Cicer arietinum | reverse complement strand
CCTGCTCTTTAATGTTCTGAACCTTCTCTTCGATGTTCTACTCTTTAGGTTCCTCGTAATCCTTTTGTTCAGACTCCTGAGCATCATTTTCAGACTCTTGAACATCTTCGCCAAGGTTATGAGACCTAAAACCATGTCTACGACATCGGTGACGAGATTGACGATTAGCTTCATTCACTTATCGATATGATGTTGTGGGTGGAACTCCATCGGCTCTATCACCTATGTTGCTGGTGATAGTAAGAATAATTTATCCGTTCGTACTTCTGGTTTTAGACACTGTAAAATTAAATTAACATATTAATTATTATATCAATAATTAATTTATTTTTTTTGGAAATTTTCAAATATTTCGAATATTTTAAAACCTCTGAATGTTTTAAAATTTTAAGTTTTGAAAGTTTCAGTTTTTTAAAGTTTTGAATGGTAAAAGAAATTAGATTTTCAAACGCATTAAATATTTGAAATGTTCAAAAGTTTTTCTTATTTTGAAATTTTTTTCTATTTCGAGAGTTTCATTTTGTTTGAAAGTTTTGAAATTCATAAATTTTTTCTATTTTGAAACTTTCAAATTTATGGAAATTTCTCATTTTAAAAGTTTCAAAAAATATTCAAACTTTTTTAAAATTATATTTCAGAAGTTTGGAAATATTCGAAATTGCTGGAGTTTTGCTAAATTTTTAAATATGTAGTAAAAAAATAAAAGGTAAAATTTTTCAAATTTTTATATATAATAAAATAGTAAAATTATGTTTTCACATGGCTTTAGTAACTAACAGGTAGAAAACTCTTCTATGAATTGTTTCTCCTCCTTAGACCATAATTAGCTTGTGTTGCATTTAGTGTTTTTTTTTTTTTTTTAAGTTTTGGGTTTTGGCCCACTTATTACCAAATAAAAAACCTTTTGAAAGTGTTTTTTAATTTTGTTTTGAAAGGAAATAAAACGTGTGAAAAGTGAAGCATACGCGGAGCCACGGCGCTGTTCCCTTGTTTTCTGTCTCGTCTGCGCCTCCAACGCTCTTGTTGACTTTGACATGCGTTGTCATCTTGAAAATTCAAAATTGAAATCTTTTTTCCTCACAATATATTTAAAAAAACAAAAAATGCATTGAATATTCGTAAAAAGATGCATAAATTGTACCCAAAGAAAATGCACAGATTATTTAGAAAATGGTGAACTCTTCCACATGCTAAGTTTAGTTGGATATACATAAGGATCACTCGTTTGAAGTCACTAGCTTCATTTTTATATTTATTTATTATGATTTATAGGTGTTAAAAGAATTACATTATATATCATATTATTTTTAAATTTGCAACAAATACACCTTTGACCTTAATTATAAAAAAATATAAACATTTTCAAATTTGTTAAAAATTATATATAATTTTTATAAAGAAATGAATTTAATTTTCTTGACTATATATAAAAAGAATTGTATTTACTAACCTACTCAAAATTACACTAATAGTACTTATCTCCATTTTTTTTAATAATTGAGGTCAGACAGAATAATATTAGTTAACATTTGTTGATGTTTATTTTTAATGAAATTATAGATTTATAATAAAACTTGTATAACATTTAAAAATAAAAAATAAATTTGGATAACATTTGATGATACTAATGTTACTCATAAAACAGTGGACCTCATTGCTAACTATTAATCCTTATCCTAATCTGAATCCTATAAATACTATACCAAAGATAGCCTCATTAGAATAACATACACAACTTCTTCATAATTTTCTTCAACATCAAATCTTAATCAAACACCGATAATATAGCAATTATCAACTCAACCAATTACAATGTCTTTCGATCTCTCCGTCATTCTCCCTCGTGTTCTAATTGTTTCTAGACGAACCCTTCGCAAGAACAAATTTGTTGATTTTGTTGGTAAGTTTCCATTTCCTCATAAACATGCTTCAATTAATCAAAAACGTGTTGTTTTTATTTTTGTTTTATAGTAATTGAAATTCACGATTCAAAGAATGCAATTTAATTTCTCAAAATAATATAATTCTAGAGCTGCATGCGAAAGATACTATAAAACAAAAATAAAACCCTTGATTGTTTATTTTCCTAATAATGCGATATACCCTTTTTAATTATTAATTGTTACATGATTATTTTTTCAGGTGAATATCACCTTGATCTTATAGTCGGTTATGGCGCGGTACCGGTCATAGTTCCTCGTGTCTCCGGGGTCCACATGTTGTTGGATAGCTTTGAACCAATTCATGGCGTACTTCTATGTGAAGGAGAAGACATTGATCCATCATGGTATGAACAAGACACATCATGTCTTTCTCAAGAGGAATTAGAAGAAATAAAGAGACTACATGTGAGTGACACATCAATTGATAAAGAAAAAGATTCAATTGAATTAGGACTAGCCAAACTTTGTTTAGAAAGAAACATTCCCTACATGGGAATTTGTAGGGGATCACAAGTCCTAAATGTGGCATGTGGAGGCACTTTATATCAAGACATAGGAAAAGAGCTTTCAAAAAGTTGTTTAGAGAGTGAAAAGGTGGTGCATATGAATTATGATGATTATGATGGACATAGACATGAGGTAAAAGTTGTTGAAAACACACCTTTGTATCATTGGTTTAAGGATTCTTTGGAAGAAGGGAAAATGGAGATTTTGGTTAATAGTTATCACCATCAAGGTGTTAAGAGACTTGCACAACGTTTTCTTCCAATGGCTTTTGCACATGATGGTTTGGTTGAAGGGTTTTATGATCCTGATGCTTATAATCCTGAAGAGGGTAAGTTTATTATGGGATTGCAGTTTCATCCTGAACGTATGAGGAAGGTTGATTCAGATGAATTTGATTATCCAGGATGCCCCTTTGCTTATCAGGTTCGAAAACAAGAATAAACTATCAATTTGTCTCTAAATTTATAATACTACTATTAATTTTACTTTATTTTTTCAACCGGAAGAATTGTCCATATATATTTAACATTCTAACATGTCTTGAACATAATTGTCTCTGGTTGGAGGAAAAAAACCAGAATGAATGTAACAAGGGAGTACTATTTTCATTTATTGGAGGGACAAAGTAGGAGAAATGGTGTCAATTTTGAGAAAAAGTCGATGATTTACATATTAAAATGATTGCTTTCAGGATTATTTTGGTGCTAATACATTATTGACTAGTTAAGTTAATTAACATTCCAAAACTCATGAAAAAAATGCAGGAATTTGTGAAGGCAGTGGTTGCATATCAGAAGAGGTTGAGTAGTTTAACATCGATTAAAAAGCCTCTAATGCTTAATAAGGAAATGGAAAACAAAAGGAAAGTTATTGTGCGTAGTTTCTCACATGCAAAAGACCTCTACAATGCTGGTCGTGGGATGAACTCAACCAAAGATTCTGAACTTGAAGCTGGAGCAGAGTTTCTTGAGGTACACAGCTATACAAATATTCCATTTCTTTATGACTTTAATTATGCCATTTTATTGGATTCAGATCCTTTCTACAGTGCAAAAAAAAAATTCGCTTAAAAAATAGTCCTAATTAAAAAAAATGTGTGACAGGATTAGAGTCCTATTTTATTTATTTTGTGTTGGGTCATAGGAATGTGATTTTTTTTTCCTTTTCTTTTTCTATTTATTGATTTATGTTTTATTTAATTTGTAGTCAAACACAGCCTTGAGCGTGCAACAAGAGAATAGGCTAAAGCAAATGGGTGCAACAGTTAGAAATGCAGGGTCATACATTGAGAGATTGAAGTTGAATGAGGAAAGAGAGAAAATGGCAAGAAGTGTGATGGGAAAAATGTCAATTGAAAAATTATCAGAACTCTTGTCTTTCTATCACACTATGGGACAGATTTGTTCAGAAGTGTTGGAAAGAAAGATACATGGCATTGTGAATGACATTAGTTTATGATTTTGTTCCTAATTCATTTGTCTTTTGTTGACCATGTAGTGTTTGCTCCAAGTTTGATGTGCTACACTACGGGGCATGATTATGTTTGTATTATTTTTCTTCCGTCTTGTTTTTGGTGAGAGTGCTCATTTTTGTAATACTTTTTTTTATCCTTCTATTTTGTTACCTAACTTTGTCCATTGCACATGTATATGCATGTTTTGTCACTTACATTATATCCAGTGGAATAAAAAATGCATTTATTTAAAAGTTTGTCTGTCTCATCTTCTTGTGCTTACAATCAATCCTCAAGTATTATTTTTTTCAGGAAATACGAATGAGAATCTTAATCTCAAGTACTTTTTAAAAACCGGATTTGACTAATATTTATCACACTTGAATTATTAGTAAGAATGGAGTACATGAATAGTTAAATCTTATTCTCACTTTAATGAGAATATTTTACTTCCACCACTTTCTCGGTGAATAATGGCATGAGAAAGGTGTCAATAAAATTGGTCAATTTGAGAAGGAGTTTATTTATATTTCACAAAGGCAGGAGTTTAGTTCCAAGTGTTAAAAAAATTTCTATATAATAAAAATATGAAAAAAATTCAAGTTACTTTATTATTATTTTTTTGTCAAATAGTCTAATATACTAAATTCACATACATTACATCCGAAAAAGTCGATAACCTGAGTTTAAACTCATACCTCTATATTGATGTTTTTATAATTAACAATTGAGATGTATTTGCACGACTTCAAGTTATTTTATTATTAAGAATACTTTATATATGAGAATTAATTTTCTATCGATGTAATAAAATAAATAAATTTATATTTTTAATGTCTCAAATAATTTTTCTAAGGCAAAATTATACAAGATATCTTAGACGACAACAAAAATAACGTTATTTACTTGTTTTTTCTTTTTCTTAACACTTTTCTAATTGAAAATAAATAGTTTAAAATTAATTTTTATATTATTTTATTTGAATAATTGTTTTCTACATATATTTTTAAATTGTTTTTTATTTATTTTAAATTTATACTTTATATTTTGTCACTTTACATATGATTTATTAAAAGATAGTTGGATTGATGATGTCAAAAAAACACCAATAACTATCATCAGCGTGTTTTTGGCGAAACAGACAAGCACAAATTAAATATTTGCTGCGGATATTCGAACCTGGTAGCCGATTAATTATAACTTTTTCTAACCATGAATGACTATGAAATAAACGCTGCCTAACAGTTTTCTGAATCAATGTAAACTATTTTGTGAATTAAGGTTCAGTGTCATGCTTTTTTGCCAACATGTGTCTGTCTCAAGTTTCACACAGGTATGACCTATGGATTCCATTAGAATGGCCACATCACTGTTCTTCCTTGCAAGGAACAGGATTCCAACATATTTTCATAGTAAAAATCATTTTCGTAGGCCTTTCTCTTTCCACAAATTGGGACCCAAAAGATCAAACAAAGATTTAACTAATGCTCTAAGAGTCCTTAAACTCGTATCCCCCCAAAAAAGTGTCACTGATATTGAGAATCGTCGAAGTCATCTTAGGCTAGTTGAGGACATTTTAGACAACACTGCAACAAATCCTCTTTGTGGAAATTCAGCTACTCTGAACACTGTTACTGAAACCACAATTCAATCCTCTGTTCTAGAAATGGAACAAGGATTGGGAATTGATGTGTGTTTTTTGTCCCTTGCTTTGAGCTCGTGTGGATCCAAGCGTGACCTTTATGGAGGTATTCAGTATCACTGTTTGGCAATAACAACTGGGTTCATTGCCAATGTTTATGTTGGAACCTCTTTGATAAGTTTGTACAGTAGATGTGGTTTGTTGGGTGATGCATACCGTGTGTTTGATGAAATGTCTGAGAGAAATGTGGTTTCATGGACAGCAATCATTGCTGGGTTTGCGCAAGAATGGCGGGCTGACATGTGTTTAGAGCTCTTTCATAAGATGAGGGATTTGGAATTGAAACCAAATTATTTTACTTACACTAGTCTTTTGAGTGCTTGTATGGGCAGTGGAGCACTTGGACATGGAAGAGGTGTTCACTGTCAAATAATTCAAACGGGTTTTCATTGTTACCTGCATGTTTACAATGCTCTCATTGCCATGTATTCCAAATGCGGGGCAATCGATGATGCCTTGTACATATTTGAAAACATGGTGAATCGGGATGTTGTAACATGGAACTCTATGATTGTTGGGTATGCACACCATGGGCTTGCACAAGAGGCGATTAGTCTCTTCGAGGAGATGACAAAACAAGGTGTTAATCCCGATGCTGTAACTTTCCTTGGTATTTTATCCTCATGTCGGCATGGAGGTCTTGTTAAAGAAGGTCAAGTTTACTTTAATTCCATGGTTGATCATGGTTTGCAGCCAAAACTAGATCATTATTCCTGCATTGTAGATCTTCTTGGTCGGGCTGGTTTGCTTCTTGAGGCTCTTGATTTCATCAAAAACATGCCTGTTTGTCCGAATGCTGTGATATGGGGTTCCCTACTTTCTTCCTCTAGACTTCATGGAAGTGTTTGGATTGGCATCCGAGCAGCAGAAAGCAGGTTATCGTTGGAACCAGGGTGCTCTGCAACACTTCTCCAGCTGGCAAATCTGTATGCAAGTGTTGGTTGGTGGAATCAGGTAGCACGAGTGCGAAAATCAATGAAAGACAAAGGTCTAAAATCAAATCCTGGTTGTAGTTGGATTGAAGTCAAAAGCAAAGTCCACATATTTGAAGCACAAGATAAGTCAAATAGCAGAATGACTGACATCCTTTTGATAATGGATAGTCTGGCAGACCACATGAGTGGTTTAAGTCTTCAGTTTCAGATGTCTGAGGAGGAAAACATTTGGCTTTCAGAATGAATTTCAATGTCAGGGCTTGCTTTCTAGCATTTCCAGCATTGACTTGCATATTTGGCATTGACAGAAACAGAGGGAAGACATTTTTCTGGTCAGTGAAACATTGTTCATTGATAACAGGAAATTCTAGAAACAATGCAAGCAATATGGACTGTGTGAAATTCGATATAATTCTCCTTGTGCATGTCATGACCATAATTATTGCAGAAAAATAGTTGTCTTTCTGTGGAGTGATTGAGAGAGAAAGTTAAGAAAGCATGATATGGATTCTGTTCCTTTGACAAAGTGAAATATCACCCATTTGACGTCTATCCATTCATTCATCCTTAAAGGATGACAAACAATTATCTTGTTTTGTCAAGAAACAAAAGGGAAAAGACTTCATTGACACTTGACACCAACATCAACTAGTGTCACCTTGAGGCTGGCATGAGTGGGAGGAGAACATTGAATATCACATACAGGATTGTGTAGATTAATTTCATGGTGTTTAAGCAAATTCCAGTTCAATAAACATTGCTGGAGGTTTGATTTACACCACTGATGGCATCTCAATTCTCAAGGTTATTCTATGCGACAAAAGCTTTTCTTCACCAGGTATTAGTTGGTTAGCAGTTGTATACAGTTAAATCTTACTGAAATGAGATGTAATTGATTATGATAACTATGTTGCTTATATATACTTATAATATTTTATACTTATTTTAATAAGATAGATTTCCCAATAATTTATGGATTTGACATTGTGAAATTCTGTTTCTCTGTTTTATTATTAAAAATTATCCCTTAATTATAGGGATTTGGTGTATAGTATTAGAAACAATATAATACAGGTCCCTACAAGTTACACAATCCCGGCCTCCAAATCACATGGCTACAAACAGCACTATTAATAATACAGGTCCACCTACTTCTGGTACCTTAGCAATACCAAATTCACCTTCATCTCCTCCCTCATCCCACATGCCTACTCCCACCCTTGGTTCAGGTTCCAGGCCTGCTACACCCAGACCTGTACCTCTCTCTCCCAACCTTTCTCTTTCTCAACCTCTTGAAGACCAATGGGCGGATGCCTTAACAAAACGACCACTACTACAGCCATTATGACCACCGCGAGAGCCGTATCCTTGATAATCTGAGTTATTCGCATTCACATATAGAAGTACTAATTATATTCTCCTTATTTATCTTAGTATCTCGTATATATATATGATGTATTGTTAGCATATTTCAGTTTAATAAAATATATTTCCCTAATTCTTGAGCTGGTATCAGAGCTCCCGATTTTGGGGGGTCTTGCTTCCGCATAAACCCTTGCCGCCGTCTTTGTTTGCGGTTTCCTATGTTTTTCCAAACAGCGGTAATTGTTTATCCTTTGTTGTCTTCATTGCAACATTCTTATATCTGTTCAAAGTCAAACAACCCTTCTCTACTGCCGTGTTTTGTTTTACGGTGAGTAATGTTCATGCGAGTACTATTCATTGTGACTTTCTACCATTATTACTGCGTTAGAGGACACTTTCATCTTGTTGGTCCCATTTTACTGCTGGTTTTTGGTTATTTTGTGTTCTCTTGAGGAAGACACCGTCACATGATATTAATCGTGGTTGTTGAAGAAAGGAAAGAAGGATTGACTCGACTCACCGAAAATGAAGTACAAATTATTTCTTAGTAAGTTGGAGAAATCAACAAGTACTAGTTCTCTGGTATATTAAGGTGCACAACAATTTTCTTTTGGACGTAATGCTTCAAATACACCTTATAACCAACATTGGATGTTGGAGCCATTGACCACATGACACCCTTACCTACACACTTCTCTAATTAATCACCTTGTCCTAGCAAAAAAAAAAAAAAATCCAAAATAGATGATACCTTTATAACTACAGTAAGTCAAGGAGATGTCACTACAATGGACAATGTTGAGACTGAAATTGATTCTGAGAAAGATGAGACTGATGGCACTAATGTAAGATATGGGAAAAATCTAGAATATACAAGAAAAACAAATGTCATTCTTGAATTTGTTCACATCTAAGAGTCTAATCCGACTTTACATGAGGTAACTTCCCTTGACGCTTCAAACTCTAGTGATCCAATCTATGAATCTTCCCATGCACAGGAATCAGAACCCAACACACCACTAACTTATGATGACCTCCATATCCCAATTGCCCTTAAGAAGAATACTAGGACATGTACCAACAAGCCACTCCACCTTCTATCCAACTGACTACCTATGCTTTGAAAAATTTTCACCTACCCATAAAGCCTTACTCACAAGCCTGAACACAACCACTATATCTATTTCTTTATCTGAAGCATTGTTTGACAGGAAATGGAAACAAGCCATGGACTTGGAAATGGAAGCACTACATAGGAACAATACTTGAGATTTGGTTCTCGTAACCTTGACCAAGTATCCATAGTTTGATGTCGGCGGCCCAACTATCATAATTTGACCCATTCAATTTTTCTATAGAGAGAGGAGAAGTGATGTAGTTGGTAAAGATGCTCTTTGTTTCAGACTGAGACGTCATGGTCAGTAAAGAGTGTCAGAAAACGGGTCGGAACCGGGAAAACAGGGGGTGTTTGAACTGGAACTCGTATATCCGTAACTCGAAACTGAAAACTGAGGGCATATATGGAAGCAAGAGGCCGATGCGAGTGCCACGGAAGAAGCGGCGCCGTGAACAGCTGCCGGACGCGCCATCACGCGCAATGTTGCTGGCATCGCGTGGATCTCACGCGCGTTGAGGCTGGTGGTGCGTGGGGGCTTTTCTGACGATGCGTCTGAAGGGGTAGGCTGATCTGGGGTGTACGACGCTGTTGGAGTGGTTGTTCGTCGAAAAAAAATCGTCAGAGACAACAGCAGCAGCGACGACAGAGCGTGGACGGATAGACAAAAATTTAGGAATCAACATATCAAAGGCAGGGAGGAGGAAACCGGAGTTGAGAACACGGTTTGTCGGAAAAGAAAAAAAAATTCACCAGAACAGTGGGTCCATCGGGTAGTTGACGATTAGGGTTGTCTCTCAACAGGCTCTAGATACCATGTTAAATACGAAGAGTATTGAGAGACATGTTGAATAACCCGTGTGTTTCAACTACACAATGAAAGTTCTTTATATAGACTATGTGTATTAAACAAACATAATTGACAGTAATACTAATGGGCCGAAATACTTACAGTCCATCTAATCTAATTATTTACACTCTAATATAATATTTTAACAGAACTTACACCAATTTGATGTAAAAAATGTTTTCCTCCATGGAGATCTAGAAAAAGAGATGTATATGGACTTACCCCCATGGATACAGTGAGCATATTGCTGCCACCATCGTTTGTAAGCTAAAGAAGGCTCTATATGGGCTTAAACATTTGCCACAAGCGTGGTTTGTGAGATTTGCTAGAGTCGTGGTGGGTCTAAGTTTCAAACAAAGCCAAGGAGATCATACCCTCTTTATCAAACACTTTGAGTCAAAGGGAGTAACAGTGTTATTGGTATATTTAGACGACATTATAGTGAGCGATGATGATGAAAAGGAGATACAAATGTTAGGACAACACCTAGCCAAGGAATGAGATTAAAACCTTGGAAAATTTGAAGTATTTCTTGGGAATTGAAATGGCTCACTTTGAGAAAGAGATTTTCATATCCCAACAAAAATACATCACTAATCTTCTGCAAGAAACGGGCAAGACAATATGCAAGCCAATGAGCACACCAATACACCCAAATTTAAAGTTGAGAACCGCAGAAGAAGATACTACAGTTGACAAGGAAATGTACCAAAGATTAGTTGGAAGACTCATATATCTTTCACATACTAGACCTAATGTTGCCTTCGTTATAAGTCTAGTCGGTCAATTCATGCACCAACCTTGAGGTATACTTGTAAGCTGCACCCAAAATCGTGCAATATTTGAAAGGAACCCCAGGAAGAGGAATTTTGTTCAGATGAAATGGAAATGTGGGTCTTGAAGCATATACTGATGCTGACTATGCAGGGTCAGTTGTAGATAAAAGATCAACCACAAGATATTACACTTTCCTATGTGGGAATCTTGTGACTTGGAGAGTGGACACCTATTCACCAGCTATAGAGAGAGTGTCAAAATTTGTTTAGGTTTTATTATTAAAAATATCCCTCAATTATAGGGATTTGGTCGTATAGAGGTGTCAATATGGTGGGAAACATTATATTTGACACCAAGGACAATTAGTAAAAAATATGGTAGGAAACATTTGGCTTGTTCATATTAGTCTTCTTGAGTAGTTGGTTATTCTCTAGAGAAATGATTATATTTTACTTGAGGACGAACAAATTCTTAAGTTTAGAGTGGCAAGCCTTCAGATGATTGCTTTTCTTATGTTTATTGATTGATTTCAGCCATTTAATCCCAACTTTTAACATTGTTTTTCCTCTGGAAAATCTTAGTTTTCTTTTGATGGTATAAGCTGATTCTTCTGTACAGTTGGTAGGGTTTGGTTACATTTAAATGAGTTGTAATCTCATTTATTGTTTTTTGTTTTTGTTTTTGTTTCAGGGGAATAAAGAGCGCAAATGTAATTTGAAAATTGAAGAGAAAAGGACCAAATGAAGTTGAAAAAAGTGTCTTAAGCATCACTGTGCGGCCACACTCCCAAGCAAGGCCGCCAACAGTTGGTTGACAGTTAGGTGGCCATGTTGAGGCCCATAGTTGGGCGGCCTAGCATCCTAGATCATATACGAGTTATGTTTTCATTCAGTTTATCAATACTATTCGAATACAGTTTTGGAGTGTTTTCAGAACCTTGACAGAAGATCTTGATGAATGGCTAAGAGAGGATTAGTAGATGCTTGACTACCTTCATTTGTGCATGAATTTCTTTGCTCGTCTCTTTACTTTATGATTTCTGTTATTATGTTGAACTAAACCCCTTTCTTAAGTTGAGTGGATTTCAAGAGATATTTGTAATTATTGACTTAGTTTACTTAATTTTTATTCTTGTAATTTGATATTGACCACCCCTATTCTTAATGCTTTGTGAGGCATAATCACCACCTTTGGGGTCATTGATGAGAGTTTGATATATGTACATGCTATGAAATTGGGGATCTTGCAATCCTTTAGGCTATGGAAAGTCAACGAAGTTTGCTAAAATAATAAGGTTCTTGATATTAATGCTTATTCCTCTTTAATCACACATAAGGAATTAGAGTTCTTATTTGGGTATGAAGAACCAATAATTTATAGAATTAGGATTTGAGTGATATAGGATGGAGTGGAAAGTAGCCTAACAAAAACTCAGGGTTAGAAGAAGAGGGCATCCTTGCACTCTACACTTTTGAGATTAAATTGTGTTGGTCATTTAAGTGCAATGAATACAATGGAATTAAAAGATAGCTTACCTCACACCACACTAAAAAAAATAATGATTTAGGGAAACTATATGAAATTATTCTAATTAATTGAATACTCTGCATAAGTCATCTATATCACCGAATTTTTTGTATAAGTCACTGTCACCATGTATTTCTTTAAATACATTGTGTATTATATCTTTCATTTGAGTGACACACTCTGCATATATAAAGTTGTTGCAAATATTTCAGTTCTTTACTCTCTCAGAATGGCTTCTTTATTTAATATCCTTCATGTTATTCATATTTTTCAACTCATAATCCTCTTGACACTGATTCAGGTACCTTTATATTTGAGTTCTAATTTTTATTATAAAGGCTGTGAGAATCTGTTTAGTTGTGGAAATATAACAAATATCGGTTTTCCTTTCTGGGGAAACAATCGACCAAATGCGTGTGGCCACCCTTTGTTACAACTCACTTGCAAAAACAACATCAGCTACATAACCATCAATGGTGTCAAGTATCAGGTTTTAGAGGCTAACCCTTATGAACATACTTTGAGAATCACCAGAGAAGACTATTTGCAAGGACTATGTCCATCAAAACATGTCAACACCACATTAGACACTGAAATATTTGTTTATGATTTTAACTACAATAATCTTATCCTCTTCTATGGTTGTCCAAATCCAATTTCAATTAATTTCCCCTCTCCAAGTGGACACTTTCCATGTCCCTCCAATGGATATTCTGAAGAATATGTTTACACTTGGTTTGAGCCTAATATTGGTCCTCCAGCTTTTCCATGCAAAGAAAGTATGGTTGTTCCAGTTTCTTATTCATTAATTGATGATGTTAGTGATTTGACTAAAATACTGAAGGTAATTAGAGATGGATTTGTAGTGAGATGGATAGCTGGTATTGAAGATTGTGAGAAGTGTCAAAAATTAGGTGAATTTTGTGGTTATAACTGGATTTCAAATCAAACAACTTGCTACTGCAGAGATCAATCTTGTTCTAATTCTGTACCTGATTCTAATGCACTTCCAGGTATGTCTAAAGATTTTTGCTAACTGCTAATTGCATTTTCTGTTCTTTATAAAATGATAGTCTAATATGAATAATTAGTCAACTTGTTCACGATATAGTTTACTTAGGGATTTTGGATTTCTCGCAATTGGGAAATCCCATTTGCATATTGCATATTGCGAGGCGTCTGATCAAAATCGAGCACTAATACATGATTGAAATTTGAGGTGTCTGATCTTGATCAGAGTCATCAATCACTCTGCAATATGCAACTAAGGAAAATGTAGAATTTCCCAAAGCCAGACATCCTAATCCTTTACTTAGTCAGTTAGTCCTTATTATTAAACAGTAAGAGTTATTATCTACCAAAAACACTTGTTTTGTTTATTGAGTTTGACTGTTATCCCAAAACTCAAGTTGTTTATCAGTTGGCTAGTTCAAATAATAGCTTAATGTTATCCCTTTGGATTTTGTCTCATGTGTAGCTTTAAAACTAAAAATACATTTTCTTCTAGTTTAAATGGTATCTGGAGGACTTTAATAGTTTCATTAGTTTAAAGATCTGAAAACAGTTAGGCTATATATGCTTAGAAACTTTTAGAGAAGATGAAATTATGTTAAGTGGAAATAGATGGAATAGAAAATATTTGTTTTTCGACACTTGTCCTCACAATAGGTGAGTTGTGATGTCAAGGAGTTCCATAAGTGTATTGTAGTATTTGATTTTCTCTCAAACTTGAGAAATGAATGGTATTTCCCCCCGTTAATTCCGTGTTTGAAATTTCTATTTCTTATGGCATACCATATTTTCTCAAAATTTTGAAAGTGACATTGATGTTATGATGAGAAAATTGAAAACTTGCTTCATTTGGGAAGGAGTCGTCTTGACTAATTATGATGCTTGTGAAGTCTCAAATTGTATGAAAGAAACCTAAATAGTTTGCTTAGTCTATTTTCTTTTTTATATAATAGATTCAACTTCCATCCCTTTCTCCTTATTGTAGTAACGTATGAGACAATTAGATTTGTTTAAATATAAATCACTTTAATCATTTTAAAATAATTTTAATTTAATTAATTTTTTTTGTTAAAACATTTTTGAAATTTATTTTTTCTCGAAAACATATAGAAAAAATATATATATAATATTGAGACTTTTAATTTTCAAAAAAACTTAATAATTTTTTTCTTGGAATATATCTAAGAAAAAAATTGAAAAATATTTTTTACATCTATGTTTCTTGAAAAAAAAATTGAAATTCTTTTTTTGAAAAATTATCGATACTATTTATCTCGAAAATTCTTTTAATTGAGAAACTTTTGACAAATTTTTTTCTTGAAAAAAATCAAAATTTTTACATCTATTTTTCTAGAAAATTTTTTTTCTTGAAAAAATTGTCAAATTTTTTTTGAAATTTTCGATCTTTTTTTTCGAAAAATAATTGAAACTATTTATCTCGAAAATATTTTTATCGAGAAATTTTTTACATCTATTTTCTCGGAAAAATTCATAAACTTTTTTTTTTGAAAAAAATTTGAATTTTCCCAAATAAGAGCTAGTTCAAAATCGATTTTAACTAAAAATTTGTTCAAAATATGAAATTGATTTATATTTATAAATCAGTTTCAAACCGGTTCAAATTGAACTTGATTCGAAAATGATTTTCAAGAATTAAACCAAATCATTAATGTGGTTCAATTTAATTAAGTTTTTGCACCATGAATACTCCTAAAGACAATGACTTGATCGATCGTCAATTTAGCAAAATCTAAGAGAAAATAGAAAGGCATACCTCAAAACTAAATCATATTTATTTTCTTTCATTTTTGTCAAACTGACACCAATCAAATCTATCTATCTATTAATATATTAAAATAGACTCTTAAATCAATTGAATGACACATCACACCCTTATGTGTCTCATCATAGCATTTGCGCCACATCGATTATTTTGTTACGTGACACCCTTCATAAACTTCTACAATTCATCTTACATATTCAATTTCTCAATTTAGCTTTTATATCTCACACATTATACACAGATGTTAAAAACTCACACACAAAAGCTCCTCATGAAAATAAACCTATCATCTTCTCACTACAATCAACTTTCACTTTCTTCCATTTCTATCTTTACATATCCATCCATATTTGTTGGTAATCAAATATATCCAATTAATTATCCAATCCTAAATATATCCGTTATCATTTGCAAATACGAATTTGATCTCATGAAGTCATCAATGCTCATTTCTTGAAAAATTTGTGACTCAATCAATAAATTTCTCTACACCTATGGAATTAACTATAAATTATCCACACAACTAGACAAAACACCTCTATATATATGTGTGTGTGTGTGTTGTTTTGTATTTTAAGACATTTTATCGGGTATCAAAGATAAAATAAATTGGAACCGAGACATCTCAACACATTTCAAAGACACATATTTTGAGTTTGAAAAACCGAATTTATATGTAAGAAAGAACTCGTGTATTGACATTTCTCTTTCATTCTATTAGATTTTCATCACACATTTGATATTCTTTATATTAATTTGTAGTTTATGTCATTAAAAAAATTTGTAGCTTATGTCCTCAAATAAATAAATAATGTATTTCCATTTACAAATTTGATAGGATCTTCAAACATAACTCTTTCATGTTTAATCGATTCAATATTAGAGGATTCAAATGCATTTCACTCAACCATGATAAAGTATACAAAAGATTGCAATTTTGATTTTTGTAATAGTTAATAAATAGTTTTTTATAAATTTATTTTATAAATAATTAAAATTTACTTTAAACAAAACGTTTCAAGTTCCACAAATAAATATATATCAATACTAAATTTAATTTGAAAATTCAGTTATCATTAAATCTATTATTTTCCTTTTAATCTTCTTTCACAAGTTTATAATGATATATTCAATATCACTAATAATAGCTAAAACAAATTATTGGTTATATTAGTTTTTCATGTTACAAAAAAATAGTTTTATTAGATTTTACACACGAAACCTTCATCTTAAAACTCTACAATGTTTCTCACTAACCAAGCTATACTTTAATTTAAGGTGATTGTGTAGGATTTAATCTTCCTTCATAAATTAATAATGACATATTCAATATCATTATTAATAGTTGAAATATTTTTTTTTATAAGCAGATGTTAGTAAATTAATAGTTATATTATTTTTATCATGTTACTCAAAAAATATTAATTTTATCGGATTTTGGACTTAATTTTTTTTTCTTAAAACTCTTGGATATGTCTCTTTCACTGACCAAGTTATACCTTAATTCTAATATGTATTCATTATAATTCATTATCTATAAATGCAAATAAAGTATCATTTAACTAGCACTAACAAAAAAAAAATAATATACTTTCAACAAAACAAAGTTAACAAATTAATGTTATATCTCTAAAAAAAACGAACCAAGTTATACCTTAATTCTAATATGTATTCATTATAATTCATTATCTATAAATGCAAATAAAGTATCATTTAACTAGCACTAACAAAAAAAAAATAATATACTTTCAACAAAACAAAGTTAACAAATTAATGTTATATCTCTAAAAAAAACGAACCAAGTTATACCTTAATTCTAATATGTATTCATTATAATTCATTATCTATAAATGCAAATAAAGTATCATTTAACTAGCACTAACAAAAAAAAAATAATATACTTTCAACAAAACAAAGTTAACAAATTAATGTTATATCTCTAAAAAAAACGAACTCTAAAAGTCACTACAAAGTGACTGTGTAGGATTAGTTAAGAAATCATACACTTATCAATCAAAAGCAATATATTATAACACATTTCCATTTTTACAATTTAAATTAACTATATTATTGATTTTATTTTTTTATATGTTAATGATGGTGTGATAAGATATGTTGAAAAAAAATACAAATTAATTAGTTTTATTTACAAAACTATTAATATAATGATTCAATCTCTTACTATTTAAACAATAACTTCATTTTATCAATATAAATAAAGAGGTTATTATATTTTAGAAGATTTCATTTCTTTTTCTCAATTTTTTGTTATTCATCTTTTCATTTTTAATAATATTTTTGGGGTGCTTCAAATAACTAATACAATTAAAATGTCAAATTATTGCGATGGTTTCTTTGCACTTTCAATTTTGTTTAAAAAAATATTGTTCGATCTCAACTCTCCAATTTCAAGTTCACAATATATTTGATTGTATACCATTAACAAGCACTATAACACTATTAGTTACAAATGCTCAAAGGTTCTTCAACGAAAATAATTATGTCTAATTTTTCAACTAAAAACAGTTGAGGAGTAACAATGGTGCAAACAAACCAAAATTTAACGTGTAAACAAATAAATAAATGATGTTTGTGAAATAAAATAATTTTCATTTCACATTGGCATATTTTACATTATTAGTTACATATATAATAATTTGGCATATATAACATTATTAATCACAAATGTTCAAAGATTATTCAACAAAAACAATTATAGTTAAGTTTTCAACTAAAATAGTTGAGGAACAACAATGAGGCAAACACACTAAAATTTAACGTGTAGACAAATAAATAAATGATGTTCATGAAAAAAAATCATTTTTTCTTTATGTTGAGATATTTAAAATTTTAATATTCTCCTAAATTTTAAAATTAACAATTAATTATATTTTTAGTTATATTAGACCTTAAAATTTTTATTTTATCTATTTTTATAGTAAAAAATAATTATATATTAATAACACAAACTAAATATACACATATAAAAATATATCGACACGCGTACAACCCGCGAGTCATAATCAAGTTATATTGTTAATGTGAGGATGAAAAGTACTGTGTGTTTTTACTTCAGACTAGCAGAATTGTCGATAATGTTATGAGCAATTTTAAATACAGTTCCAATATAAATCATCTATTAAGATGGTCAACTATACAACCTGTGATTATGAATAACTTTTAATATATGTAGTCACTCTGTGTAAAAAAAGTCATTATCTAGAATCTATACTTGATTTGTACTCTATCCTCCTTTCACGGTATGAATCTAAAATATTAATCTGAATGCTTGCTTCATTAACTACGGCTAGATTTTTATATGTCGCAGTCAATAAAATTGAAAATTTGTGTTTTGGTGTTTTTTCCTGATAAGATATTTCCTTTTCTTGGTTAAAGAAAGTATGTAGTAAATAAGACTAATTTATGCACATTTATTTGGGAGTAAATATATTTGTGTGCATTTTTTTCGTTTTTTGCATGAAATACTCCTCGCTCTTGCATTGCTGTCTTGTAATTAAGTGAACTTTTCTTTTTTCATATACTTTTCAGTAGCCATCCTCACAATTTACGATTTGGTAAAAATCAGATCTTCATGTCAATAGAAAAATTGAAAATAGTTCTTGTTGTTTTATTAATTTCCACTCTACACGTTTAGTTAATAAAAATAAATTAGTAATTATTTTATTTTTTATTTTTTTTAGTAAAAATAATGTTTAGGAAAAATTACATTGTACATGCAGGGTTTAGGGTAGACCACCTAAGTGGACCAATTAAATTGATGTAGTCCAAGGTGGTCAATATTAAAATCTGTCTCCCTTCGTATTTTTCATGTTTGTTTTATTTAATAGAATTCTATCAATCAAAACTATTTGCTGTTACATAAAATATAATATAAAGCAGTAATACTTTAAGTTAGAGTAAAATAATACCATAAAGTATATAATATTAGTATATAATACAATACTAGCTATATTAATTATGAAGGTATTTAATGAATGAAACACATGACATTTTGTTGTGTTCAATTTATCAAGAGACTAATAAAGAGGGAGTCAACAAAAGACCACCCTTCTGGAAGCAAGGAAATTTGAAATAAGACAAACTAAATACTGGTGTGTATACAACTTAACATTATTCAACTAAGCTAAGCAGTTTAAATTAATTAATTATGCACTTGCCGTTTCCTTTGGGTTTCCTAGAAACATCAAACTCTTGAATTTTAAATTTCCATCTTTCAATTCATTGAAAGTGAAAAACGACTTGATTATTAAACTCCCAATTATATGCATCTACGCGTATTTTATATTCAGTCTTTATTATTTTGAATATATATCTCTCCTTTTTGCTCTGTATCCCTTCAACCATAGCTAGTCATCTTTCTTCTGTTGCAAGAATGAAACCTCTACTTCATCATCCATCTTCTTCTTCCATTATTTTCTATTTCTCTATCACACTTTTGATGATCTCAATCATGAATATTCCAACATGTATTTGCAAAGATGATCCCCAATACACAAACTGTAACACCGCTTTTGACTGCAACAGCAGCGTCCCAGACCTCAAGTATCCGTTCTGGGGAGGAAACAGAGCCAAATACTGCGGTGGTGATTCTAATACAGAGGTCATGTGCGAAGGAAAAGTGCCGAAGATAACAATTAAAAACGTGAAATACCGTATTCTTGATTGGGAAAATACAACAAAGAAACTGACTGTAGCTAGAGAAGATTACTCGAGTGGCGATGTTTGTGCTGTTAATAACAATTACAGTAACAGCACATTCGATAACACTGGTCAGTTTCAACGATTTAGCGGTGTTTCAAACGTGACTCTGTTATATAACTGCGTTCCAAATGGAGACCCATCGAATATGTTTCATAGTGTTGACTGCCATAATACTAAATTTGTTGTCTACACCGTTGTTGATCCTACTTTGTATTCCACCATATGTAGTCCAAGTGTTATTGTCGTCATTCCCATTTTGGAAACCTTTACTTCACAACTTGCATCTGGTAGTGGATTAGACGATGCATTAGAAAAAGGTTTTGAGTTGAGATGGAATGTAAACTCTCCGGAATGTGACCGATGCGTTGGATCTGGTGGACTGTGTGGCAACGATGGAGGAACTGGATTCAGATGTTTCTGTAAGGATGTACCTTATAAAGATATGTGCAATTCAGAAAAGGCACCAACCTCAAGTATGTCAATAATATTATATTATCACTTTCTCTAACTCATGTTTTTTTTTTTTTTTTTTTATAAACAAAGGGAAGTACAAAAAAATTAGCTAAAGTGTGAAAATAAAACTCCTATATATATGTTTCTACAACTGGTAATATGGTAACGAAATCTGAGTTAGTAATGCATTTAGTCATTGAAATTACTAATATTCTTAAACTTAAAAATTTAAAATCTTTAAATTTAAGCGAGATAGGTCTCAAGGATCAAAAATCGTCAAAGTAAAATATTTAAGATTCAAAACCTTTATAAAATTTACATATTGATAATTTTAGGAATTATGAAAACAGCATATTATTATGTTGTAAGATAGACAATCTATTAGGGTCTATCATAAGTGGTTGGTGTGAGATGTGTATAAATATCGAAACCAAAGTATCTAGTTGAATTTTTACTCTAAAAAAATCTAACAATACTATATATTGATATGGGGTTAAATTGAGAAAATCCCGATTAACATTAATTTTGTAAAAGCCTAGTGTACAAGCACCACCTTGGCGCTTGAAGAAGAACGTGTGAGAGATTGCTTGCTACCAACATAGCTTAGTTGTTTGACTTTTCGGATACGTACAAGTTCTCCTTTTGACCATTTCCTACATGATTTTCACCAAACCATTACGTTTTCACATCTTTACAGATCATACAGTTTTAATTGGTCCAGTTCTAAACTTAATTAATTCTTTTATTTTGATTATTGGCACCATCCATATGACCGTGTCAAAGAAACTCGTTTGCTAAATTAAAAGTAACATATATTTTTCATAGTTGTTATTACTTTTATTTTATTATTATTATTGTTGGTTGAAAGTTGAAACGTGTCATTGTCACACCTCTTTTGACTTTTGATTAATTCATGAATCATAAGTATTGATTAGGCTTGAGTAGTTTAGAGTAGTTAGACACCAATTTGGGAATTTATAAACTAAATTGTTTGACTCCAACCATCAACTCTTACAATTTCTTTTAGGTTAGGTAAAGCAATACTACTAATTTCCAAGAAAAGAAAAATACAGTATTAATATAGGTCACCTAAATCTTCATTTGCATCAATATTACTAATGCACATTAAAACTCATCGTAAGCTCACATCAACTTAGCATTTCTCATTTTCAAAATGCAACTTCATCAAAGCATCTTTTTCTCATTCTTAATTACAATCATCATCCTAAATCAAATTCCAACTTCTTCTTGTGATGATAATGTGAAATACAAAAAGTGCAGTTCTTTATTTGATTGTGCAAATATAAGAAACTTGAGGTATCCTTTCTGGGGGTCAAGTAGACCTCAATATTGTGGCCACCCTGCTTTTGAACTACAATGCAATGGTGAAGTAGCAACCATTACCATTATGTCACAAAGTTATAGAATTCTTGAAGTCACTGATTCTGACCATAGACTCAAAGTTGTAAGAACTGATTATTGGAACAATGTTTGTCCCACAAACCTTAAGAACACCACTATAGGTTGCACTTTCTTCGATTACGGTTCGGACTTTCGGAACATGACACTCTACTATGATTGTCTTTACCCTCCATTTCCTATACTAGATAGTTATTCCCCTCAGTTTAATTGTAGTGTAAATGGAACTCAAATGGTTAACTATTTTGTGTTGGAGAGTAATCTTGAGAATGATGTGAGTTTGGTCTCATTGAGTGAAACAGTTGGAACATGCAAATCTAGTGTCATTGTTCCAATTTTGGAGTCAGAAGCTGAAAGGGTAGAGACAAATTCAACTGTGGAGAGTTTGAAGGATGTTGTTGATAGTGGCTTTGGAGTGGAGTGGAATGCAAATAATAGTTTGTGTCATGAGTGCCAAAGCTCTGGTGGGCATTGTGGTTATGAACAAAGTTCAAGGGAATTCACTTGCTTCTGCAAGGATGGATCCTATTCACATTCATGTAGATCAGGTGAGTAAGTACCTGTAGTATAGTCACCCAAAATATTCCCTTACACAGTAACATCCTAATTCTCATATTTTACTATAATTAAGATTAGTAATGCCAAATTGTCATAGTTTCTGTTAGGAAGCAAAATTTTAAGTCGTGACAGCAGTCAATCAAGATAAATTGGCGTGGAGCGTGTCGTGAATTGTGATGTTTGATATAGGAAGAAACCATGATCGAATATGGACTTATGCAGCATCGATCATGGTTACAGATACATAAAAAATCTTGATGTTGCGGTTCAGATTGACTTCATGGATAGGCATTTTTAAAACTATGTTGACAACATCTGATATGGGTGGTTTTTTCTGATATTTTCTATTCCCCTCTTCTCTTTAGCTAGTCAATAATGTGCTTGTAGCATTACATCTTCATCCTTCAGGTAGTCAATATTTCTAGAAAATGCCGCAACAAAAAAAAAATGGTAGCTACCTCTTCTAGTAGTTGCCTTCTTTGACCTTAATTATTAGACTTATTCCTTCATTTTTATGGGGCCAGCAACTCTATTAATTCTTTTTTTTTTGGGTGTTCAATAATGTGTTTTTCATCTAGGTAACTCATCATGCTCTGCTTAAATTCTCTCATTATCATTTTAAGTCAAAATATAAAGACACTTGCCCTAACATGGACTTGTAGTTTTTATTTAGACTATTTTCCTCTTCTTCATCAAATATCTGTAAATAATTCCTCCTTTCTGACTTTGGATATGTATTTTCCCTTGTTAATCCAGAATTTACTATATTAAAAAACCTTGAAGAATTAGGGGTTGGTAACTTTTTCTTTAAGAAGTAAGTGGGGGGGTGGTGTCTATGACTTCAGCTTTAAGGATCAATGGTTATTTAGCAAAACTTCTTAAAGGAGTTCCATTTTTGCTCTTGTAGTTGTCTCCACTTCTTTGATAGAATAACCATTATGGGAAACTTAACCATAATGGTATCAGATAATTCCACTATGTTATTTCTCTTCCTGAAAAGTTCCCTTAGAGTACACGTTAAAGAATCAAAAATAGAATTTTTTAGTTAAACACATCATTTTGAATACAATTTTCAAACTTATGAAAGAATTGAACACAATATTTTCAAGACAATGTTTCTCTATTTGATTCATTAACATGTGCCCTAGGATATTTGTTACCATTTCCCTTTTATATATCTCCATATATTCAATCTCTGAAATTAAACCCATTTGCCACTGTCATTAAACATGTTCTACTACTTCCTATCAATTGATGATATCGCTCCATGTGTCTGTTAAATTTAACTAATAGTATAATTTCAAGTCCAACTAACCCACTTGTCCCTTCCTCTAGGAAAAAACAAAACCCATCAAGCAGACATCTGAACCTGCCAAAAACTTCAAAACCATGTGTTCCGTATTGACTTATACCTTTCTACCATATAGTTCTAGATTTTGAACAGCCTCCATTCAATCAAATTAGTACTATAATTTGACCATAAAATAATAGTACCTTTCAATATCATATACACGTGCCTCACGACCATCCCCAATACAATAATTTCCCCCAGCCTATTGTTTTAAACAAAACAAACAGGACAAAAACAGGAAAAGAAAAAAACACTCCTTTGGCGGCTAGATTCAGCTTAAATATCTCAGTTTATAAATAATATATATATTGAACATCAAAGTAAAGTCAACAAAATATATCTTCATTTTTTTTCTTCATTAGTCCAAACTATTAGACAACAAGTACGAACAACTCTTCTATGGTTGCATATTTCAACAAACACAAATGAAGGAACAACAAACTATGTTGTCCCTCTCTTCTCCCATCGTCATCATCATCTCAATTTTCATCTTCTCTCTATACCATGCAACATCATTACCCTCTTATGCATCACTTTCTAGCTGCCACACCACCACCTTCAACTGTGGCACCATAACCAACCTTTCCTACCCTTTCACCGGCGGCGGCCGTCCTTCCTTCTGTGGACCACCGCAGTTTCACTTGAACTGCCACAACAATGTTCCTGAGTTGAACATTTCCTCAGTGAGTTACAGAGTCCTTCATATCAACTCACTGACTCGTTCTCTCACCTTAGCAAGATTAGACCTTTGGAATGAAACATGTACTCATCATTATGTTAACTCAACTTTTGATGGAACTAGCTTTAGCTTCGGTTTTGGAAACCGTAACCTTACTTTGTTTTATGGCTGCAAACCCACTTCAGAATTCATCAAAACGCCAGAGAATTTGTTTTACTGTGAGAGTTATGGGGATAAGAATAATTCATATTCTTTGGTTGGTCCTTTTCCTTTGGACCCAATTCTTAGAATTGTTCAATGTGATGTTGGTGTTGGGGTGCCAATTCTTATAGAGCAGGCTAATAGATTTGTAGGAAACCGGTCTTTGCTTAGGGAGGTTTTGATGAAAGGGTTTAATGTGAGTTATAGTAACCCTTTTGAGAATGATTGTTTTGAGTGTATTGGTTCTGGTGGTCAACAATGTGGGTTTGATTATGATGACAATGAACCTATTTGTATTTGTGGTAATGGGTTGTGTCCATTTTCAGGTATTCTAGCTTTTCTTTTGGTTAATTCTGTTGTTTGGTGATGATTCTTAATTCATGTAAAAACTATTGATTTTAAGTATGATTTTAAATTGCGGTGCACTTGTATTTGTGGTTTTGCTTTGCAATTTTTATGCGAAACATTGTATGATACAGCCTAAGCAAGCGACCATAATTGCAGTTGCGATGATGTTGTGAGGGACTTTAACATCTTTATCATTGCAGTTTTATACCGGAATTTAGAACCATGGTTTTAAGGATGATTTCTTAGTATTGTGTTGTTGTGTGGACTAATACCGTTGCTGCGATTTCACTTAAATGCTTCTTCTTTTTCTCTGGAGGCGAAGTAATATATTGTACATTACTCACTTGTAACTTAATTTGCTCTTATCTTAAAGCTACATGTCATTGCTCAACTATTTGATTAAGAATGGAAATTAGGCCTTATTAATTTCAAGTTCATATATGGAACAACAGAACATGAGACTTCCCACTAGTTTGTTTTTCCACCCCTTTTCTATCCTTGTCTGATTCTTTGTTCTGACATCATTTTTTTTTGTGTTCCAGGTAAAAACTCTAACACTGGCGTTATAATAGGTAACTTCTATTTTCCTAACAGATAGATTGAATTTAGATTTTAGAAGTAAATTTTTACTGATGTCTAGCATTATCTTCAGGCATAGTTGCAGGAGTTGCTGTCCTTGCTTGCATTCTAGGATTTGCATGCTTTGTAGTGCGGCGAAGGAGGAAAAATGCTGAGAAATCAAGAAGCAATGACCTCTTCATGCCACCTGCAAGCAATGGCACTAGCACTAACACTAGCACTAGCACTAGCACTGGCACTGGCACTGGCACTCTAACCTCCAGTACTAATTTGTCTCAGAGTATTCCTTCTTACCCCTCTTCCAAATCCAACACAGCGCCAAAGAGTTTCTACTTTGGTGTCAAGGTATTCACCTATGCTGAACTAGAAGAAGCTACCGAAAATTTCCACACTTCTAAAGAAATTGGAGAGGGAGGTTTTGGCACTGTTTACAAAGGTAACAATATAATCTCCACTTTCCAATATAACATTTTCTAACTGAATTGATTTCCCTTTCTGGTTTTTTTATAAACTATATATCTCTTGTGATTGTTGATCAGGTGAACTCAATGACGGGCGTGTGGTTGCAGTGAAGCGCCATTACGAAAGCAACTTTAAACGCGTGGAACAGTTCATGAATGAAGTTGAGATTCTAGCACGTTTAAGGCATAAGAACCTGGTGACACTCTATGGATGTACCTCAAGACATAGCAGAGAGCTTCTGCTTGTTTATGAATACATACCTAATGGAACAGTAGCTGATCATCTTCATGGGAACCGATCGAGCTCGACTTTGCTTCCTTGGGCTGTAAGGTTGAACATTGCAGTAGAAACAGCTGAGGCATTAGCCTTCCTCCATGCATCTGATGTCATGCACCGAGACGTTAAATCCAACAACATTCTCCTAGACGAGAAATTTCATGTTAAGGTTGCTGATTTTGGCCTCTCAAGGTTGTTTCCAACTGATGTCACACATGTAACAACTGCTCCACAAGGAACACCTGGTTATGTTGATCCTGAGTATTATCAGTGTTACCAACTCACCGACAAGAGCGATGTTTATAGCTTTGGAGTAGTCTTAGTCGAGCTTATATCGTCATTACAAGCCGTGGATATTACACGGCATCGCAATGACGTGAACTTAGCCAACATGGCTGTCAATAAAATTCATAGCCAAGAACTGCATGATTTGGTTGATCCATTACTTGGATTTGAAAAAGACAATAGTGTGAGAAGAATGACAACATCAGTGGCTGAATTGGCATTTAGGTGTTTGCAGCAACAAAGAGAGATGAGACCTTCAATGGATGAGGTGCTGGAGATATTGAGAGCAATAAAAAGCGATGAACTCGACACGAAGGAAGCACAAGAAGTTGATGTTGTTGTTAGAACAGATGAACTTGTACTTTTGAAGAAGGGTCCTTATCCAACTTCACCAGATTCTGTTGCTGACAAATGGGTTAGCGGTTCTTCTACATCTACTTCCTCATAGCTTCTAAGATTTCCTTTTTCTTTTGGTGAGGACTTAGATTTTTTTAGATAGTAAAACTAAAAACTACTGTTGTCAATGAGCTAGTATACAAGTCATTTTGGCCTTCAAATATCTTTTCTCTAAAAACTTATCTGTTTTTCACAGTATTAAATTTTGCCTGTATGATACGATTCTAATATATGAGATATAAATAATATAAATTTATGTTGTAAATATTCTCATTTCTTACTTGGTTAGTTGGTTTGATGTATTTGAAATATATAAAAGTACTTGTTACTTTAAAACTTTTTGTTATGTATATGTAGGTAAATTAAGGATTGAAAAGAAGGGTATGATAGGAAAATAATTAACTTAAAATGGGTAAATGAGTGTGACAAGTGCTGAATTTCCATGATCTTATTACAGACGAGGAGGATGCTAAGAAGAACGAGATAACAACACATGTGCATGGACAAAATTGTTGGTCAGGATTCAGATAGTATACTTTAGCAGGTGAATTTTGTATGATACTGTGTATTTGATATACATATCCACATGTATCAAGCGGTGAATATTTTTAGGCCATTTTATTCAGCTCATCTTGTACAGTTGTACTAATTACTAAAAACCACAGAGCCTCTTGCTGATCAAAACGTATTACCTAGTTATAGTCCATATACTTAATTATACTTGTGTTTGAGAGTTTTTATTACATTGTAACATACAAGAAGATGCAAATCCATAATTAGTTGAAAATAGGTGTTAATATCATTATCTAATTTAGATTAGAGCTAATATATTACATAGACCAAAATAAGGATGGAGCCTTTAATTATTTTTTTTCTTTTGTTATAAATTAACCATTTATTTTAAGGGTCATGCTAATACGTGGTCGCATTTGATAAGAATACAAAAGTAAAAATTTTGCATTGAAAATAACAAATTTTAATTTTTCAAAAGTTTAATAGAAAATTATTAATACTTTTTTTTATTTAAAATTTTTATTTTTAGATGCTTAACAAGTGTTTTTCAAAATATTTGTTAGCGGTTCCTTTAATTTAATGCCAAAATTATGTAATTCAAACAAGAAATCTTTATTCTCCCACAAGCAATTTGCATTCTCTGATTCATATTTCTCGAACATTAATTTTTTTATATTGCACTTTTGTTTTTTTTATTTTGTTGAAAATAAACTTTAAATCCCTTCATTACTAAAATATTAATTAATTCTTGGGTTTTTTTTTATCTCCAACCAACCATATTTGATGACATGACACTCTTTTTAATGACATGATTAGTTAGACAAAATATTTTTTATTTCATTATTATTTTAATTAATTTTATTTTTTATGTTATTTATATATTAAAATATTTAAAATAATATAAATAAAATTTTAAATACTTTTAACTAAATATTTTAAATTTAAAATTTTGAATTACTGTTGAATAAAAAATAAATTTGAAATATTTTAAGTTTTAATTTTAAATATTTTATTTTATAAATAAAATAACATCAATTTATTTTTAATATTTCAATGTATAAATAAAATAAATAACATTTTCCAAATTTTAAACTTTAAATTATTAAAAATTTAAATAAAATTAATTAATTTTAAACATTCTTTAAAATATTTTAAATATTTTAAATTTTAATTTAAAATATTTTAAATATTTTAAATTTTAATTTAAAATATTTTAATATAAAAGCAAAATAAAATAAAGTTTTTTTTCAATATTTTAATATATAAATAAATTAATTAAAAAATAATAATATAAAAAAATATTTTATCCAACTCAAAAATATTATCTAAATATTATTTCATTAATGAAACTGTCACATTATAAAAACAATAGAGACAAATTTTTTTTCAATAATTAATTAATAAGAGACTTAAAAATTGATTCTAAAAATTAGACAACTAAAATATCATTTTAAAGAAAATAAATAAAAATTAAAATCGTATTTAAGTTTTGTGTGTGTGTGTGTGTGTTAGCGGTTCCTTTAATTTAATGCCAAAATTATGTAATTCAAACAAGAAATCTTTATTCTCCCACAAGCAATTTGCATTCTCTGATTCATATTTCTCGAACATTAATTTTTTTATATTGCACTTTTGTTTTTTTTATTTTGTTGAAAATAAACTTTAAATCCCTTCATTACTAAAATATTAATTAATTCTTGGGTTTTTTTTTATCTCCAACCAACCATATTTGATGACATGACACTCTTTTTAATGACATGATTAGTTAGACAAAATATTTTTTATTTCATTATTATTTTAATTAATTTTATTTTTTATGTTATTTATATATTAAAATATTTAAAATAATATAAATAAAATTTTAAATACTTTTAACTAAATATTTTAAATTTAAAATTTTGAATTACTGTTGAATAAAAAATAAATTTGAAATATTTTAAGTTTTAATTTTAAATATTTTATTTTATAAATAAAATAACATCAATTTATTTTTAATATTTCAATGTATAAATAAAATAAATAACATTTTCCAAATTTTAAACTTTAAATTATTAAAAATTTAAATAAAATTAATTAATTTTAAACATTCTTTAAAATATTTTAAATATTTTAAATTTTAATTTAAAATATTTTAAATATTTTAAATTTTAATTTAAAATATTTTAAATATTTTAAATTTTAATTTAAAATATTTTAAATATTTTAAATTTTAATTTAAAATATTTTAAATATTTTAAATTTTAATTTAAAATATTTTAAATATTTTAAATTTTAATTTAAAATATTTTAAATATTTTAAATTTTAATTTAAAATATTTTAAATATTTTAAATTTTAATTTAAAATATTTTAATATAAAAGCAAAATAAAATAAAGTTTTTTTTCAATATTTTAATATATAAATAAATTAATTAAAAAATAATAATATAAAAAAATATTTTATCCAACTCAAAAATATTATCTAAATATTATTTCATTAATGAAACTGTCACATTATAAAAAAAATAGAGACAAATTTTTTTTCAATAATTAATTAATAAGAGACTTAAAAATTGATTCTAAAAATTAGACAACTAAAATATCATTTTAAAGAAAATAAATAAAAATTAAAATCGTATTTAAGTTTTGTGTGTGTGTGTGTGTGTGATTTTATAAAAAAAATATACTTGGATGGTGAATACTTCCAGAGGTTCCATTTTTAAACCACTTTGAAAGGTCAAAAGTAGGAGTTAACAAATAAAAAGGTACTATTTTCAATTCACATATTTAAATTGTGATTTGGTTATAAAAAAAAAATAAATTGTGAAGTATATCTGGCGACATTTCTTTAATAATTAATTAATACTAGTATCTATGAAGAAATTTGAGTGATGACTTTTTTTTATTAACATCATTTTTATTTTCCATCAATGATCAATCAATAAAGTTTGAATATGAGACTTTTCTTTATGAATTAGTTGAGTCAATTTTTACTCAAACTAAAATAATTTTGATGAAAAGTAGTCAAATGTTTGGGTCAAATTTTAATCAACCCAAAAATAAGGGAAGAATATGTATTGTGTTTTATATAAATTTAAACAATTCATCGCATTTAACAATTTTTTTTTAATATTTGACAAAATCAAGTTAAAGAAAAGTCAAAGAAAATTGATATATTCAATTCAAATTTTTAACCAAATACTTGACACTGGTTTTACATATATTTAAAACAATGGTAATATAAATCAATTTTAAAAAATATTTAAAATGACGTATATCCTAATGATTATCTCTATTTTCTTAATTGAGATAGTGACTTAAATAATATTAATTTAATAAAATAAAATAAATAAATATATATTTCGTTTGTATTAATATCAATCAAGTTGCCAATTTATTTATAAAGATAAATATAATTATAAATTATTATTTTTAGAGAATTCAAAAAAAAAAAAAAATTACATAGTAGTACATGATGACTCATCTTAAACTATATTGAAAAATTAATATTTTGTTTGAGTTTGAAAAAGAAAAAAAAAAGAAAGTAAAAAGAATAAAAAAAAAGAAAATAAATCGTATTTAAAGTTATGTAGTAATAAAAGAAGATAAAAGAAAATAACGGTATATTAGTTTAATATCATAAATATCCTAAAATAAAAATAAACTTTGATAGAAAAGAAAAATAATATGAATATACCTTCGTTAGTGTTAAACTTAAAATAAATTATTCTATCAAAAGCTTATATAATTTTATATATTTATTTAAAAATATTTTATATTTTGAAAATAAAAGGATGAATATTTATTTTTATTATATAATAATATTATTTCAGAGGAGGATAAAATTATAATTTATTAGTACTAGCACTTCTGCGCTCAAAATTGAGAGGAACCGATCCTTTTTGGAACCTAGCAGCAAGGCTTCAATCCTTTCCGATTTTCTGCTTTTTCAAACGGTGGACAGGTATTTGAAAAACGTGCTTCCTCTCCCTTACTTTCTTTCCACTTAGTTTCTAGTGCTCCAAACAGGCGTAAGAGTTAGGATTAGGAATAAGGGCTAGAGAAAAAGACATGTTTTAATATTCCCTCGATAATGTAATGCCATTTCCTTACTCAACCCAATCAATCATTCTCCTCTCACTTTCTAATTCCAACGCCATCCCATCCTTCTCAGATCTAACCATCTCCCCCCACAAATAAAACAAACAAAAAATAACCCAAATTTATTCATTATTATTCTCTTTCTTTCTAAATCTAAATGCACACACTATGCCCAATCTCCACAAATTCAAGCTCTTAGCCTCACAATGTGCCGTCGCCGGCAGTCCCACTCGCAGTCCAACCACCAGTCCCGTCATCCACCTTCGCCGCCGTAAAACCCTCCGCATGTTCCTCACTCGACCTCATGACCGCCGTCGTTTCCATCCCCCTCCCCTAGATCCACCGGAATCTTCCTCCGACGAAGTCAAAGTCCGCCACAAGCTTAAAGACCTCTTCGTTTCCTCGCCATCTCCGCCGCCGACGCTCCAAGATGAGAAGAACAGCTTCCAACAGCAACATCAGCAGCACGATCTGAAAGATGGACTCCTATCTGGCTCCACCGTCGGCGTTCGATTCCGAACTGGATCTCCGTTCCGTCGAGCTTCCACCGTCTCGGCTCTCCGACCGATATCGTCGGCGTTCCGATACAGGTTACTGAGAAGAGCATGGCGACCGGTTCTTTTCACCATCCCTGAGTAGCAGTTGCGGTTTCTCTCTTTCTCTACTGTCATAACTGTACGGATGAGTTCAATTCCGAATTTTATTTTATTTTTTGAATTTTTGGAGAAATAGTATTAGTAATAAAATATTAATAAAATTTGTCAAATAATAGAATACAAAAATATCAATAATCACGTTCGGTTTTAGCTGCTAACATGCGCAGCGTGCGTTTGTGTACATCGTGTTTTGCTGAATAGGTAAATGGGAGCGCTTTAATGTACTTCGTGGTTTGCTGAATTTTGTGCATTTGATGGTTCATTTCTTTTAAGAGTGCAATCATATACTTTTAGTGTAAAATAATTTAACAATGAAAGACCACACAGTTTCTATCAGATAAATCAGTTTATTTACAACACTAGTTTTACAATAAAAGAGCACACAATTTCTATCCAATAAATCAGTTTTACAATAATAAATGTTAGAATTTTTTTTCAAGTGTAAATTATTATTTGATTAAATGAATCTTATTTAAAAGAATATTATAGTAGAGATTGATTGACAATTTTTAAAAAAGATTTCAACGATGAGATGTTATAATTTTTGTTGTGTTTATTGAAGAGAAGAAAGTGCACTGACTAATGAAGTGATTGATAAATAGACTAGTTAGAGAAAACATAAAATAAAATAATGGCGCGAGTTTTTATTGGAATTGGATTTGGAATGTGACTTGGATTTAAGAGGGACGGGGTGTGTGAGAAATCTATGATGCCTTCCTTACAATACAAGACTGTCTCTATTTGCAGTTTCCATTTGTTTTTTCTCATATATGTTCTTCCTATATGATTCAACCTCTAGCTTTGTCCTGTCGCACCGTGCACGTGATCTAAGCTACTTTGCCACACACAAGCTTATGTTTTCCTATATAGCAAAGTTTTAATGTGATTCTTTAATTTCCTCGTTTTATTTGTAACGAAATACCGTGTTCTTTTTAATCGACTTAAAAAGAGTAATGATACATTAAACTATAATGAAGTCACTGAACTAATTGTGCAAAGATTTTGAAATTCATTTGCTCTAGGGTATGCTTAGACTCTATATATAAGAGGCACTGTGTAAGTTGATTTCGATTGTTTGACGTGTGACTGAACGGTCCACATTTTAATACAAATTTTGATTATTTTTAAACCAAAATCCATGTTTCAAAGATTGCGACCGCATACAACCATAAATTTTATATATTTAATTATCGAGTTCTTGAATAATTTATGTTGAGTACAATGTTGGCAAGTTATGATGCTGACTAGAGATATGGAATATGATGTTTGAGGAGGAGTACAAAAGGCTTAATGGAGATGGAAATTGAATATGCCATCGTGTACCACTATTTTGGTGTTTTAAATCATAAGGGTTGAGTAATTAACTAATTTCTTAAATTAAATAATGTTTCTCAATTTAATACTACAACAAATTATTTCCTTATAAAGTATCTATCTCTAAGTCAATAAAATAATTTATATATTACTTTGAATTAGGGGCAGAAAATCGGAACAACTTCATTATGTTTTGACTCATTCTTGTCATCAATTCAACTAAAGCAAGTAAGTCTATTCCGTAACCACATTTTAAAAATAACTACTATATATCTATTTCTATCAAATGTCACTGTAAAATTAGTTAAATTGATGGTGCATATCATTTTCTCATTGTTAATAATAGAAAAAGTAACTGAATTAGTAAAATAATAATTGAAAAATTAAAGAAATTTTTAAAATCAACCCAACGAGCCATTTTTAAAATTGGTAGTGTTTCAAAACTTATTTTGTCCCATCTATAATAACAGGCAAAACAGACTGAAACATAGGCAAAACAGATTGAAACATCATACATTTATATTTTCTTATCCGCTTGGAACATATAAGTGAGGGTAAATGATCTCGCAATGGTTTAGGATTGGTGGAAGAAAATGCTCTTCGAAGGTGACGTTTGACTGGAATCCACATAGGAGATAGCTTCACATGGTGGAGGTGTACTTATTAGCACTCTAACACTTAAGGTACCATTTAAGGTGTAGTTCCTAACACTCTAACACTTAAGTCAATACATAATTGAGGCGAGTGAGAGATTTAAAATGAGACATACTTTAATAGGAAGAAATGTGAAATTTATATAGTCCAAAGTAGGTAGTATTGAACTTGTGTGAAACTTAAGTCCATATGAGAACAATTTCAATAATCAAATGAGGGCATATAGTTTTTTTTTTTAATTGTTGTTTTGATCCATCTGCTTTCATCAATTTATAAAATTGATCCTCCTAATTTAAAATCTAGTAGTTTTGGTCTTTCTCTTAAATATTTTTTACTAAAAATTGATGATGTGATATATTTTAAACAATGTTGTCTATGATAGGATAATGTTAAATGATTAATATCTTCGAAATTGCAAGAAAGTTATTTAAGATCTCATTTTCAACTTATGAAATTATTCAGGTTATGTAATTTAGTTAATAACATATAAATAATTAATGCATCTAGATAGTTCGATATCATGAGATAATATATAAAGATAACAAAAAAAATTGTAACTTCAGATATCCACAAATAAAATCTACTACCAACACAAGTGAGTAGATTAATGGGTATCCACGGATGAAATAAACGAATATGTTGACTATCTGTTAGTTAATAGATACATAGTTAGATGTAATGATATTTGTATCGGCAAATATTTGTAATCAATATTAAATTAGTAAAATTGGTAAAGTGTATTAATATTTTTAATGATGAGTGGAACATATTTTATCTATGTTAATGTATTAATATTTGTATGCGTTAATATTTTCTTTGTTAACAAAATAGGGGAGAAATCTACATAAACTGCAACAAAAATAATAATTTTTAAATATAAATTATTATTTTTATTTAAAATATAATATTAATAGATATCCGCTAATACTTGCAGATTCTTAAAAAAATTCTTAAATATCCATTCAACGGATATCCACACAAATATGCATAGGATATATCTATTATTTTTATCCAAGAGATAGAGTAGCGGGTAAGTACTACTCGTACTCATTGCCAACTCTAATAATATGTCGCGTAATTTAAAATATATAAAATCATAATTTTTAATTAAAAAAATCTGATGAAATAACTAAAACTGTCGAATCTTAAAATAATTTTTTTTATAAATTAATGAAAATAGAAAAATGAAAATGAAAATTTTAAAAAATTTATATGTTATTTTATGATTTGTAAAAAGAGGGCTTAGCCCGAAGAAACAAAAGATTACATCTTAACTAACAAGGTGCAGCAACACCAACAATTTCATGTAGAAGCAAAAGCCTAATATGAACTGAACATTGCTCATAATGCATAACATATGAATCCCCTTGATGTTAAAAGGATTAGAGATATTTTATTCAATGATTTAGAAAGTCAGTTAATTGGATAAATTTAGTTGGTTAGTTTGTTAATTTGATAATATACTTTATAAATAGAGTCGAGTTCATTATTTTAGTATTTTTTGTAATCGTTTAATATAAAATATTTTAGAAAATTATTCTTTTTGTATTATTCTTTCAAATATATTTTCAAAATGAAATTTAATTCCACTCTTTCATCCCGTGATTTTTAACACTCCACCTCCAAGTGCAGTAAAAGCCTAATATATAAGTCTTTATTTTTAAATGCAAGTAAGTTATTAATATTGCTTCTGTTGACAAGGTCATAATTGCTATTTAACGAAAATGACAAAATGTTATACTAGCCAAGAGAATTGCGACTTTTCTTGTTTACTACAAAACCCAAATCTTTCCACGCTGAATCATACCATAAATTGAGTATTTATTTATACTATGATGGGTTGATATTTCTCTTTATTGAATAGTATATAATTTTTTGACTATTATCCCGTCAAGAAAAAACCTTTGACTATCTTATGAATCAATTATTTTCCTAACTTCTATTTTTTGACAAAAGCTATTTTTGAGTTCTTGATAAGCTTATTAAGCTGAACATGTATAACTGATTAAGTAATTTAATTTTTAAAATTTGACACTAACACTATTTAGAGTGGATAAAAATAATATGTAAAATCATTTTTAAAACGAAGACCTTGGTGTGTGTTATTATCAAGTTATATTGTGTAAATATATAAATCATAATTTGACTTTTGATATTATTGTATTTCATCGCATACATTTTATTTTAATTCATTTTTTCAATTTTATAATACTTACGGTTATTTAAAATTTAATATCAATATTATGTTTTGGAAAATATTAATAAATGCTCAAGACAATTGTTAATGGTTTAAATATTTATGTTTTAGAAATTGTGAATTCAAAATTTCAAAGATTTAATTTTTTTCTTTTTAAAAGATAAATTACTACCTTTGATTCCTTTAAGATATTTATTAAAATGATCTTTATGTTTGTTTTATGTTTTAAAATTTGAATTTTGAAAAACAATTGTGTTATTAATGAGTTTCATATAATTATGTTTTTATTTAAATTTAAATTTAAATTTTAAAAAAATAGATCGCCAAAGGTAATTTTATAAAAAGCTAAATGTCCGATTAAAATTGTTTTTAATGATATAGATATTAAAACGGTCTATTATTTTCAAATCATTGATGACTTTGGTCGACATTACCCAGTAAATATGACATTTATTTCACCAACTAAATATATACAGTAAGAAAATATAAGAAAAAATCAATAAAATTAATTTATTTGGCTTAAAATTTTAATTAAATATATTAGTTTTGACAAATTTGTACTTATATTATAGGACATATAGAGTACGATGAGTGTGACACTAACTATATCTCAAACATGTCAAAAAAAAAAAAATAATACTATTTCCTTCATCACATATTATATGTCGGTAGGGATAATAATATAACTCGCATATATGGATACTCACGAATTCGTTTTGATTAAAATAGAGAAAATCTGCTTGGATTGAATATAAATGTGAGTGCATATTTTCTTCGAAATTAAAATTCGGAGGCGAGAATAAATTTAGATGTGTCGATATCCACTACACACTCTCTCCCACTAGTAACATTATTATAATTTTTAATATTAAAAATTATAATCTTCTCTCTATAAAAAATTATTTTTAATTTATTTTATTATATAATAATAATAATAATAATAATAATAATAATAATAATTTTACTAAATTAATTATGATAAATACAACTTTTAAATTTATTATTTTATATATATGAATGGATACGAGTGCAAAGAAGAAATTCAAACTCCGTCATAAATGATGATGGAGACTTAACTTTCACATCCGATAAAAATAAAGCATTATCAAATTTTTCTCGATTAGTCGGATGAAGAGGTGGAGAGACAAAACCTGCTCGCTCCATGTCTATATTCATTTTAACAAAATACGTCTTAAATTATATGTCATTTTATAATATCAATAAATTATTAAAATTTCTTTTCCTATTATATCATTTACTATTTATCATTCTATCTTTTTCTATTTTTTTAATTTATTTTCTTATACCAATACTTTTGCAAAGTAACTCTGTATTATCCATATAACATATAATTTAGGACGACGAGTATATCTCAAACACAAATGTTACAAACGATTTTGAAAATCTTATGGACTCAATTGATTCAAGACATGGTTTTGTCACTGCTTCTAAGAGTAATTTGTATAAAATCCATACAAAAAATAAACTCATTATTATCACTCTTTGACTAGTAGTAGTAGCACAAACAGTAGGACTAAAACACAGTTCATTATTAAAATTCAACATTGTAGTTTCCTAGAAACATCCAAAGTGTGGAAATTATCAAGCGCGTTTAGACATGAAAGTGAAAGGGGGAGTTGAATCAACTCCCATTGTTATTACTAGGTCTAAGCTGACTTAATCAATATAAAGAAAAAAATAATTTTGTTTAGCATTTAAAAATATAGTTAAATATAACTATTTTTTAAAATTTCCTGTAAAATATAAATTAAACTTACTAAATTATTTATTTTTAATGTTAAATATTCTAATATAAATATTAAAATTTTGAATTAAATAAAGAATATATTAAAAATAATAGCATTAAATAACTCGTTAACTTTGTGACTAATATTTAAGATTTTGTTTTGGAGTATTTTTTATCTCACTTAAACCAATCCTATTAAGACTCTTTCGAGTAATAACTCCGTTGTTCTAATTCTAGCGCAAGAATGAAGCCTCTGTTTCATCATCAATCTTCTTCCAATATTATTTTCTTTTATTATTCCGTAGCACTTTTGATGATCTCAATCATGAATATTCCAACATGTATTTGCAAAGATGATCCCCTATACACAAACTGTAACACCGCTTTTGACTGCGAAAGCAGTGTCCCAAACCTCAAGTATCCGTTCTGGGGAGAAAACAGAGCGAAATATTGCGGTGGTGATTCTAATACAGAGGTCACTTGCGAAGGAAAAGTGCCGAAGATAACAATTAAAAACGTGAAATACCGTATTCTTGATTGGGAAAATACAACAAAGAAACTGACTGTAGCTAGAGAAGATTACTCGAGTGGCGATGTTTGTGCTGTTAATAACAATTACAGTAACAGCACATTCGATAACACTGGTCAGTTTCAACGATTTAGCGGTGTTTCAAACGTGACTCTGTTATATAACTGTGTTGCAAATGGAGACCCATCGAATATGTTTCATAGTGTTGACTGCCAAAATACTAAATTTGTTGTCTACACCGTTGTTGATCCTACTTTGTATTCCACCATATGTAGTCCAAGTGTTATTGTCGTCATTCCCATTTTGGATACCTTTACTTCACAAATTGCATCTGGTAGTGGATTAGAAGAAGCATTAAAAAAAGGTTTTGAGTTGAGATGGACCGTAAACTCTCCGGAATGTGACGCGTGCGTTGGAAGTGGTGGAGTGTGTGGCAACGATGGAGGAACTGAATTAAGATGTTTCTGTAAGGATGGACCTGATAAAACTTCATGCAATTCAGAAAAGGCATCAACCTCAAGTATGTCAATAATATTATATAATCACTTTCTCCAACTCCGAAATATGTTTGTTTCTATGACTAATGGTTCTAAATTGCAGGCAGCTACTGCTGCCGTACTCTAATTTTAGAGGTTTCATGTATATATGTGCTTTGATACCCTCCTATGTGAAGTAGCTTTTAGAAATGAGATCTAAACTAATTTAATATAGTATCAGTCTATCACAGCTGGGTTAAGGATGACAATGAAAGAATTTAATCCCAAACTCATACTAGGCATAAGCATGGAAATTGAAGTCTTATATTGCTAAGACTTCACGCTAATATGTACTTGGACACTCTCATCTTTGAATTAACTTTTGAGAGTGACATCAAAACTAAATAAATAGACATTTTAGTTATTGAAATTGTGAGAGTCAATCAGTTTTATCATTTTAATTTACGAAATAACAATTTAGAACTGTAAATTGAAAAATATAAACCAGTTTAGTCAGTTTTCAAATTTTATACCACAGTCAGAGATTTTGGGATTATTTTGATGCATGTCAATGTGAATGTGTTTTATTAGTTTTGAGGAATATTTACTAAGGAATGTTTTGAAAAAAGGACGGAATTGATTGATCTTTTATAATTTAAGAGATTAAATTTTTTATTTCGCAAATTTGTGTGATTAAATTCACCAATTCTTACAATTTCATTATCTAAAAATGTCTAATTATTCATCAAAATACATTTAACATGATATTAGAGTCAGATTAAAGTTAACAACGTGGAAATTTAATTCAGGATCATGCTAGACCTGAGCGTGCAGGTATTGAAATTGTATTAAAATCCAACATTCCCAAAGTTTCCATACTATTGGGTATATGTGTGTGTGTGCGAGCTTTGACACTCTTATTCTTCGATCCAGCTGATAGAAGTGAGACATTTAACATAAAAAAACATGTTTGTATTAAATAAAATAAAATAAAAAAATCTGTCAAGATGCACCAATGATCTAGTGAGTGATCATCAAAGTGTGCAATAGTAGCCTGCACAAAGTTGTGTAGACCATTTATCTTCATTGCTGCTACAAGATACAAATCGATGAGAAAGTATAAGATAATCTCTCTTCAAGACAATGCATGATTATTATAAGTTGTATCTAATTTAATTTTTAAATTGTAGGTTCAAAACAGAACTGGAGGTTTATTGTGATAGGTAACACTAATAAACAATATCAATTTCAATGAACAATGATTCTCATCCAACATCATGGTGGCATTTATTATTTTTATATAAAAAAATTGATGACAATTGTTTACCTGTTCTTTGCATAAATAAAATCAGGTGCTTCACTGGCTGGATTTGGAATAACAACTTTCTTTATTGTTATGATTACTTGTCACCTTAAAAGAGGTATACATAACCAAAAGAGTACCATTGTTTGGAAAAGAAGAAAATTTGTTGAAAACAATGTGGAGGTTTTCATGAGAAGTTATAATTTATCAGCGACAAGAAGATATAGTTATACAGAAATAAAAAAGATCACAAACTCATTTAGAAATAAATTAGGTCAAGGAGGATATGGCATTGTGTATAAAGCAAATTTACCTGATGGTTGTCATGTGGCAGTGAAAGTAATCAATGAATACAAGGGAAATGGAGAAGAGTTCATAAATGAAGTTGCCAGCATTAGTAGAACATCACACACAAACATTGTTTCACTTTTAGGTTTTTGTTATGAGATGAACAAAAGAGTATTACTTTATGAATATATGCCCAATGGATCATTGGATAAATTCATCTATAAAAGTGGGTTTACTGATGCTATTTGTGATTTCAATTGGAATAAGTTGTTCCAAATTGCAATTGGCATTGCTAGAGGACTAGAGTACTTGCATCAGGGATGTACTTCAAAGATTTTACATCTTGATATCAAGCCCCAAAACATTCTTTTGGATGAAGATTTTTGTCCAAAAATATCTGATTTTGGATTGGCTAAAATATGCCAAAAGAAGGAGAGTATTGTGTCAATACCAGGGACAAGGGGAACTATAGGATATATGGCACCAGAAGTATTTAGTAGAGCATTTGGTGGAATTTCTCACAAGTCGGATGTGTATAGTTACGGCATGTTGATTCTTGAAATGATTGGAGGAAGAAAGAATTATGATACTGGAGGATCGTGTACTTCTGAAATGTATTTTCCAGATTGGATTTATAAGGATCTTGATAAAGGTAATAATACTCTTTTAAATGGTTTGACAATCTCAGAGGAAGAAAATGATATGGTTAGAAAAATTACTTTGGTGAGTCTATGGTGCATTCAAACGAATCCATTAGATAGACCACCAATTAATAAAGTAATAGAAATGCTACATGGACCACTTTCATCGGTGTCTTCTCCTCCAAAGCCTGTGTTATTTTCTCCTGAAAGGCCACCACTACAACTTTCATGTATGTCTTCATCGAGTCTGGACGAGACAAATTCAATTACAGTATCAAAATAGTTATTCTATAAATCAAATTTTGTATTAGTCTAACAACTGCAAAAATGAAATAATTGTAACTTGTGTATAATTGGTTATGGCATGCAACATTTGTAATCATTTTGTTAAACTTCAAAATCAATAAAATATAATTATAGTTATTGGAGCGGCAAAATGACTTGGCAAATATTATTTTTGACCATATTTCCAAATATTGCCCCACACTTTAGGCTATCAATGTCATGTTTCCATGATTTGGTGAATGGAACAACTTTTCATATGATATGATAGAATTCTCAATGGTGATTACATCAATATCAATATCCCAGGTGTATGGTTTAGTGTATGTTGTTATTGATATTTAAGCAGTATATGCAAGTTTGAATGAGCTAAATAGTATCATATAGTAAAATTAATATCAATATGAACTCAGTAAGTCATTTGTTAAGATTAGAAGCAGAGAAGTGAAATTGAAGTTGGATAGTGTTTTTTTAGTATCGCGATCTGTAGTAGAAAATGAGATAATGTCACATTATACTTGCTCTAAATTTTCTTTTGGGGGACACTTATATTTCTTATGTTTTTCCAGCGTCTGTTGGATAATTTATGTACTTAAAGTTTTTTGTTGAGTATTGAATTATTTAGAAATTTTCTAGTTTATCATAGTTTTGTCAACCAGCTTCTTATCATGATGCATGGAAAAAGTGCAGACAGAAAGAAATCATGAATTCTGAATTCACTAGATCATATTCATTGTATTACTGTTGAGAATTTAATGGTTGAGTTGAGTCTCATTCATTGTATTTGTATAGTAGACGCTTGACTACCTTAGTTTGTACATTAATTTCTTTGCACTTCTCTTTACTTTCTTAATGGTTTATGTTGTTATTATGTTGAATTAAACCCATTTGTTAGGTTGAGTGGATTTCAATAGATCTTTGTAATTATTTAATTAATTTACTTAATTTTGATTCTTGGTATTTCATATTCAACATCCCTCTTCTCAATGCGTTGGGAGACTTAGTCACCTTTAGGGTCATTTTTGCTATGAAATTGGGGATCTTGCGATCCTTTAGGCTATGGAAAATTATTGAATGTTTACTGCAATGATAGAAATCTTGATATTAATGCTTTTTTCTCGTTAATCTCACATAAGAAATTAGAGTTTATTTTTTGTTCAATAGGAATTAGAGTTCTTGTTTTAGTATAAAGAAACAATTATTTTTATAGAATTAGGATTTGAGTGATATATTGAATCCGGTAGATGAAATAAAGAACTGACATTTTAATTAACTGATTGAATTGTCTGCCTTGATTTTGTTCTTGATTTTTTTTAATATAAAAAATATAATTGTATTGCTTTTAGTATGAATTCATCACATGTCTTAATCTTTATTTTACTTGAGTTCACTTCTTAATTGATTTTGTAAATTGATTTTATTTGATTAATAAGCTAAAAAAACGTTAAAGGAGTTTCATGTAGGAAGTCTCAAATTCAATCTCGAATACTAATTTGATTAATTACTAACATTGGCTTATATATATATATATAAAAAAAAAAAGCAATAAGAGAATATATTCCAATTTCTCTTGAAGAAAATGCACAATTATTATAAGTTCCATCTAATTTGATTTTTGAATTGTAGGTTCAAATGGGTACCTTTGATCAATGTTTCTCATCTCACATTATGGTGGCATTTATTGTTTTCATTAAAAAATTGATGAAAATTATTTATCCGTTCTTTACATATATAAATTTAGGTGTTTCAGTTGCTGGATTTGGAGTAATAATGTTTTTCATTGTTATGATTAGGTGTTTCTTTATGATGGGGGTATAGCTAGACAAAAGATCAGTACTATTTTTAGGAAAAGAAGAAAATTTGATGAATGAGACTCAACCCAACCATTAAATTCTCAACAGTAATACAATGTCTTGTTACTTTATTTGTCTTGTTACTTACTAAGGTGATGACATTCATGCATGCATTGGTTGATTGGACTTAGTTGCGAGTATGTGACGACAATTCCTCGAAAGGACAATGTGATTCAGAAAAATACTCAATAGTAGAGTATTGAACATAAAACTCTAAAGACTATTCTTCCAACGGTGGGACATTGTCCAATGGATGGACTTTTTGCTCTACATGATGATGATATTTCGAAATTATGTATTGACAGATAGTCTAACAAATAAGACTTGTACATTTTGGTTGATTTGTATCTTTTGTGCTTTGTGATTTTAATTGTTAAATGAAATATGTGATTAATTTATATTTTTGCAATAATAAATAAATATGCATGCCTATTTGCTATGTGTTTGTTATTTGAAGATAACCCTTACATTTGACAAGACGTCACACGTAGTATTACTTGAGCGAATAATGCCGTGGACCAACCTAACCAACCTAAGAGGAGAAATGTGAGGAAGCACAACAACATACAATTGGAGGCTCCGATATACTTTTGTATTGGTGTTAGACTTGTTGTGAGAGTTTTCCATAAGTGTCCAGGGTTATGGCTAACTATGATTTATTTTTGGGTAGTAAAATGTCAAGAGTTTTGACTTTAGAAGTTTCTTTTGTTTCACACATTAAATTTATTTTTTGTAATTTCGAATACTCGGATTTATTATTTTTGAAAATACAACTGAATAAGTTATTAATTGGTTTTAAAGTAAATGACTATATAAGATGATCTTATAAACAAAATAAATTTGTCTCTTTACGTTTAGAATTTCGTTAATTAATGTTTCGAAAAAACGCAATATTACAGTAAGCATGGAAAAATACCGCATATTATTCTTCTCTTTCAAAACAATAAGCAAATACTTTACTTTTTTATTTTAATAAAATAATAATTATTTTAATTAAATAATTAAGGTAAGTTTCATTAATTATTATTATAATGAAATAAATAAATAAAAAATTAATTATTTTTATAATAATTATCTAATTAAATTTTATTTTCATTAAATAAATATTAAAAAATTTAATATAATGGAACCCATAAAAATAACAAAATTTAATTAAATATTAAAAATAAAAATGCAAATACAAATACAAAATAAGTGAAAATAAAATAACTTTTTTTATTACAATAATCTCCTATATGGTGTGTCCAATTCCACATTGTTTACTCGGTGAATACGACGTAGACGATGCGGTTGTATTTCCTTAACAAGGGCATGTGGATTCCTACACATTCTCACTTAGTAAGTCGCCATCTCGCAAATTCTTTCATCACCACTTACCATTACTAGGTCTAAGACAAAAACTTTCTTCTTTTTCTCTCCTCCCTCTACAACCAAATTTTACTCCCACTTTTGGACTTTTTCATATACTCCCCTAAAAAAAATTAATTTCCACGCTAAGAAGAAAAACTCATAGCAAATTTTAGAACCCACCATTGTCCAACAAGTACCACTAAATAAAGAAAAAGATTATTGTAACGATGAATTTAAATTTGAATACGGTGATTAATCTCAAATGGATAAAATGTTGGTGACGGTAATGTGAATTATGATGAGGAAGAGGACCAAAACGATGAAGAGGGCTGAAACGATGACCGAAATGATGAAGAAGAAGACATGATTTAGCTTTTTTTTAGAGAAGAAGACTGAAACAATTTGACATTAATTTTAAGTTAAAAAATATTATAAATTAATTATATGTGAATTTTTTTGTTAAAAAATCATTATATTTTAACAGTGTTACAGTTTTTATAACATAAATTAGATGGAATGACTATTTTAGAATTAAACTATATTTATAGGAATATTAACCAAACAAAATAACTTAATAGAACCAAAATAAAATAAAAAACTATAATTGTAAGGACAAAAAGTATATTTAAATTAAAACTAAATAACAACATTTTTTTTGTCAAAACAAACTTCTTAATCCTATGACATTTTTTTGTTGTGGTGAACCTATTCACTAACTAAAAATTCTTATAGAATTAAATAAAGTCTAATGCAATGAGTTCTTTTCTCTGCAATAAATTAAATCTTATTGAATTTAGATATTTTTTTTATTACATAGAATCTTTTAATCAATATGTCATAATTATTATAAATAAGAAAATTGAAGATCTAATAATTTTGAAGTCCTGTGCAATACTTCAGATTATATAAAGTAATTAGCGATCTTGATTTTTATTTATTTATTTTATTTTAGGAATCTATGATAAAATGTACAATTTAATAAATCGGTATATTCAAGTTGAATTAGAACTTAACGATCGATTTTAATAAACTATGAATAGAGTGTAGTGGCTAAATGACATACAAATATTATTTTGGACCATATTTCCAAATATCATCCCCACATTTTATAAGTGTCATTTTTTAAGATTTAGTGAAAGGAATAACTTTTCATATGTATCGTGCTTCACATTCACATGCTACACGTTGTGAGACAATTTTTAAATTTTTTATTTTTGGTGTGAGATAAATAAAAATAAAATTAAAAATATAAAATAATTCTATATTGGATTCTATCATTATTTGCCATAACATTAATAGTTAAATAACTCATTCATTTAAAAATAATATAATGAGATATGATATAATAAATGATTAGAAAATTAGATGAGTGCACTACCTTTACCCTTTTAAATTTTAAAGTTTTGGTGGAGACAATTTTTTACTAATAATAATTACAATTATTATTTAACGAAAACACGCATTGCCTACCTTGTTTGACCACACTTAGACCGAGGTTGTCTATTAAATTCAATTTAACGATGGTATTACTCCTTGCTTTAGCAGTGAACTAGGGAATTTAGGCATCAATCAATATACAGTTCTTAGTGTGCTAGTAACTATACTATTGTACTAATTAATCATGAAGATATTACCTCAACAACAATCTCTTCTGCTTTTGTTTTCCATCCTCTTAGTTGGCATTAATGCAGACGAAGAGGCAGATTACATGTCTAAACTTTTAAAAGCATTGACCCCAACTCCTACAGGTTGGTCTCACAATGTCTCCTATTGCAATTGGAACGGTGTCGTTTGTCGATCCAGACGAGTTATCTCCATCTCTCTCCCATCAAGCTCACTCTCCGGGGTACTCCCTCCCGATCTCAGCTCTCTAGCAAATCTCACCCACTTGGATCTCCACAACAATTCACTCACTGGTGCTGTGCCTGATATGTTTGGCGTCTACGCAATCCAAACTGTGTACCTTGGTCACAACAACTTCAACTTAATTCCAGAGGGTTGGTTTGGAGGGTTACGATACAATGCAGATTTACAAACACTCAACCTTAGCAATAACTTGAATCTCTTGCGATGGTTACTTCCTACAGATTTAAGCGGGTTCTCGTCGTTGCATACTCTTGATCTTGAAGCTACAAATATCATAGGTTTCTTGCCGTCTGACATGTTTGATATGTTTCCAAATTTGAATACTGTTTTTCTTTCTTACAACAACATAACTGGAACTCTGCCTCCGAATCTTGGGAAATCTAAAGTAAGATATTTACGGCTCAATGATCAGGGGACATGGAATGGATTTACAGGTACAATTGAAGTAATATCATCCATGAAGTTTTTGTCTCAAGCTTGGCTTCACAACAACTTGTTCTCGGGTCAGATTCCAAATATGTCCAATTGCACTTATTTGTTTGATCTCCAACTTCACTCAAATTCCTTATGTGGTTTAGTTCCACCTTCGTTGTTCGCTCTCTCTACTTTGAAAAACATATCTTTGGACAACAATCTACTTCAAGGACCAATACCTGTGTTTCACAAAGGTGTTAAGGCAACTTGGGAAAATAATTCCTTTTGTCGAAGTGATGTTGGACCTTGCGATCCTCTGACTACAATTTTTCTTGATATTTTAGCAGATTTTGGGTTTCCTGTTATTTTGTTAAATAGTAGCAACGGAGATTGCATCGGTGGGATATTGACTACGTGTCAAAGAGGGAAGGTTGTGGGCATTGATATGGAGGATCGTCAATATGGTGGAACTATCTCTCCTGCATTTTCCAAATTAAAAAGTTTAGTGAACATAACTATTGGTGGTAATAATTTGACAGGTTCAATACCACACAGTCTAACAACTTTGCCTCAACTTCAGCTTCTTGATGTTTCCAATAATAATTTATCAGGACAAATTCCCAAATTTTCATCCAAGGTGAGGTTAATTACAAGAGGCAATCCCTTACTTGGGAGAGACAGTGGAGGAGAAAATACAACTGCTTCTGATCAAGGAGGCCCATCTAGAAAATCATTTAGACCACTCGGGATTGCAGGTATGTATACCCATTATATATTTCAACCTTATTTTGTTCTAATGTTCTTAATTAATTTAGACATCGTGCGCAAGTGTTAAAAATAGTGATTAATGAATTTTAGTTATGGGAATTGGTTGGGAGAACTCAAATATTAATTATAACTTAAATATTTATTTACCAGATTATACTATTTCTCTATCAAACTCCAATTTATTAAGACATGCTTCCTTGAAAATTCGAAGATTAAAATAAAATAAAATAAAAATGTAAGATTGGTAATTTGTGCATGATATTAATTTAATCTAACAAATTTTTAAAGATAGATTTTAAATGGTTGTAGAGTTGTTTGGTTCTCATCCTCTCCTCCTAAAATAGAGGAAAAGCAAAAACGACTTAAAAGAGAGATTTTAAATATTTCCGCTCTCCTCTTAAATTTTGAACCAAACACAAACAAAATACTCTTCTCTCCCCCTTACCTTACAAATTCCTCCAACCAAACACACCTTAATGTGATAAAAAAATTTTAACTATGAAAGAGTTAATAAATATTCCTTCTCATTTCAAATGAAGGCATGAAATTTTTTGGTTCATCCATTTCTACATAAAGTTTTGAAGTTTATACAAAGTTTCTAATAAAAACAATTTGAATTTTATATTAAAATATGTTTAAATATAATTTCAAAATAGTTCTATTTATTTAATCAAGTGGTTGAACTCAAATAATTAATAAACTTTATCAAATCAATCTGAAACATATACATTCAATCTTATGTTACAACAATCGTTAGTTAAACTTTCCTTCCCTCGTGTTTGAACTCCAAATTATTTAGAGTCTCATTTCCTCTATGAACCGAAGTTTTATTTATATGAAGCATTGTATTTGATAGTTTACACAATAAAATAGATAAATGATATTATATTTAAATTTAACAATTTAAGTTACTTATTTTATTTTCACTTTTGTGGTAATACAATTATTATTGCTAATAATTATGATCAATTATTTGCAAACATGCAGGGGCAGCAATATTTAGTGTTGGAATTGTAATATTTATTGTGATTATTATCTGTAAATATAAGAGGTATCATATTTTGTTAAAAGGATTGATCTTCAAGAAAACAATCAAATTTCCTGACGACAATGTGGAGGATTTTATACAAAGTTATAATTTATCAGTGGCAAAACAATATAGATATGCAGAAGTGAAAAGAATGACAAACTCTTTCCGAGATAAATTAGGTCAAGGAGGATATGGGGTTGTTTACAAAGCAAGATTACCTGATGGTCGTCAAGTAGCAGTTAAAGTAATAAACGAATCTAAGGGAAATGGAGAAGAATTCATAAATGAAGTTGCTAGCATTAGTAGAACATCACATGTGAACATTGTCTCACTTTTGGGTTTTTGTTATGAGAACAAAAGAGCACTAATATACGAATTCATGTCCAATGGTTCACTAGATAAGTTCATTCATAAAAGTGGATTTCCTGATGTTACTTGTAATTTGGATTGGGACACATTGTACCAAATTGCAATTGGAATTGCTCGAGGATTAGAGTACCTCCATCAAGGATGTATTTCAAGGATTTTACATCTTGATATCAAACCCCAAAACATTCTTTTGGACGAAGACTTTTGTCCAAAAATATCTGATTTTGGACTAGCTAAGATATGTCAAAGAAAGGATAGTATTGTGTCCATACTTGGCACCAGAGGGACTATAGGATTCATAGCTCCTGAAGTATTCAGCCGATCGTTTGGTGGTGTTTCTCACAAGTCTGATGTATATAGCTATGGCATGTTGATTTTAGAAATGATAGGAGGCAGAAAGAATTATGACACTGGAGGGTCATGTAGTACTGCTGAAATGTACTTTACAGACTGGATTTATAAGGATCTTGAGCTAATTAGTAATAAGCATGTGAATGACTTAACAAACCTAGAGGAAGAAAATGATATGGTAAGAAAAATTATTATGGTTAGTCTATGGTGTATCCAAACAAATCCATCAGACAGACCATCCATGAGTAAAGTAATAGAAATGCTACAAGGACCACTTGAGTCAGTACCATATCCTCCGAAGCCTTTATTATATTCTCCTGAAAGACCACCGTTACAAACTTCATATCTATCTTCGAACAATTTGTTAGAGACAAATTCAATATCTTTACTGAAGAATAATTCCATAAAATCAAATTAGTTTATCAACGATAATAGTGAAAATGTGATTATAATGTAATAATTATAGTGTGAGTACAAAAATTTGCACATCCTTTGGTTGAACTTCAAAACCTATTGATTTATTTCTAGTGGTAAATTTCTTGGTACTAATAGTCTTTAAGTGATATGCTAATTACCGGAAATTTTCAGTATATTCATATTTTTTCTATATATGTAACTAAGTGTTTGCTTATTTCAACCATAGTGTATATGTTTATCAACCTCATATGGGAAGGTCATTAGGGTTTACTGGTTAGTTGATCCAATAATTATTAGGTACAGAAAGACTTGCCAAAAGATAATATTATTTTTGTTTCTTTATCCTTTTAATTAGTGTCTTCTTCAATTTCAATCCTTTTATCGATCAAGTTGCCAAATTCTCAACCTTTAGTTAGAAAGCTATATTAGTTTTGATCTATTCTCATTGCATTGGTATTCTTGGTTTTGTTGTGGTTCTTGAATCATAACTCAGATGTAGATTATTGGTGTTTATATATAGTGTCTAAGGGAAAAGAATGATTACTTTTTGGTATGTTCAACCCCAATATCAAAATGGATCTACTTCATTGCTACGAGAGCTTCTTCCCCTACTCTAAAAAATCCTTTTATTTTGCCATTTTTACCCCACCTGAATCAATCAATCCAGACGAGATTTATATTCTATCAAACCTTCCTCCTCCCACCACCACAATGTAAACTCGGTGACATGACACGCTATTGTGATTAATTATTTGTTGTTGATAAATATTAAAAGTAATGGGGTTAATATTTATCATCATTAGTGTGTTTACGGGATAAACATTTATAACATGTGTAAAACAATACAAGATAAATATTTATCGATGATAAATATAAAAAATCATGGGATAAATATTTGTGTCATTGATAAATATTTAAAATATGTGAGACAAATTTTTATACCTAATGTAACACCTCAATTTTTATAATAAACAATTTTATTAATTAAATAAGATTTAAAATAATTAAATCTAGATCAAACTCCCTAACAATTCAAACTCCTCCTTCTTGTGATCAACATTGTCACTTCAACAGTCTCTCGTAGATTTTGGAACATTTGTCCAGTTGTTGCTTTTGTGCTCCCTAAACTCCTTAACAAGTGGTAAGAAAGTCTGATTCAACTTGGCGGAGAGTGGGAGTGGATCCTAGTATTAGATCGTTGTTTTGAAAGTCTTCATTTTAATGGGCACCGATACACTGTGACGTGGACACATTTGAAAAGTACATGTGTGTTTACATTTATTCAATCATATATATTAGACATAATTGCAGTTTTACCTTTATTTTTATTGATTCACAAAATTGATTCATCTATTTTAAAAGTCAACAATTTTAGTTCATTTATTTAATTTTTTAACTAAAAAATTGTGATGTGACATGCTTTAAATAATGTGACATACGATATGATGATGTAGAACGAATAATATCGATGAAATAAGAATTAAACATCATAAAAACTTAACTTTCAACTTTAGAATTTTTTATATTTGTAATTTAATCAATGACATGTGAATAATTAATGCATCTAAATGGTTCTATATCGTAGAATTGTATGTCCCGACATTTAAAATATGTACAATAGTCTTTTTTTTTTGTTCAAAATTTCGAGTGAGAGACCAAAACTGTCGACTTTTAAAATAATGGGACAAATTTTGTGAATTAGTAAAAGTAAAGGAATTAAAACTGTAATTAAATTCTTATATTAAAGAAATTTTTACGGTACATCTCTAAATTGATATGTTTTAATATTATCAAATTCATCGACCAATATTTAATTAATATAATTTCATCAATCAATACGATTTATTTAATCAACATTTAATATAGGTTTAAATGCAATTTTAAACCCCCTATTTTAATTACTTCGTAATTTTGGTCACTCTATTTTTAATTTCGTAATTTTAGTCCTCCTATTTTAACTGATTCGTAATTTTGTTTCTTTATTTCTAATTTCGCAATTTTAGTGTCTCTATTTTAACTGATTCTTAATTCTAGTCCCTTTATTTCTAATTTCGTAATTTTGATCATCCTATTTTTTAAATTTGAGTCATTTTGTCTTACCTATATATTTAACTATTAATATTGATTCGGCTTACGAAATTGTTTTATTTTTTTTAATGATTACTTGGACTTATTTTAAAAAAAATTATAGTTCATGTTTGTAAAAAAAATTGTAGTTCATGTTTTTACCTTTTTAAAAATTATTGTGATTTTATGTATACTTTTGAGAAAATAAATAGAGGTATACAACAAATTACAATAATGTTTAAAAAGTAAAATATATCTTAGACCCATTACTTCATATTATGGTTATTTTAATTGATAATTTGATCTTGTAATTTATTTATTTTAAAAACAATAATATAATTATGATAACATTATTAATAGTAATTTAAATTACTAACTAATTATTAATTAAAATCTCTAGATAAGACAAAATGTCTCAATTTTAAGAAATAGAGGTACTAAAATTGTGAAATTAAAAATAAAGAGACTAAAATTAAGAATCAATTAAAATAAAAAAATTAAAATTGAGAAATTAAAAATATAAAGATCAAAATTACGAATCAATTAAATAAAATAATTAAAACTGTATTTTATGCATTTAATATAACACTGACATAAATGAGTTAACGATAAACTTTAAATGGTATAATATTTTTCTTCAGATACCGTAGAAGTAGAAGTTGTCTTATATAAATATTCTAGATACAAGTTTTTTAAATTACTGATTTAATTTACCAAATTGCGAATCAGTAATATCTATATCAACCCTGGTATGTTGAATCGACCAAGAGAAAAAATAAGGATGAAAAGAGCAGATCAAGAAGCAATGATAAGCTTCGCCATCTTCAGAATGAAACAGCGAGAGAGAAAGAATTAGAGTTGCAAAGGGGGAAAATAAAAATTGAAAAAAAGCGGAACAGAAGAAGTGGGGTACAGGTTGAAGAGGTTGAGGAACAAAGGTATCTAATGTAATGCTTTCACATGCTAATCACTTTTATTATATAATAATTAAAATAAAAACACGTGCAGCTTCATTTGTTTCTTATGTCCTCTGCACCGAGAAGACTGTTATTCAAATGCAATATTTTAACTGCTATTCATCCCAAAATATAGGGTCACAAAGCCAATCAAAATAAAACCCTTGTCGTTCGGAAAAAAAAATAAAAATGCGTGTGCCTTCTTTGACTACAATTAGACAGATTGTGACGCGTACACACACTTGGGAAGTCGAAGCATCATTATTTATTTACTAAAATTTTAATATAAGGCTGTATCTTACATTCATTAATTCAAACAACATACATGACTTAGCACTCTGTTATTAATTAGTAATTACAGTTGTAGTTGTAAGCATGAAGACATTATTAAACTTTTTCATCCTCTTATTGATGAAAGTAGTCGCCATTGACGTAGAGGAAGAATACATGTTCGAACTACTCAAAGCATTTACTCCAACTCCCACAGGCTGGTCACACACAACTCCCCACTGCAAATGGAACGGCGTCGTTTGTCAATCCAGTCGAGTTGTCTCCATCTCTATTCCATCAAGCTCACTCACTGGAACACTTCCTCTCTATCTCAACTCTCTCGAAAATCTAACTCACATAGATCTCCACAACAATTCACTCACCGGTCCTGTGCCTGAATTGGTTGGCTTCCGCACGCTTCAAACTGTGAACCTTGGTCACAACAACTTCACCTTAATCCCAGAGGGTTGGTTTGGATGGTTACAATACAATACAGATTTACAAACACTCAACCTTAGCAATAACTTGAATCTCTTGCGATGGTTATTTCCTACGGAATTAAGGGAGTTCTCGTTGTTGCATACCCTCGATCTCGAAGCTACAAATCTCATGGGTTCCTTGCCGTCCAACATGTTTGATTTGTTTCCGAGTTTGCATACTATTTTTCTTTCTCACAACAACATAAGTGGAACTCTGCCACCATCCCTTGGAAAATCTAAAGTAAGATATTTACGACTCAATGATCAGGGGGAATGGAATAGGTTTACAGATACAATTGAAGTAATATCATCCATGAAGTTCTTGTTTCAGGCGTGGCTTCACAACAACTTGTTCACGGGTCAAATTCCTAATATGTCCAATTGCACTTATTTGTTTGATTTGCAGCTTCACTCAAATCTCTTATCTGGTTTAGTTCCACCTTCATTGTTTGCTCTCTCTACTTTGAAAAACATATCTTTGGACGACAATACCCTTCAAGGACCAATACCTGTGTTTCACGAAGGTGTTAACGCAACTTGGAAAAATAATAAATTTTGTAGAAACGATGTTGGACCTTGTGATCCTCAGACTACAATTGTGCTTGAAATTTTTGCAGCTTTTGGGTATCCTTTTGTTTTGTCAGAAATAAGGAACGACGTTTGTAATGGTGGGTTGTGGATTACGTGTCATAGTGGAAAGATTGTACGCATTGATTTTGAGAATCAGAGATTTGGTGGAACTATCTCTCCTTCATTTTCCAAATTAAAAAGTTTAGTTAACTTAACTATTGGTGGTAATAATTTGACAGGTTCAATACCACACAGTCTAACAACTTTGCCTCAACTTCAGCTTCTTAATGTTTCTGATAATAATTTATCAGGACAAATTCCCAAATTTTCATCCAATGTGAAGTTAATTACAAGAGGCAATCCTTTACTTGGAAGAAACATTGGAGGAGAAAATGCAACTGATTCTCATCATGCAGGCCCATCTGAAACAACACCTAGAGCACTCTTGATTATAGGTATGTATACCTATTATATATTTCAACCTTATTTTGTTCCAATGTTATTAATTAATTTGGATATCATGTGCAATTGTTGTCATATATATTAAAAAACCTAATTACAAATTCAAACTTAATGAATCATTTTTACTATAATGAAAATTACCAACCCGAATTTTCTATCTATAAATATTCTTAATGAATCTCATATGACATTTTTTATCCACATATCACATGACTTATATTCATGGAGGATTGATAATAATGGTTGACATTAAGTCTTTAACACATCATGTAGTTCTCCTCCATGTAGAAAATATTTTATCCCCCACCCACAACTACTAACATTCAGTATTTGAGTCCACCCCTTCACTTCATTACAACCAAAATGTACTCTATACCACTTGTCTTATACTCATGTAAGCTTGGTAAGCTCTGCCTTGATATTAATTTATTCCACTATTTGCAAAACAACTTCATTGGCAATATTAAAGCTCACAAGTGTTTAATTAATAGTATTTACTAGGGGTGGACAAAAACACCGGACCCGTATGTGATCCGTGTAGTCCGACCCAAATTTCGTCAATAGTCACGGTTTTAGTTGGATTTCGGGTGAGAAAATAGAAAAAATCGAGTTGATACGAGTTTATTTGGTCGGGTTTGGATTTCAAAAGTTCATCCATTGGAACCTATATCTGACTGTAAAACGAGAAATATTATTATTTTATTTAATAAGAGTATAGGCAACCTGTCTCCGTGTTTAATAAGAGTATTTTCTCGAGACACACAAAATGTGGACTTGGAACTATTCCCTATACTATTTTCAAACTGGGAATACTCCATCACAACTTTTCTTTTACTTCATTAATTTGGCACCATCACCATTTGACGATAAAAAAGCTAAAAAGAATGCAAACTATAAAACACAGTCTCACAGTCTCACAGTCCTAGGCTGTATACAAATTCCAACCATAAAAATGTGACTTTGGTGAAGTAAAATTGAATAACTTCATTTTTCATGTCTAAAGTTGCCGAAGAATGGGATGTCGTGGAAGTGAACAAAATGATGGGATAGACTTAGAGAAAAAAGATGATCAAACGTAGTTTAAAGATCTGCAACCGAAACAACCCACCCAATGAAACCCGCCACCCGCTAGACCCGAAATCCGCCATAACCGTAAAAATAAAGGTCAAGAATGGATGAGTGTTCGTGCTATTGGGTTTGCCTTCGGATGACAATTTTTCAACCGTAACCGACCGATGTTCATCCCTAATATTTACACTCATGTAGCGTATCTAAAAAAATACGTTTAATAATAATACATGTGAAAAATTTATTAAAGATTTCAATTTAAAATAATTATTAAACAAAATATTTCCAAGCTTATCGATGTAAATATTGTAAATATAAATAAATAAATATTAATATTTTATTAAAATTATAATTAAAATAATATTTCCAGGTTTAACTATTCTCCATCCACTAACAAATGATTATATATAATAATTAAATTTTTTTTTTATCGGCAAATAGTCTAGTGATTATACTCACAAGTTGACATTAAGTGTAGAGAAATAATAAATCTCGAGCTCTAAGAAAGACTCCTACCTGATAAATTTTTTGCAACTACCAATTGAATATTGCTTACGAGACATAGTTAATTTGTTTTATTTAACTACTTAACTAACTATTGAATTTAACTGATTAATAAATTTTACTTAAAATTGAATCGATTCAAAATCCCGAATATCTGGCTATAAAACCTTAACTAAAGAAAAATAGAAACTCTCGGTTGAAATTCAATTTACCCAAATATATTTTTCTTAATAAACGGTGGCATAAGACATAAAAATTAATTTGACATAGATTGAATAATGTATTTGGAAGTTTACTCTATGGAATAGACAAACTAACATTATATTTAGATTTGACAAATTAAGTTAGTTATTTTTTATTTACTAATTTGTACTGTTTTTTCAAACACGCAGTAGTGGCATCGGTGTCATCGACGTTGAGTGTTGGAATTGTAATATTTATTGTGATTATTTTTAAACACAAGAAGTATCATATTTCGGTTAAAAGATGGATCTTCAAGAAAACAACAAAATCTATTGGTCATAATGTGGAGGATTTCATTCAAAGCTATAATTTGTCAGTCGCAAAACAATATAGATATGCAGAAGTGAAAAGAATGACAAACTCTTTTCGAGATAAACTAGGTCAAGGAGGATATGGTGTTGTGTACAAAGCAAACTTACCTGATGGTCGTCAAGTGGCGGTGAAAGTTATAAATGAGTCCAAGGGAAATGGAGAAGAATTCATAAATGAAGTTGCTAGTATTAGTAGAACGTCACATGTAAATATCGTCGCACTTTTGGGTTTTTGTTATGAGAACAAAAGAGCATTAATATATGAATTCATGCCTAATGGTTCACTAGATAAGTTCATCTATAAAAATGGATTTCCTGATGCTATTTGTAATTTAGATTGGAACAAATTGTATCAAATTGCAATCGGAATTGCTCGAGGACTGGAATATCTGCATCAAGGATGTATTTCAAGGATTTTGCATCTTGATATCAAACCTCAAAACATTCTTTTGAATGAAGACTTTTGCCCAAAAATATCTGATTTTGGACTAGCTAAAATATGCCAAAGGAATGATAGTATCGTGTCCATACTTGGCACAAGAGGAACAATAGGATACATAGCACCAGAAGTATTTAGCAGATCGTATGGTGGAGTTTCTCATAAGTCAGATGTATATAGTTACGGTATGTTAATGTTAGAAATGATTGGAGGAAGAAAGAATTATGACACTGGAGGATCATATACCACTGAAATGTATTTTCCAGATTTGATTTATAAAGATCTTGAGCTAAATAACTCTCTCAATTGTTTGGCTAACTCTGAGGAAGAAAATGATTTGGTAAGGAAGACTACTATGGTTAGTCTATGGTGCATTCAAACAAATCCATTAGATAGACCATCAATGAGTAAAGTAATAGAAATGTTACAAGGACCACTTGAGTCTATCTCATATCCTCCAAAACCTTTCTTATATTCTCCTAAAATTTCGTCATTACAAACTTCAGACGCGTCTTCCAACAATTTATTAGAGACAAATTCAATAACCTTATTGAACAGAGTTCCGTAAGATCAAGTTCAACAAAAGACAAAGGTTAAAACATGATTGTAATGTATTCACATTGTTGGTATTTTAGTACAATTTTGCATATCCTTTCGATTGACCTTCTAAACTTACTCCTACATTTTTTATGGATATGTTTATAGATATTAATTAATGATTTTGAATGTCTTTTTCTTATTCATAGAAGATACAGTACATATCACCATAAATTCACACAAAACTATAAAGTCTTAAATTCAAATTCAAGTAAAATGTCCAACTTAACCATATTAACATTTGTTAGAGCTAGGACTTTAACCATCTAATTTTTTGTTCTATATATTTAACAATTAAAAATTTAATGTTCTATTTTTTTTTAAATGCAATTGTTTTTTTATATTGTGTAAGCGACATATGCAAACACCTCGAATTTTTTTATATCTTCATATGGTAGTCTTTGTGGTTAATTGACACCTCGAACTTTGGTTGATTTGAAAACTAGTATATATTTATCAACATATGGTAATCTTTGTGGTTAATTGACCCAACAATATTATTAGCTGCATAAAGACTTGCTAAGAGTCTCACACACGCGCACAGAAAAAAAAAATCCTATTTAATACTATTCCTCAGATTTATATAAAAAAAAAATACTAACAAGTTTATAAGAAAGGGGAAAATAGATCACAATCATCCAATTATCCAATCATCATGGCTTATCCTTATAATCAACCACAACCGTCTGCCTCAGCTCCGATGATGCCGCCATCCTCACCCGCAATATTCGGCCCTCAATATTGTGCTCCGTATCCACTGGATCTTGCGGTCGTGAAAAAAGTTATGACCATTTCAGACGGAAACTTCACCGTCACTGATGTTAACGGCAACATTGTTTTCAAAGTTAAAGGTTCTCTTTTAACCCTCCGTGATCGCCGTGTCTTGGTTGATGCCGCCGGTTACCCCATCGTCACCCTACGCCGGAAGGTAATTCTACTTTCTTTCTCTCTTATTTTCTTCCTTTTTTTTATTTATTAAATAATTATTATCAATAATATGATGTGAAATCCTATCATAGATGACTGGTTAAATAATTGTTTAGGTATTTGATATTTATCAATATTGAAAATAAAAAAATTATTTAAGTGAAAAATACATAGAATAATTATAATGTATAATATATTAACTTTACTGTCAAAATTTATAAGTCTGTTTATTATCAAACTAATTACTTATTTAATAATCATTGCCCATTATTAATTTGGAATATGTTTTGCTAATATAGCTCAATTGGGTAATCCATTAAAGTTCACATACTCCAATGGGTCAATGAATACAATAAATATAGTTGAATGTTTCGATATTATTGATGCAGATAGTGACTATGCATGATCGGTGGGAAGCTTATAGGGGTGAAAGCACAGATGCTAAAGATCTTATATTTACATTAAAGCGATCCTCCTTAATCCAATTTAAGACCAAATTAGATGTCTTTCTAGCTGGTAACACAAAAGAAGATGTTTGTGATTTTAAGGTCAAAGGTAGTTGGTTGGAACGATCTTGCATTGTTTATGCTGGTGAATCTAACAACATTGTTGCCCAGGTAATTAATTTAAACTCATCTTATTTTATTTTATATATTCTGCTTTAATTAATTATATTTGCTATGTTATTGCAGATGCACAAAAAGCACACTCTAAAGAGTGTTTTAATTGATAAAGACCATTTCATGGTCACGGTTTATCCCAATGTTGATTACGCTTTCATAGTAGCGTTAATTGTGATTCTTGACGAGATTAACGACGATGAAGCTAGCGATTAGAGGAATATTATATAGTTCTATATTTCCATGTACTGTATTAATAAATTAAAGGGTGTGCAGATTATAGATTCAATTAACAGCTATTTGTAATAGGTGTGATGGTACTTATTAGTCCATCTAATTTGTTAATTTTGTGATTTTAGTTCTTTTAGTTTCAAAAGAACAATTTTGCTTCCTCTAGTTTTCTTTTATTTCTTCTTTAATCAATTTAATTTATTACTTTGTCACGGCATTC
>NC_021162.2:63091571-63094663 GCF_000331145.2 Cicer arietinum | reverse complement strand
AACAGCAACTAATGGTGAAAATTATTTTAAAACTAAATTGGAAATGAGAAATGCGCAAACTTATAGCCTAATTAAAAATTGGCAAAATACGAGATAAATCTTTTAGTATATATCAACATATTGTAGTCTTTTAGTGGTTTATTGATCCAATAACTATTCGCTGCATAAAGATTTGGTAAGAGATGACTTTATTTGACCAAATAATTATAAGTATGAGATAAATATTTAGTTAGACTTTATTTACCTCGGATTTTAGATTATGCGTGTAAATTAGATATGTAAAAACTTCTTTAAAAACTTGTAAGTCATGAATATAAGAATTTATAAAGTAAATGGATATATCAAATAAAAAAAGTATACATCAAGAGGAAAATTAGTAACATAGTACTATTGGTACAAAAATTCTAATTTGCAGGAGTAAGAGCACGTTCAATTTCTTCCAATGAACGACCTTTTGTTTCCACAACATTACCAGCTATGTACAAGACAGCAAGAAGACACACAGTTGAGAACCCTAAATACACAGTGCTTATTCCAAACTTGTTTACAACACTCAAGAAATAGAGTCCTATAACAAAGTTGGATATCTGATAACAAAATTCCAAATTTCATCATTAGTATAATTTTCAGCAAAATAAGCATAACATGTAATATTAGATACTAAAGTGAAATCACTAACCCAATGTGTGCCTAATGACAGAGAAATTGTTTTTGCTCTGATTCTAGATGCAAATATCTCTGGTAGAAGAAGGGCAGGCACTGGACCAGCACCAAGAGAGAATGATAAAACATATCTGCATGAAATTTTTATGACAAAGTCAATTGAGAAACGAAAATAAATATAAAAATGCAATCGATTTTACTGACAAAATTAAATTACTTACAGGACTGTCCCGAGGACTGCAAGGGTGCCCGAGTATGGAGCAAGGACTTTCCAGCTAAAAGACACAGAAAGAAGCAACATAGAAGCAGCCTGAAAAAGACAAAAAAATAACTTTGATTTTTTACATTAATATGAAATGGTTAAATTAGACAAAGTCTCAACACTTTGGTTTAAGGCTTAGACAAATGTGATTTAAAAATATTACCATCCCACTAAAGCTTGTGATAAGGAGACTTTTCCTTCCTTTTCTGTCCATCAAGGAGGAAGCAACAACAGTGCCTGCACAAGAATCAAACATCAGTTAGAAAAAATGTAATGTTTGTACAAATTGCATAATAATAATCAATATTTAGAATGATAGATACAAACCAAAAACATTTGATGCACCAACAAGAGCACTTGCTGCAACATCTGAAGCAATTCCAGCACTGCGGAAGACGGAAGTTGAATAATAAACCACCGCATTTATTCCGGCAAATTGCTGGAACAAGAAAAGTGCTGCCCCGACACTGACAACTGCAACAGGGAATATTAGTGCTTCATCAATTCATTCGTATTAACAAACATACTACAAAATTAACTGATGAAGATGTAATTAGTAGCAGTTCTATGCTACGACAAACCATTCCATTTTTTCAATACCTTTCCAATATCGGCTACTGAACAGTTCGAGCCATGCTGCTTCAGGTTCAGAAGAACATTGACTTGCTTCTGACAAGTCCTGCATAAACGAAGCAACTACTTCTTTTCCATATAATGTTTTAATAGCCTTTTCAGCTTCAGATATTTTCTCGTGCTGTAAAACAAGAAATGTAATTTTCTCAGAAAATATGCCAGAAAATTATTGCAAGTGCACTAAACTTCTAATGATATACTTAGAAGGAAACTATAATCCACCGGATAGGTTTGCAAAACGAAATATTTACAAAAACTAATCAATGAGTCTAAAATGTAATATTTCATTTTTAAGGCAGTAAGTATTGTTTCCGTAACAAATGACAGCATAATATTGCAGGACAACCTGATAAAGCCAGCGCGGACTCTCCGGACAAATTGCCATTCCAAGTGCTAATAGAATAGATGGAACTACCGCAATTCCAAACATTGTCCGCCACCTGATAAATTAAATCTAGTTTAGACGAGGTAAAAGTGAATGCGAATTAATGTCCATGCATTCACCAGGCCATTGGCATGAAAATGGAAAACAGATTTCAAGGTTTTACCACCTCAATGCTACTACATACCAAATAGGATTTCCCTCAAGAGGCAAACCAGCCACTAGTGCTGCAAGAATCCCAATACATATAAAAAGCTGATTAACAGACCCAAGTGCACCACGGATTTCAGTCGGAGAAATCTATCAATTAGAAAGAGTCACCATTAGCCATATGTCCATATAAAATATGTAAACATGATCACAAATGTTAAAATAATTTATAAGGCCACCACCTCAGATATGTATAGCGGTACGATTGCGGACGCAACACCGATTCCTATACCAGCTAATGTGCGACCGATGATCATTGTCTGAACACTCTGAGCCGTAGCGCTGTAAATAAATTAGAAATTTAAACCATCCGATATAAAAAATACATCAAAGATTAATCCTTGAATCAAGGAAAATTGACATACCAAAGAAATCCTCCAACTGCTAGAGGGATTGCATCCAACTGAAAAGTCCTAGTTCTACCAAATTTGTCGGCTAACGCTCCACCAGTAAATGAACCAACAGTAGCACCAGCAAGTAACGTGCTGACAATCCATCCTGTTCATGGATATAACTCTCATGAAAAAACAATTAAGTTATAATTTTCAAGTGGAACAAGTACTTTCAGATGCATAGTTTAAAGATTTTTCACAAACAGTTAAAAGCAACAAATAAATTTACTGAAATACCACTGCGTAAAATCTGAAGTTTGTTCCTACTTAATATAAAAGTAAGAATAACAAGTATACAAGTATGCTGAAAATTTCATTGTTACACACTACAAACAAAAAACATAAGATCTAATACGAAGAAGAGAGAGTATTTGTAAAAACATCTACAATTTCTGTTCAATAAAATCAATCGGGCATATTAAACTTATTTGCAACTACAAACAACCAAAAGGGGAAAACATAAAACAAAAAGAAAACCTTGTAGCACAGTGTTTTGAGCGATTCCAAGATCCTTGGCAAGGTACTCAAGAGCACCATTTACCACCCTACA
>NC_021162.2:63070413-63091541 GCF_000331145.2 Cicer arietinum | reverse complement strand
CCTACACGAAACATGGCATTATCAGAGTTTCCCACCTAAAAATAATAATCAATTAAAATCAGTAGTATAACAAGTGAAATTCAAACAAAGATGAAATTCATACCCAAGATGATAACCAAATAAAAAGGCTCCAAGACAAGCAACACCGACATAGGGAAAAACAGTTCCAGAAACTCTGCTTGGAGCATTATTGGGGATAAGATCCTCAATATCTTCATCTGCAATCCAGTTTTACTCGGTTACATTTCAGGAAAACAAGTACATTCGTAACTTACATATATGACGTTAAGAGAATGTAAAGACTATGTCGATGACAATTCTCTTCTTAAAGATTACATAATCCAAGTATAGTTTTAACTAACTGCAACAATGATTAAATGCCATTCACATATCAACAGGACTGACTGTCAATTAGTGATCAGCATTCTCTTAAAACTGATCACAAAGCAAATAAATCTGTCTTGCTAAGGAAACTCCCAAGACATCTGAATAAAATTTCATGCTGGTTGAGTTTGAAAACAGGCTTAGTTTTTCTGTCAACAACCCCAACAGACACAAACATGAATGAACATTTACAGTTACATAGACCATCAAAAGCAGAACATTAACATCAATAGAAAACATATAATTAACTTGTAAATGACTTGTAACTAACACTTAATTAATGTAACTAATTTTACATCTCTAACAAATGTTTAATTATATTTCACCATACATTTGGGTACAAACATTACTCAATCAAGGGGAAAACACTATAAGTAATAGTAACTCCATACCTAAATATAAGACTTTCTTGAGAAATTTCTTTTTCCCCTTCAATAAGATTTTCTTTGAATTTTCGAGAGCATTAATTATTTATTTACCAATATACCCTAGTTAATTTACACTTTTTTCTACAACCAACGATAGATACTACTATAATATAATATTAACATTAACTAATTTTCTCCCTTCAAATGAAAACTTGTAAAAACAATACTCTCACAATTAGTGATTCATTTGGCAAAAAATTGTCCTAAAATGAATTACAATTTTCAAATTACAATGTAACATTAACTATTTTTTCCAATTGTACCATCTAAATAATATTACAAACATCATTTTCAATATTTTTGAGTTTGTATGAATGATAATAGTGAATATACCAATAGTTGATAAGGATATTTTAGTCAAATGAACACAAACCAGAAGGTTGAAACCTGAGTGATCTAGGCTTAACCGAGGAACCAAAGATGGAAGCAAAACCCCTTCTTTTACTAGTCAACTCGGTTTCCATGATGACCGAACCAGACCTCAAACCGCAGCAGCTGCTCATTACTCTCTTCTGATTTCAACAATACCCTTTGTTGCATCTGAAACCCACAAAGTTATTATACCTTCTTCAACGGACAATTTCATATCTGATCTAAAATCTCCAATTGTCAGAAAAGTCAAAACACACGAATTAATATGCAAAATCACAATGGAGTTAATACGAACCGCAGTAACCGATCAAACTGGAGAGTGAATCTAGGACACTGCTAATAACGGTAGAATTTACCACAGTAAATACGAAAACATTGGTCAAATAAATTAAACTTAAGTTATGCTGCACTGTGAGTTATTATACGGTGGATTCTTTCATGTTGGTCATTGGTACACCTCCATGAAAAATTTGTGTTTTTTTAAGTGACCAATATCTTTTAAAGTTTTTTCTATCTTATAATAGTTATTATTTCTTTGCTATCAAACTTTTCATAAAAACATTCCTATAAAATAGTTAAAATGTTAAACAAATAAAGATAATAGTGTATTAATTACTTATTAATCAAATTTATTGATTAGTTTATCAATAAAAAAAATTAGCTAGTCGCGTGAATTAGACACGGACGAATCTAAATATCCGTCAAACATGGGATAAAAAAATAATCATAAATTTTATATAAAATTAAAATAAATAATTTTTTTCTGGAATACTATCAAATTTTATATATACATTTAAGGTGTTATGATAAAAATATTTATAAAAAATTGATTTTTAAGTTTAAACTTTTTGGTTATTTTAATTTCTTGAGTTTTTTGTGCTTAAAATTTTATATATAATTTTTTTTAGTTAAATTTTTTTAAATTTCATGGGATATATTTTAGAACATTTTAAAATATATTTATTAAAAATTTCAAGAATTACACATAATTAACTTAATAATGTGGAGTAAAACTCTTGACAAAAATATATTATAATGACATATAAAAACCTAATGTATATAAATATTATTATAAATAATATGTAATGGCATGAATATAGGCATTACGTATATGCATTTGAAAAGTACATATCCCACAATAATATATACCATTGCATGTTAGTTGAATTACATGACATATTAATTAGTGTGGGGTGAGGGAGTGGCCATAGTCTAGGGTTGACATCGCCCAAATGTGTCTCTGATTAGAGGTGTTAATTTATGATACAATTTAGATTAATTATGAGATTAAAAATCATTTGATTCAAAAAAATAGAATTGTGGTTTAGTGTAGTTTGGATGATGCATTAAAAAAAATATAATTTGATATGAATTAATATAGTTAAATCAAATTAATTTTCGATTGAGTCAAATTACAATTATAATTTTTTTAATATTATTATTAATTAATTTAACAATTTTTAAATAAAAATAAAACATATAATATATTAAAAATTAACATTATGAAATAAAAATGATTGAATATGTGTAAAATATATGAAATTGATTAAATATATTTTATGGAACAAATAAAAATGATTGATTATGTTTAAAATATATGAAACAATTATGTATGTTTTTTATGGAAAAACAAATAAGTATTATTAAAAAACAAATTAATGCAATAAGGGGAAAAAATTGAAATAAGTTGCTATATTTTTAAATTAATTACTGTTAATATATATTTAACAACCTCAAAAAAAAATTGTTGTAAAAAATTAGTAAAAAAATTATCATTTGATTGCTAAATTTCTTTATCTTGTTTTGGCATTTTTTGTATCTAATTCAATTACAAAAAGAACTATGTCAATAATGAAAATTGTCAAAATAAGTCACCAAAATAAAATGAATTTTCTGCAAATAAATTAAATATTTATATTGAAAAATATATGATTAGTCTATTAGTATAATATATATCAATTATAAATGAATTAATTATTTCAAGCGTAGTAAAACTTAACCCTTTTTTTTTAGAAGCTTCTGTTATTTTTTATTTGTTGTTAATTTAATTTATATTTTATACAAAATCAATTATGAATTTATTTGTTAAATTATTTAATAAATTAATTTTAAAAATATTGTTTTCTTTACATTAAACCCCTCGTAAAATTAATTCTAGTTTTACAACTAAATTGCAATATTTTATACTATTCAAAAATAAGTATTAAGATTTATATATGAGTGCAGGATTGATTCTATTTGATTTGGTTTGAAAACACAAATTTGAAATTCAATTTGTTATAAAAAGCGATTTTTCACAAAAAAAAATATTTAAATAATATTCAATTTTATGCATTTTTTATTTAGATTAAATTTATCTGCGATCTTTATTTAGATCTGACTGAATTTAAATGTGAACACCCTATCATGGATTATGGTCTCATCGAACAATTCTATTAAGAACGTGGAGTCCCGATATGTCATCATATGTAAAACATTGAACCCAGTGGAAGTTAGTAAGATTCTTATAGATTTGTCCAAATAATTGAAGACTAACTCAACGTCAATCACGCAAACATGTTTGAAATTATTTATACTAGCATTCACCACACACCATTGTAACCCTTTATTCCACTTAAGCACACCATTTCTCACTAGTCACTAGTCCTCTTTCATTATTTATCTGGAGATTTTTTATAAATAAATAAATAAATAAAACAAGAAAAATCTAGGAGAAATATTAGTTTAGACATAACCACAATTTAAAAATATTAGGACACAAAAATAAAAAATAAAAAATAAAAATAACTAATTTTTTTTCATTTTGTATATGTGTCTAAATAATTTATATTTGTGGTTTATGACCAAACAAATCTTACTCTTAAATCTGAATTGATCATTGATTCCTGTTTTTTTCTACATCCTGTCCGTTGTAAATGTAAACTTGTTTTCTTTTTCTCGTATGGTACTAGACTTATATACATGCATGACAAATGATTATAAGACATGAAAACAACTCTTTTCAAATGATCCACAATCAGCTAAGTTTTTATATTTGTTTGTTAGTGATGTTAAACTGTCCTCTTAATTATTCTCGAGTTATAGACTTAATTAATTAGATAAATTTTCCCAAAGAAACTCTATATAAAATATTAAAATAATAAGTTTTAAATGATTATTTTTTAGCTCTTTCATTTAATTATATGTAAATATTCACTTATAAGATAAGATTACATCAACAAAAGAATCAAAAATTGATTTTAAATGAGAAACTCTTGTAAAATTTAAAACAAATTCCATGCTAGATTACAAATGTATCAAGCATTTAAAGCATAAAAGCATATCCCTTTTGTTTGTTTTATGTGGCCAAACCACCATCATTTGATAGTCATGTACTTTTAATTTTTTATTTTATAGGATTCCCTTGGCTATGTATCGATTATTTAAGTTATTATTGAGCATCTCCTTTCTACTAAAAACACAAGAAAACAAAAACACACCAAAAAAAAAAGTATATTTCTTCACGCTTAAAATTTCTATACTGTTTATCATATCATACCTACAGAAAGACATTGCTTGTCAACGATTTCAAAATATGAATATCTAAATTATAACTTACGTAATGTAACTAATTTATATATAAAATAATAATAATAATAACTTATTATGCCATGCGTATAGTGTCACACTCTCTCTATATGAAATTATAGTATCCCCCACCAACACATCATGCTTTAATTAGCTCATGAACATTTGATTTGCAGGAGTCATTAGGTAGTTTCGGAACGAATATATATATTAGAGGGATAAAAGGTTATAAGTTCCACTTCTTCTAATAAAAATGATAATTAATTACTAAATTTAATTCTTTAGCTCTAGCATCATTTGCATTTTTTTTTTTTGCGAAGGCTTGCATCATCTACTTAATTCTATGTGTTACAAATTACTTCATCTATTCCACGTATAAAAACAAAAGAAAGTGAATGGTGATTTCATTAAATTGATATTATTAACTATTGATGTATTATTTTAATTAATATAAATGTAAAGAGATAAATAATAAATTAAAAGTGATACATGTAATTAGGGATGACAAAAACACTCGTATCAACGGATACCACAGATAAAATATGTGACGGGTATGAGGCGGGTAACTTAACATGTATTCGCAGATAAAATAAATAAATATTTTGATTAATCGATAGTTAATAGATACAAATCCGGATGTAATAGTATATGTATTTGCAAATATTTGTATCTGATAATACATTAGTAAAATTGATATGTTGTAACTGTTTTTATTTATGTATTAATAGTTAATTTTTGTGGTGAATTTTTGTTATATAATTTATTTATGTGTTAATGTGTTTGCGTGTTACTATATTTTTTTGTTGGCAAAATAGGGGGAAAATATAAATAATGCAACAACAAAATAACTTTTTGTACATAAATAATTTTTTTTATTTATTTAAAAATATGATATTCATGGATATTCGCTAATGCGTATAAATATTTAGAAATCACATCAAATATCCCATGCGGATAGGCAGTGGAATAGTACTATTTGTATCAATAGATACTCATTGTCATCCCTAAATTGAAAAAATATATTGAAATCATATCAAAAATTAAAAATGATGTTCTTTTTGGTATAAACTCTTTTTAGACAAAATATTTCACGCGTTCCATTAACTTAATTTTATGTAACAATTCAGTCATTTATTTTTTTTTCAATTTCATTCTTTATTTAATTTTAATTAACGATTTGACCATGTGTGTCTTAAAATATCAACAATGTTATCAATTTTGACAGAAATTCAGAAAATTCATCATTATCTTTAAATAAAACCCATAAAATTAGTACTAATCTTCAACAAAATGCATATTTTCGTCAAATTCATAACTCAAATCTTTAAATAAATTCATATTTTCATCTGCAACAATGATCATCAAATTTATCAAATAAAGAACTCGCATTTTAAGATTTAGGTTAGAGATTTGATGTGAAGAATGATAGGAAGAAAAATAATATATTGTCTTGGTGGTTTGGTGATCAAATCTTAAAGTATGAATTCTTTATTTGATAGATTTGACGTTGTTTGAGATAAAGATATAAGTTTATTTGAGGATTTGAGTTGTAGATTTGATAAATATATAAATTTTTGTGAAATAAATAATGAATATTTTGAATTTATATAAAAAAATTATAATATTATTAATATTTTAATACATAAAAAAACAAATAAATAAATAACTGAATTATTATCTAAAATTAAATCAAAGAATTGCATTACATATTTTATTTTCTCTCTACAGATGGAACTTTTAATGTGAGACAAAGGAAATATTAATCATGTTTTTCCTAAAACTTATGCAGTAATAATTTAAACTTTCTTATATAAACCCTTCAAATACATAATTAGTAGCACACAAACACACATCGCATATTTCGGTGCATCTATCTCTCCCACTAGCTCAAATAAATCACTGATGGCCGATGACGAATACCATGGAAATTCCAATACTACCCCTACTAACAACACCCCATCTCTAAAGCTATTTGGCATCAACCTTCAAGAAGCAGCTAGATTGAATCAATCTCCATCATCAGAATCTGAGGCTCTGAATGGTACAAAATACGAATGCCAATACTGCTGTAGAGAATTCGCAAATTCACAAGCATTAGGAGGACACCAAAACGCACACAAAAAAGAAAGACAACTCTTGAAACGTGCTCAAATGCAAGCTGCTCGTGGCTTCGTTAATGCTTCACATATGCATAACACATTTATGTCACCTCCGCCGCAGCATCATTTAATCGCCGGTGGTCTACCGTCTCAGCCACCTTTGTCTTCGTGGCTATACACAACGCATGCTTTAGGTTCAGAAACTTTTTTAGCTCCTGCTTCTGTGTTTGATGGCAGTGCTCGTCACCATCATCAGCATCTGCAGAGATTTCGTGGATTGAATGGTGGTGATAGCAGTAGTGAACAAGGGTTTGGTTTAAATTTGCATCTTGGCTTATAACAACTAGTACTCATTCATCTCATTAATTATGAATTGTATCAGAATCTGAGTTTTAATTTTGAAGTGGTTTTTTTATAATTGTTGACAAATTTTCATTTTTAATCTTTCATATGATATAACAATCCTATTTCACCCATAAAAGATTTTAGTTCATATAGTATGTTTAGGGTTAAATATAATTTTTTTTCTTTTGGTTTTTATTTATTTCTTGATGAACACACGTCAAATTTGGATATTTTAAAATTTAAATTACGTGAAATACAAATGTTATTTATTACTATTATTATTGTTTTATTTTCTTAACATTTAATTTATAGGGATAGGGAATGTCTATATGGCACTCGAACAAGTTTCAACTTATATATATATGCTTCAGATAACTTTTTTCACATATTGCAATTTTCATTTTAAGTTTTTATCATTTTTGTTACCAACTTATTAGTATTACTGGAAATACTGGAACACAGGATTAGAGTTGTCAATGTCACAATTTTATTAATTATTGATCTTAATTCACATATTGGGACTAAAAACTTTCATAAATAAAAATACCCTAAAAAAAAAATTCTTAAGAGTACAAAGCTTTTAAAATTTTGTGGGTCTATGGACCCCTTTTTAAAAAGAAATTTTGATTCTTTTTTTAACAGAAATTTGACATCATTTTTTAAAAATAATTTTTTTCGATTTTTTCCTTAAAATTTTTTGATAAATTTTTATTTTATTTTTTTGATAAAATATTATTTAAAATTTTTCTGAAAAAAAATGTCTTTGAAATTTTTTAAATATTTTTTTGAGAAAAATAAATTTTAAAAATTTTTATGAAAAAAGTTTTAAAATTTTAAAAAGTTATTTTAATAGAGGCTAATATTACAAGTTTATTAAGAAAAATTTTAAATGAGACTTTACGATTTGAAGTTTTATTGACGGCTTTACACATGACTACCAAAATGATTCAAATGTCGTTTCTTTATATTTGAAGTTGTAGGAGAAGGAAAGAAGAAAATGATAAGTTGAATAAGAAATTGAGTTCCAAAAGATTGAAAGGGGTAATTAGTGTTTGAAGCAGGAAAGGAAACGAAGAACACGATGACAGCTGCAATTATAGTGAATCTAGAGTTTGGCTCGGGTCGGGTCATGAGTTTGTCTGTTACGCTCTCTGTTAAATCAAATTTTAAGAAAATAAATTAATTAAATAATGATATTAATCAGTTGATAATATAAATAATAATACTTTAATAAAAAAAATATAAATAATATTATTTCATAATAAAAACAATTAAAAGTGGTGTATACTCAGGGTTAAAAGTGGTGTATCTCTAAAATAATAAAAACAATTAAAAGTGGTGTATCTCTCGAGTGATAAAAATAATAATTTTTTTTTTGTTTTCGAAAATATAGATAATTATTTATTTTTAAGACTTTTTTTATTTATTTGTTAACAAATAAATATAAAATATTTTTATAAAAAAAACCGTTAATATTTCATAATATTTAATATTATTTTTTTAGTAACAATAATTATTATAATTATCATCAAATAATAATTATTATAATTAAATGAATATAAATTAATAGTAATAAATGTGGATGGAAAATTTGGATCTAATGGAAAAGTCTTAACTTCGACCATGTGGTGAAACGAGTTAGAATAATGAGATATCTGAATTCAGTAATAGGATTATCTAAGAAAAGAAAAGAGAATGTGGATGGAAAATATTATTAAAGCGGATGAACCAGAAAAATCACGTATTTGATTTGATAAGAAAATTACACTAACTTGCAGTTGCCGCTTACGAACAATTTGAAGTGGCACTGAAGGCGAAGGAGAATTCAGAAACGGTGAGAAACTCGTCAGGTTTTCCTCTCTTCTTTTTTCCTATTTTCCGTATTACCGCGCGCGAAGTTGCTATTTACTGTCAAAAAATCTATATAGCACTCACAAATTTTCTGGTTTTGTATGTCTTGTGTGTAATTTTCAGGTTCTTACCAAAATTCGGGTTTGGATACATTGTGGCTGTTGTCAATTATATGATAATCATGATTTGTTTCCTAATCACTGTTTAATTTATCCTTTCTTTTTCAACAGATCAATGTTGCATATTGCATCTTCCCCAGCCTTATCCTTAACCTATCCCAGGAGAAACCTTCATTATCGTCATTATTCAACAAAGCCTTTAGTTAAAACAACTTTTTCTGTTCGTTGTTCGGTGCCACAGACAAATAAAGTTGAATTTACTCCTTGGCTCATTGTTGGTTTGGGTAACCCTGGAAATAAATACCATGGCACTAGGCACAATGTAATCATTATTATTATTCACTTTTTTAATTCTCAATGTACTTTTCTATTTGTAGTGAATCTAATCTTTTGTCTTTCTCTTTGTTAGGTTGGATTTGAAATTATTGATAGCCTTTCTCAAACAGAAGGCATTCTCATGAATACAATACAGTCAAAAGCATTGATTGGAATAGGTGCAGCTTCTGCTACCATTGATTTTATTTACATAAATGATATTTTTCACACACAAATTTGGATGGTTAAAACAGTTCAAATATATGGTTACGTTCAGTAGATGGTTAATGAATTTAACAAGATGTATTAACTCATTAACCACAATTTTTAACTGTTCAAATATACATGGTATCCATTAACCATCCGAATTGTGTTGAAATGTAAATGATAATTGTAACATTCACTTATATTTAGTTATCTGGTCTGTACAGGTTCTATAGGAGAAGTACCGGTTTTGCTGGCAAAGCCTCAAACATACATGAATTTTAGTGGGGAATCGGTTAGTTTTTTAGTTTCCTTAATACAATATACATACACTTAAACAAATTGGTCGTGGATGAACTATCTGGTTCATTGATTATTTGTGTATGCTGATATGAGATTATTCATTTCATACAAAACAAAAAGCTAGGGTCTAAGAAATCCTTCACTTGGTGTGTTACCTTTGTGTTCTTGATCGATATAATTTTCCGTATTCTTAAAGGTTGGACCACTTGCTGCATATTATCGAGTACCTTTGCGTCATATTCTACTAGTATGTATTTCTTACCTTTATCCTGTGTAGTTACATTTTGTGAATTTGTTCATGTTTTTTGATGTTTTCCTTGGTGTTAAGTTTGTGGAATTTTTCTATAGGTTTATGATGAAACTAGCCTTCCAAATGGTGTTTTAAGACTTACACCTAAAGGTGGACATGGGCATCACAATGGGTAATGCTTGTTGTATTTCCATAAAATTGGTCATTAAGATTTTTATATGTATCTAAACTAAGTACCATTTCAAAAGTAAGAATTGGTAGGCTACCAAATCCAAACTTTTCAGTTTATGAATAGTGAGGCAGTAAACAGACATTCTATAAACTTATTGATGTAAAACATAAATGAATTGTGACATGCAAAGTTAAGATTTGGCTTTTAGGATGCATTAACGGTGTCATATATGTTATTGCATTTAAATTCCTTTAACTCTTAACAATGATGGGGTGGTTTGTGGGCTTAACTTTATCACCAAATGCTTGTGGTATTTTCATAACAATGAGAGGGGTGATTTGTGGGCTTAGCTTTAAAGAAGAATTCTCTTCTCTGAATTTTAACTTGATTGACTCTTATTTTGTTCTAAACATGACTTCATTGTCTTTCAACCAGGACAATTATTTGAATCTTTCCATGGGTAACATGTAGCATTGTAGCTCTCAGCATCTTTTATTACTTTTTTTTTCAAAGCATTTTTGTGATAAATATTAGTCAAATGATTTTATGGATAATACATTAAGACTGCGATCCCAATATTGCAAACCTTGTTTTCTTGACTTATTTAGGAGTTGGCATTACATTTCTGTATACATGTCCTCTTGTACTGGGAAATCATGAAATGTATAACTGGTGTTAATATTGTTACAGATTGAAAAATGTGATAGGCCATTTGGATGGTTCCCGTGATTTTCCTCGACTTGCAATTGGTTAGTTTCTTGTCTACTTTCACTTTCTAAGTTTATATAGCCATTTCAGTTGTTTAGCAGAGTATATTTCAAAACTATGTTTGTAGGAATTGGAAATCCTCCTGGAACTATGGATTTAAGAGCATTTCTTCTACAAAAGTTTAGTTCAGTGGAAAGAAAGCAGGTTGTACATTCTACTCTTCTACCAAGCATAAATTAGTTTAGTTCTTCCATCATTGCATAAAACTTTTCCGCGTCTGCTAATTGTGAAATGCTTCACAGTCTACATGTTGATGATTATCTGTAGATGAGAGAAATTTAGGATTTAGTTTAATTGTGGAACTTAATTGCAGTTAATAAATGGATCAGAACAAATTTGACTAAAATTACGTAATTGGGGAATATATATCCTAGAAAAATATAACTTAGACAATGCAAATATGTAAACAGTTGGTATGATCTACAAAAGCAATAGGAGGAGTAATAAACCTGAAACCTGTGGCACTAAAATTATTAGATTTTACAAATTAGGTACCTTGATTTTCTTATTTGAAATTTGATGCCAACACTTTTGTTTTTTGGTTTTTTTAATGGCAGGTTGATGAATCATTGGAGCAAGGAGTTCAAGCTGTTAGGACCTTAGTGCTCAATGGGTTTAATCACCATGTCAATAGATTCAATTTAGGGCAAAAATACAAGTACAATAAAGTTTAATTTCTCTCAAATGTACCACTAGTTTTTGGTTATAGATGAAATGAAATCCATGGTTACCTCATTGTGTATGCTTGCATTTTCACCTACAAGCTTGGCCTAATCTGTTGATTCGTGCCGTTCTCACTATCCCTCACATTGGCTTTAGCAGATAATTGCTTCATGGTGAGAAAATTAAGCAGTTAGGACAAATCTACGAAATTGGTACCATGTGGGTAGGCAACTTTTGCTATTTGGCATCTCATAACCCTCTGTTTGAGAAATTCTATTACCACGTCACTTTTGTACACCTTTTCTTTTATATCATTGACTTGCATTCTGTAAAATCATCACATATTTACCACAAAACAAAGACATGCAATCATAGGAGTGTAGAAAGTATAGATACACAAAATTCAGAGCAAAATTACAAGGGAGACGTAAAATAAAACAGCACAGCGCAGAACTCATCAATTATGATGATTTTTTAAGTTAAAAATAATTGTTGGTTGTTAGTTACAACATTGTCTATAGTGCAAGGGAAAGAATTGACATTGAATGAGGATAGTCTAAACTAACTGTCAATTTGGTTACTAATAAATATTTAGTTAACAGGCAAACTAAAATTTCATTTAGGCAGGCGCCATCACAATCAAGTTCAGTTCCTCCTTCTCGCAATTAGAATCTAACTCAGAACCATATATCTCAATTGGAAGACTATTTGACATGGAAGAGTTATTGCCTAGGCGTACAAAAATCTCCTTATTGTGGTATGCTCCTATATCATCCTATTGATCTTTTTTCGATAGCGCACTGACAGTGATATGCCTTGAACTTTTGGAAATGATACGCCACGACTGGAACGGGGCTTGCCAAAGCCCATAGGCCTGTGCAGACGTGAGGAATGTATTCTTTCTTAGATGGGGCAGAAAGGCTCCGAAGTTTCCGAAAATCATCATTTCTTTGATTTGAATGAATTTGATGAAGAAGACACTTATTGAGCCTCCATTTATAGAATGGTATAGGAATCCCGCTATGCGTCACCGAATTTGATGGCATGCACAATTTTAGTTAGTTCTCCCACTACTTTTGTGCAGTTTAAGACTACCATGTCTGTTTAATGAAAAACTGGTCGGCTCTGGCTACCTTGCGGAGCAAACAAAATCTCTCCCAATCACACTGCTTGTATGAACAAACAAACTTTGTACAAACATATAATTTTCTATGGTCGGGAATTGAGCAAATCGCAACTTTTTGTAAAAAAAAAAAAGGTTAAATTCTAAATTTTACAACGTGGGCTTCATAGAGCTATGTTGTAGTTCAATATTATTAAACATGTTTGAGTGTAAAATTTGAAAATTACTCCTTGGTCACTCTCATAATGAGTAACTTATTTGAATATTTCATATAAAAATCTCTTTATTATGGTATGCTCCTATATCATCCTGATCTTTTTTCGACAGCGCATTGACAATTATATACCTTGAACTTTTGGAAATGATACGCCACGACTGGAAAGGGGCTTGCTAAAGCCCATAGGCCTGTGCAGATGTGCAGAATGTATTATTTCTCAAGCGAGACGGAAAGACTCTGAAGTTGTCGAAAATCGTCATTTCTTTGATTTGAATGAATTTGATGAAGAAGACACTTATTGGGACTCCATTTATAGAGTGGTAAAGGAATTCCGCAGACACAATTCTGGCTAGTTCTCCACACTACTTTTCTGCAGACTATCATGCCTGTTTAATGAAAAATGAAAAACTGATTGAATCTGGATACTTTGCGGAGCAAACAAAATCTCCTCCAATCACACTACTTGTATGAACAAACAAACTTTATACAAACATATAATTATTTTTTTTTTTCTGGAATTTAGCAAATCACAACTTTTTATCAACAAAAAAAGGGGGGTTAAATTCTAGATTTTACAACTGGGTTTCATAGAGCTATGTTGTAGTTCAATATTATTAAACAAGTTTGAGTGTAAAATTTAAAAATTACTCCTTTGCCACTCTCATAATGAGTAACTTATTTCAATATTTCATATAAATTAGAAAAATGTATAAATGAAAGAGAGAGTAATATATTTATTTAATCATCATTATCAATTATTGACTTGATAGATGTTGACTTGAAAGTTGTGTTAGTAGTATGAGTCAAAAGTATAATCAGAAGAAAATAATTATTTTGAAATTAAAAATTAAAAAAGTCGTTCATTTTAGAACATTATTTTATAAAAGAATCGCTCATTGTCAGACGGAGAGAGTACATATAAAAATTTGTGGACAATAACATCACGTCGGTATGAGTGGTTAGGGATCCTCTTCGTTAGTGATGACTCTATTATTAGTATTCCGAATATATGAAAGTTCAATTATACAAAAAATATGCATTTATACATCAAAACTTTAGTATAGGAAAATTTATACACCTAATGAGATAGCACTTTTTACGCATGAAAAATTTGCTGGAGAATACTTAATGACCAAATAAAGTGACTTGTGGATCAATTATAACACCTCAAGCTTCTCAAACAATGACTGCACCATCTGTACAGTGGAATGTTAATTTTCTGCTTCTTCAACCCCATACAATTCCAAACAGTGGCACGAAGCTGGTTCCTATCATCAGATTGATTGGCAGCCTTCTCCAATCGCTTCATGGTATGATGGATTAGAAAATAAAGCTTGTAACTCAAAAGCCACTCTCACAATTACTGAAAACTTGGAATATATAGGCAACGAAAATGATGTGCAATGCTCGTCAATACATAAGTTAATCACGAGACTGACAAGCAATGTTCTTCTTTATTCTGTCCTTTGATCTCTCTTTGAATCGAACTATACCCTGAAGGTTTTTTCATCCCCTTTTTACTCATCAACTTCTTAACTTCTTCTGCACATTCCCATTTATCCTTTGATGCATAAGTGTTTGCAAGAAGAACATAATTTCCAGAATCTGCAGGGTCAATCTCAAAGAGATGTCTGGCAGCAGTCTCACCCAATTCCACATTGCCATAAATTCGACAAGCTGCTAATAAAGAACCCCAAGTTATTGCATCAGCACGATATGAACTCTCTTTTATGAAACTGTATGCCCTTTCCAATTGTCCGGCCCTCGCAAAGAGATCAACCATGCAAGTATAGTGCTCAGGTAAGGGCTCAATATCATACTCCCCAGTCATAATCTGAAAAAACCTACAACCTTCTTCAATAAGACCTGAAGAGCTACATGCATTGAGGACACCAATGAATGTAACTTGGTTTGGCTTTAAACCTTCCTGCCGCATCTTTAAAAAAAGATCTATAGCATCTTGTGATTTTCCATGCTCAGCAAAAGCTGCAATCATCGCACTGTAAGAATACAAATCTCTGTTTCTCATTATACTAAACTCCCTCCATGCTAAGTCTATATTTCCACACTTTGAGTGCATGTGAACCAATGCATTGGAAACAATATGTGTCCTTTCACAAAAATCCTCCTCGATATGGTTTGTTAAAGAGTTAGACATTCTAATGTCCCTAAGTTGAGCACAAGCTGATATAGCACCCACCATTGCCACCACGGTGATTTTAATCCTTGCTTGTCTCATTTTCTCATACATCTCAATAGCTTCCTTTGCATATCCATTTTGAGCATAACAAGCCAGCATTGCTGCACAAGTTGATGGATCTTGTGGCACTACTATTTCATCGAATATCCTTTTCGCTTCACTCATGTTCCCTAACTTCCCATACCCAGATATCATTGCAACCCATGTGACCTCGTCCTTGCCACTCATGACATCATACAATTCCTTGGCAGCATTCATGTCACCACAGTTTGCATACCCAGCAACCATAGTAGTCCAAGTAAAAGAATTCCTTTCCCCCATGCTATCAAACAACAGCCTTGCATCAACCATTCTCCCCATCTTGGCATACCCACAAATCATAGCCGTCCAAGCAACAACATCTCTCTCAACCATTTCATCAAAAATGTCACGTGCATCACATACAAAGCCACATTTTGCATACATATCAAGGAGTGCAGTTTGCACAATATTGTTTCCAAGAAACCCTGACTGCACCAACCTAGCATGCACTTGTTTCCCTTCAAACATGGCCGGGACACGGCCACACGCGTTGAGGACCGAGGAAAATGTGAACCCAGATGGAAAAATCCCATTTTGGTGCATTCTAGCGTAGGTAGAAATGCAATGGCGAAAATGTGTGTGATGGGAAAGGAATGCGCGAATGAGAGAAGTCCACAGGAAGCAATTGGAGCAATTTGGCATTGTATCAAACAGTTTGTAGGCATAACAAAGATTGGATTTTTCAGCACTAAATTGGAGAACCCGAAGTAGCATACGACCCCAAAGGTGATGGGGTGGATTTGGAGTGAGGAGTTTGAGAAAGAGTGCGTGGGTTTGTTTAAGATGAGCAATACTTTTGGCCCTGTGGAGTGTTGAAGTGGTGATCTTCATATTGATGAAGATTGGTCATGTTTTACTTTGGAAGAGTGTGGATTGTCAAAGAAAAAAAAAAGGCATAATACATTTGTTTTGTTGTTTATGACTCAAAAAGATATAATGTAAGATTGGTTCTATTTTTAGTTAAACTAAAATTGATTTTAAAAATGTAGAATTAATTTTTCTTAAATATAGACTCCCGGTAGAGTCTACTAGAAATAATTAGACTTTTAAAATATAATAAATTCCGGTTGAATTTTTTTCTTGAAATTAATTGAGAAAATTTTTAGAAGATTAAAAAAATGTCAAATTGGTGTTTATAATTAACCGTTTACTATCAATTTAAGTCTTTATGTTTGACTTTTTATTATTAAGTTGATCCCTAAGATTATTATTAAATATGAAAAAAAAAACATCTATAATTTCATAAGTGTGATGCAAAATTAGAGCCGAATTTTGTGTTTACTTATAAAATACCACGTGCAAATAGAGAAAATTTAGGTTATTAAAAATGCTAATATTTATTAGACCGTTGCAATATGAATATAAAATAGCACAGTACTGTTTTGTTATTTATTTATTTGTTATTGATTTTAGTAGAAAAAAGTGATGAAAAGTAGCAACGGCTCTATTTTCATCATATCCAATTCCAACCCTCATTCTTTGTTCTTCTCACAACACTGAACACAACAGCATCACATCATGGATATGGAGAGAGGACCCAGATACAATGCATACGCTAAGTTAAGAGAAACAAAGCTTCGAATGAACTACCTAAGACAACAACAACAACAACAAAATGAACAAGATGAACCAAAAATTCCAACCCCACCAACAAAACAGGTCAAGTTTCAAGTTGGTTTGGCTTCAGGGAGAAAAGGGTCTTTTCATTTAGCTCAATCTGTTCCGGATTTCACTTCATTGTTGAGGAAGGAAAATCGGAAGCCAACGAATTTGATACCCCCTACTATTACTACTACACCTCCATTATTGAAGAGTAAGAGTTTCAACAAAGGTTGTGGTGGTGTTTTGTCAAGTTCAAGAGGTAGTACATCAGTAAATGCTGGAGAGAAGAAAAGGGTTGCTGCTGGTGGTGGAATTCTTATGGCAAGGAAAAGTTATGCTAACATTGATGAACTAAGAAGTTTTTCTTCTGCTACTGCAAATGCTATCAATGGTGAGATTAGAGGTGGAGGAAGGAATAGTAGAGTTGTGGGGAACAAAACTGTTTTAAGGAGTAGACAGCTTTGATTTTTTGTTCAATTTGTAGCTTTGAAAGGCTTTGGTTTATTATTGTTCATGCCTTCATTGCTGATTTGTTTTTCATATTTCTGGTTTTAATTTGCATTTTTTTTTTTTGGAAGGAAGGAAAAGTGAATTTGCAGTAGGATTTAATGTAAGTGTAAGAAGAAGGATAGTTTTGATATTCTATTCCTCTTTTTGATTGGGAAGAACATTGTTTTTTGTATTTTGAAATAAATAAATTTGTTTATTTCTTCATTGATTGGTAAAGACTTTGTATTAATTGAAGTGTGTAATGTGTCATTTATTATTGGAAAAAGAATAAGGGTTTGTAAGCATAAACAATCAAGACAGTTTTGTCTTATATGGGTTTATTTTGTGTGAGGTAATTAAGCCTGAAGGCTTAGGGTTGATCAAATCAAAATTGAATACATTTGCAAAATATGGACCATGCTTGTTATTGTTTAAGATTTATGAGACTTCAAAGAAGAATTCAATATTGGATTTCCTGATTGTTTTAACAGTGAAGATCAAAAACTGCATATAGTAAATTTCTTACTGCCTTGAGCTAAATTAGCTAATTTTTTATTTCTAAGCAAATGCTGAAACCACAATTCCACAAACATTCTAATGAGCATTTGTTGGCTAATTCAAATCATAACATATATAATAACAATATTAATATGAAAAGAGCAGCATTGTCAACTGGACTTTATTTGTCCACTAATTCAAAAGAGCCTAAAGAAGCCTCCATTAGAGAGATACCACAACCCCATTTGTACAAAAAAAAATACACCTTCAATAGAATTTCAAAAGGAATAAGAACAATGCTTGCAACCAACAAGATCTTCAAAAACTTCATCAACCAAATTATGAAGTATGTCTCCATCTATATCAACACCAGTCTCAAATCCTTCAATATCAAAATCAGTCCATTTCCCCAGTGAGCGGCCCATCTCCCGTTCGATTATTTCATCGGGTGCCATGCCAGCCATACATGACCACTTCTTGACCTCTCTCTTGACCTCTTGAGCTAACATCTCAGCTTTTATGCATAACGGTAGCTTAGTCCATACCTTGAATCCTGTGTAAAAATATTGGAAACAATTTGATTCAAGATATTCCATAACACAATCAAAGACAAATCCCTTGAGCATCTTTCTTGGTTTGGAATCCTCAAAACCGGCTAAACCATTAAAATCAGTCCACATAGCATCATCTGCCATAGTGTCCAATTCATTAAGAAGAAACCGATAAATTAGAAGCTGTGGCAATTCTTCCTCGCTATAGTCATTTGAAATTCCAAGCACCAATTCAGCATTCAAGAGAACATGCTTCATATTGTTGAAATTGCTTCTTGTGAATTGTGTCCCGAAAGAATATAAGTATTGTAATGCCATAGGAATTTGGTTGACAATATTAGTTATTATCTTGCCTATACTTCCTTTATTAAAGGATTCTGCAGAATCTAAAAGTTCATCGTCATGTTCCGATTGTTCTATCTGAGGATGAAAACTATGCCCTGTAATTAAACCAAGGATCACAGTAGGATTAAAATAAATAAAAATTGAAATTATGAATCATTTTTACATGATCAAAGTTTTTGAAGTTCCGTTTTACCTAAGCTTTCATCGAGACTACTAGAAGAAAATGAAGCTTCCAAAACAGATCCGGGACTGAGATGATTACTATTGCAAGAGGTTCCTAACAACCTTTCTTGTTTCGTTCCACGCTAATAGGAAAAGAAACCAAAGATAATGTCAGATATAATAAGAGTCAAAATTCCAACATTCCACAAACCGCAGTATAAATTTTGATAAAAAAACTACAGTTAACAGATTTTTGCTCAAACGAAGGTTAAACAAAGCTCAAGTTACTTTAATTTAGACTCAAGCACTGCGTCTCGAGTTTTTAACAAAAATGAAGAACTAGATATTGCCAACAGCTAACTGATATCAAGAGAAAAATAGTCATAAATATTCTAAATTTGAGCACACAAAGATAGTATAGATGAAGAAGACATACAATGAAACCAGCATCTTCAGTATGCATATGATCATCATGACAGATCAAATGCTCCGAACTTAGAGCATATATAAGCTCTTGAAGAATCACTGTACTTGATTTTTGAGGTACAGCACTTGTAGAAGCCAACTCATTTTCTTGAGAGGTTAATTCCTTCAACTTTTGTTCTAGAAAGGCACCTAAACCATCAACTTTCAAAGGTGAAGGTCTTTGGAAGTGTGTCTTCCTCTCATTGTTGGTGCTTGTCTCTTCCTCCACGGCAGGTATTTCCATCTTTTGCTTCAAAGGGGAACTAAATGTGAATGAAACTGCGTCATTGTTCCTATTTTCGCTCACCTTAACCGGTTCTCCTGGACCATCTCCTTTATTTTTTACATTGGAATTGTCCAATGAGTAAGAGTCAAAATCCCTCCTTTTTCCACCAATTGCATCACGGCGAAGATTTCTTTGTTTAAACCCAATTGAATTAGCAGGAGTCGTGCCTTCGAGTTGTGAGACATTTATGGTCCTTCTTTTCCTCTCTAACGTCCTTACATGAGACAAAGACTCATGCTGTCTATTACAAGGTTTTTTCTCTAAGTCAAATTTGGAGCTATCAACTTTGGTGGGCGACCTCATCCTCGTTCTACCACTTGCGCTTCTATTCAAAGCAACAAAGTTTTTATTAGTCCCACTTGCAGTGCTCGCAGATGGCGATACTTTTTTTACTTGCATGCTGCACACTGTCGATCCAGATGAAGAGCTTTCACTACTCAATTTGGGTTCTTGTATTTGTGTTTTGTGTTTACAGTCAAAAGCAGATGTGTCATCCTCTCGAGCCCTTAATGGTTGGCATGATGAACTCCATTTAGCTGGACTGTCGCGCGGCATTAGCATTCTTCTGGTAGTAGGTTCATTCCGTGACCGCTGCGCATAACTCTTCTCCTCTTCATCAGTAAAAGAAGATGATAACATTTCCTGACTTCTCAGAAGAACAATATCTCTTCCTTGTCCATGAGAGGGAGTGAACGACTTTCCCTTCTTGTAAGGCGATATCACATCTGAAACAATCGGTGGAGGAACATCTGGATGTAATTGTTCTCTAACCTCCGCCTTACAGTCAATTACATCGAGCAAATTACCACAATTTTTGCAAGAAGTATGTCCTATCAAAGGTTTGGCTGTGCCGGAAACATAACAGGGTTGATCTTGCATAGCCGCTGACTTGCTTCCTACACCATCAGTTACAATGTTGGTCTTAATAGGACATGCAGCAGCATGATACGTAAGAGAAGAACCTTTAGCTCTACTTGCCTGAAGTCCGGGTTCCAAAATTTTAGCAGCCGCTCCTATTAACCTAGAGCTACGAGAAGCACTTTTTCCAGAGGCAATTCTAGGACTCTTCAAAGGAGAAACAAGCTTAGGGTGATGATGATGGTGGTTATACTTTTTCGCTCTTGACAAAACACTCCTAATATGAAGAGCCTCTGCTCCAAACCTAGTCACCGCCCTTCTCTCACACACTCCGGTTTTCTGAAGCTTCTGAGGTCTTGAATCATGTTTCACAATTCCCATTTCCATTTCCAAATCCTTAGTACCTTGCCT
>NC_021162.2:63019211-63070225 GCF_000331145.2 Cicer arietinum | reverse complement strand
ACTATCATTAGGATACAAAGCTTTCTTCAATTTATTATCTCGCCGAGCAGCTGGAATAGAATCTAGACCCATTAACCTAGCTACCAAACTCGGAACTCGCATTTCACTCTTTTGGTCTACATCTACACCATGATTCCCACTTTTTTTGGAACTTGGGAAACCTCCACTATTCTCATTAGCAATCTACAATTGAAACATAGCCACAATAGCCAACAATAAGATTAAATGCTGAACAAAACATCAAAGAACAAAGACCAAATTAGAAATTAACACACAATCTCTCAAAGCATAAAAAGCCTTACCAAGTGAAGTTTGGAATTTGGCATTTTTTCATCTCCCCTAAACTTTTTTGCACGAGCTGACATGCATCCATGAACAAAGATCAGACAACAAAACCAGTTTCAACAAATCAGGAACAAAAACAAACACACAATGCCTAGTAACTGTGTTGTCGTGTCAAATCACATACTATAAGAGAAAGATAAAAATACAAAGTAACTAACCAGGAGTCAGAAGTTTCTTGGAGAAGAGCTTTTTCTTAACAAGTCTTTTCTTCCAATCAATAAGCTGAAAGAAAATGCCTACACAACCACCATGTTTTTGTGCTTTATTATCTGTAATGGCCAAATTCTTCACAGAAGAAGAATCACTCATTTTTGTAACACTTTCCAACACACCCCAAAACAAAAACTACTTCAAAAAAAAAAACTTCACTCCATAACCAAAAAAAAAAAAAAAACAAGTTTTGAAACACCCCTTTACTCTCTTAAACTTTGCAATTTAACATTCCCTTACCAAGACCCCAAAAAAACAATCTTTTTCTTCCAAAAATGGCAGCCATTGTGAAACAAGAGCATCCCAAAAACTCATTATTTAAGGAAAGAAGATACAATAATGTAATCCAAAAACAAACCCTGCAAAAACCTCTGTGCTACTCACACGACAGCAGTGAAGCAGAAAGCAACCTTTGATACTGCAAAACGACGACTGACAGCAGAACCAAAGAGCAAAAGAAAAACAACCCACTTGCTAAAAATACAAAGAAACGTTAACAAATCATGAGCATCGTGATATAGTACAAAGAAATGCTCCCACCACAGCTATTTCACTTTTTCTTCTTCTTCTTCTTCCTCTTTTTGTGCTGTATAGTGTGGCGCGTGCAGGTGTGGGAGAGTGACAGAGAGGTGTATATAGGATAAGGTGAAACAGACAAAAACTACACACACCTTGCTCGCTCACTCAACTATTGGTCAACACACAAAAATCTTCATTTCTAAAACAAATTAAATATATTTTTAATTTATGTTATTTTGTTTTTAGTAATTCTAAAAGTGTTGTTCATTTGTTGTCTTCAAAATATTTTTAATTAATATTTTTTATCGATAATGTCATATCTCACTAAGAGACAAGAGTAAAGTACTACAAGTAAATAAGTAAATTGAATGTTCCAATTATAAGTATCAATAAATTAATTTTTAAATTTTATAAATTGATGAATATATTTTATAAATTAATTAAAAGAGTTCATGCTTAAATTTTTATAGTTATTGATAACATATTATTATATCAATATTATCATGATATTATATAGTTTTTAAAAAAAAAAATGTATAGATTAAATTGTCAATAATTAGTCTATGTATAATTATAATTATTTACAAATTTATATTTGAGGTAATAAAATTTTATTGATAAATTGTTTCTGAAAATATGACATTGACGTGGAATCAATATTGATAAATTATATATCTAGTTACGGTATCACATTAAAGTATCTTATAGTAAGAGTTTACCGAATTACTTTTTTTATTGATATTTTACAATTTTAATAATATATTTGTCAATTTATAAAATTTATATATTAATTTAATTTATAAAATTTATATATTAATTTAATTGACGTTTGTAAAATTTATATACTAATTTGTAAAATTCATATACTAATTTGATCAACATTTACAATTTTAATAATTGATTTGTCTATTAACTTAAAATTCTATCTAGCAATCTCCTAAATATAATTTAGTTGGTAGATGTAAAAAGGAAGAAAGTGCATTTACCTCATCGGATATATCTCCTTACATGACAGTTATATTATTATAGTTTTCAAAATGCACTTTCATTCCATGTACTTGTTAAAAAAAATTGTGCGAAATATTTTTTTATGTCACACTTACAGATAAATTATTTTATCAAAAATACACTAGAATACAAACTCTATTTATCAACATTTTTTTGATACAAATTTTTTTAATGAGTATAAAATAGATGATTATTTTTTCAAAACTATAAAAAGTGTAAGTGTTATTTAAAGATAACTCGAGTGCGATTAATGCAATTTCCTCTAATTGTAAAGATATAAATTTGTATGATTTGAATCTAAAATTTCTTACTTATTCACATTTTATTTTATGTGCATGAATTTAGTTAATAGGCTACTCAGAAAAAAAATTATGTAGCACTTTTTTTACTAAAAAAATATATTCATTCATTTATATTATAAAATAGATCAATTAATTAAAAATTCAACAAAAAAAAATAATACATTAATTGAAAACAACATAAATTTAAAGTCAATAAATCTAAAGAAAAAAAAAAGTCTTTAATCAAACTCGAAGTCTATGAACTCCCTACATCCTTATTTATAAAATTCTACGACATTTTTTATGGATATTAGAAAAAGTTTGTAGTGTAACTAATATATATGATTATTACTAAACTATCCTACATTGGTACCTAATAAAGGGTATATTTGAAAAAAAGAGTAATAAATGTATATGGAAAAAAAAAATTATATTTAGGGGTAAGCAAATATGCTAAAGAGAGAGAATAATTTTAATGGTGTGGAAGAAAGAGAAAGTAAAAACATATTTAATTCAAAAGATGGAATGAGAAGGAAGGTGAAAGATTTTTAATGATACAATTGTGTTTAATAAGGGTTGAAGATAAATTTTTGGCTTAATTGAAGTTTTGGTCCCCCTATTTTAGCTGAATCGCGAAAGTAGTCCCCCCATTTTGTTTCTCCCCAGTTTTGGTCCCCCAAGCAGAATTTTGGTCCAAAACTTCATGAAATTTCATTCTTTTTTGCACTTATTTAAGTCACACCATGTCTCAAGATATCATTTGTAACAATTGTACCTGAAATATATGATCATAAAGGATGTAGTACGTCTTTAAAAAATGAAATTTCATCAAATTTTGGACCAAAATTCTGTTTGGGGGACCAAAACTGGGGAGAAACAAAATGGGAGGACTATTTTCGCGATTCAGCTAAAATAGGGGGACCAAAACTGCAATTAAGCCATTATTTTATTATTCCTTAAACCCTTCACACATACGGGCCAAACCTATTAGTCTCCTGATTATTTTATGTTTTACTTTTACTATTTTTATTTTGCTAAAACAAAATTAATAATTATTTAATCTCCTTTTTAATACTCCTCCAAACACTTTCTCCCCAGTTTTGGTCCCCCAAGCAGAATTTTGGTCCAAAACTTCATGAAATTTCATTCTTTTTTGCACTTATTTAAGTCACACCATGTCTCAAGATATCATTTGTAACAATTGTACCTGAAATATATGATCATAAAGGATGTAGTACGTCTTTAAAAAATGAAATTTCATCAAATTTTGGACCAAAATTCTGTTTGGGGGACCAAAACTGGGGAGAAACAAAATGGGAGGACTATTTTCGCGATTCAGCTAAAATAGGGGGACCAAAACTGCAATTAAGCCTAAATTTTTAAATGGTTTTTATATTGTTTTGATTATCTATCCTATCCTTCAAATTTTCCCAATATGTATGGATAATAAAATGATTTTACGAAAGATTTTGACTCTTTTCTCTCATCTTTTAAAAATTGAATTAAATACAAAAACTTTAAAATATTTTCTTTTATCTCTTTCTCTCCCGTTACATTCGATCAAATACAATACAAAATTTAAATTAAATATATCAACTTTTTATTTATATTTTATTCAATGAAAAGTATATTAAATAAAATTATACCAACTAAGAAAATCAATTAATAATAATATTTTTAAATCGACTTACTCACCGTTCACTCTTCATATTTTTTTTATCTTTTAGATTTTTTCTTTTTATGTAATCTTATTTTAGAATTATTACACTACATATAGATATTTGAATTAAAATTAAATTATAGGCCATGAAGTGTTAAAGTTTTGTTAATTCAACTAAACTAGACTTGTTGGCTGTTTACTTTTCATTGTTACAGTCTTACAGATGTAAAAATGTACTAGTAACTATTAAGTTAGAGATAAAAAAATAGAAAAACGTAATTAATTTGACATAAAATGAAAAAAGATATATAAATAAATAAATTAAAGAAATTAACAATTAAAATGTAACCAACAAGTGTTAGATGTAGTTTTTGGTTAAAAAAAGTTGATATCTCATGGGAACAGAGAGCAAAAGTTAAGGCAAGAAAAATGAAACAAATAAATAGGTATAATCTAAGTCTGGTCAATTTTATTTTCATGAGAAAAGTTCTTATGAGAAAGTTATAAGATGATTTAATATTTTTGGGGAGTTAAAATAATAAGAAAATTATATATTTAATTTTTTTCTCTAAGAAATTTAAAATTTTATTTACATCTTATTATCTAAAATTCTTTACACGCCATTCAATTTTTTGATTAGTTTTAATTTATATTTATTATAAAAAAGAATTATATTATCAATCAATTACACTTAATTAATTATTATAAATATTTAATTTTTATTATAATTATTTAAAAAATCATATTTATAAATTTTGATATATATGTTAACAGTATAGTTAAATGTTAAATTTGTATATTTATATTTATGGAATGGAGACAGCAAACGAAAAAAGAGGTTTGGGTTTCTGGGTAACGTTGTGTCTACGTTTGTCTGCTAATCTATTATGCGCTGTGGGAGCGTCGATTAGATGGACGGTGCCTTTAACTCACGCGCTTGCATAGGAATTGGGAAACCCATTAGGGGTGATTATGTAATTATGTCTTTTTTTGCATGGAAACAGCAAAATCACTGGTGTAGTTTGATTTTGAACAGAATTGCATAAAACTTGCAAAAGGAAATTAATCATGCCAAACTTTTTCCTTTCTTTCTGGTTATTATCATTACATGCCAAAATTACTTGTTTGGTTTGCATTAAGAAAAAGGTTCACAATACTCTAACTTTTCCTGTTAAGTCTTTCACTTCGTGGTTTTCTTATCAAACTTTTTATGGTAGAATAATTAGTCCCAATTTCATTTGATTGATAAAATCATATAACTACGGTTTCCTTAAAGTTTTACTTTATGTACTTTTGTATTGTTATTGTAATTTTTTCAATCTCAATGTTACATATATATTAATTTATCTTCAATGTAAAGAATTTAATACTCTCTTATTTTTTTAAATTTAATTTGTTAGTTTTTTTTAATTATTATTGAAGTGTGTTGACTTGTAAATTGTAATATTTTTTTGCTTAAAACTAAGTTGTGGAATCCACCTGTCAACAAAAAATAAATGTGGAATACCTTAACTCTTTATTGCTATCAATATATAATATTATTTTGCATGAAATAAAGTTGCAGCAAAGAAAACTATAGTCAACTTCAAGTAATCTTGGACTCTTGGGACAAGAGGTCATGTATAAATTGCTTATTGCCTGATCAAAGTTAAAGAAGTAAAAGTTGGTTACATGACAATTTGGTTAAGTTGCTTATATTGTTGTGTTTTTGTATTACCATAAATGTGGAATTAAATATAACGTTTTGAGAGTAATAACGTATATAGTATAATTAATTGAATAAATGATACAATCAAAACATAATAATTAATATTATATAAAAATTTCAAAAATAATATTCATTTTGAGATATATAAATTTATTAAAGTAATACTTATTATAAGACAGATGGATTAATAGCTTCAAAAAAATTATTTTCTAGGAAAAAATAATGTTCCTTGGAAATTCAAATATAGGCAATATATATATATATATATATATATATATATATATATTATCTTATTTTTTAATAATAATAATAATAATATTTGATTAGTAAAAATATGAAATAATATAAATAGAAATTGGTTGAATGTGATGATAAAAATAGATAATATATATATATATATATATTAATATCATAATATATATGAATGCAAAGTATATTTTAAAGATAATACTATAAATATTGTGAAATAAATAATAATAATAATAATAATAATAATTTTTTCGTTTGGATCTAGATTGATTATATTTGAATAGTGTAAAATAAATATTCAAATTAATAAATATTAAATTCAATTGGTTTGTTTTAGACTTTATATGAAAAGAAAAATAATAAATGAATAATTAATTGATTTTGATTGAATATTCATGTTGTTACTGATTTGATTCTTACATTGCTAGTTGAAATATTTATTAATATAGTTTTTTAATTGTCAATGCTATTGAATAAAACTAGATCAATTTATTATTCATGGATATTGATTGATTTGAGATTATTTCTCTTAATAAACACTATATTAAATAGACTATTTATGGTGGACTAAAAATTACGAGTCATTATAAAGAATAGTGCTTAGAAAAATACCCTCTCTTTTTTTAATTTTTATGTGGGTCTTATTTAATAAATTGTATTAATATAAATTAGTATTGTTTAAATGTAATGATATACTTCATTGAGTTGGAAAAAGTTATGCTTATTAAATACTATAATTAAAAAATTATAAAATAAATTATGTGTATATGTAAGATCAATTTAAACACTCTAAAGCTATTAAAAATGGCATAGGAGAAAAAAAAAAAAAAAGAAACCAACAAAAAATAATGAGATTAATTTTCATACTTTGTTTGTTTTGTCTTTATTAACAAATTATAATTATTTATATGCATATTAAAAATTGTAACTATTAACGTCAAATATTTTTAATGATTGAATAGTTATAATTGAGTGTTGATATAAAAGAAATGTGTAAACATAATGGTACTTGTATAAAAAAAAATAAGTTTATAAAGGCTGAATTATTCAACTACGTTAAGAAATTAAATGAGTTAAGGTGAAAGAACCAAAATTTAAACTATGTTTGAGATGTAAATATTCACATGCTACGGTCATTTTCTTATATAAATAAGTTTATACTACGATCATTTTTTTATATAAATAAGTTTAAGGATTGTGACATATCCTAACACTTTTATATTCGAAACCAATATATAATATTATGTATATGTTTGAATATTTTGCAGTAAGTTTTTCATTTTATACATATAAGATATAAATGTTGAATAATCATACTTTATATTATAACATGCAATTATTACATATAAATAAAATATATTTATAATTTGATATTTCTCATAATCACAAAACTTATTAAAAATATTAACTTGAAATAATTTATTGGTGGTCAATAGAAAAAAACTCCTTATATATTAGTAAGTATTTTTAAAGAGGAAAAGAAATAGGGTTAAAGTTACACGTGAGTTGGGTGGACCCATCTTCTGAAAATGGCGAAAAGGGTAACGAAAAGGTAAAAAAAAAGTGAATATGAATGAATGCACAGTGAAAAGAAGTCTGTGGTCACATGAACCGAGAGTGAAAGTGAAGTGACCAGTGTTCGCTCTTTAACGTGCTTTCAATTTCAATTTCAATTTGAGTATATTATACCCTAAACAATTACAATCTTTAATTCATTTCCTGAACTAATAGTTTGCGTATGCTAAAGACTATCCACCGTGATTAGTTAGCTTGTCCACAACACAACCATCAACAAATCTAATACAAAATTGACATCAGATTTTCTTATTTTAAGAAATGTCAGAAAAAGAAAGCCAATATAATCACCAACCGTCAATATATAGAAGCTATTGATTCACTATTAATTCTATTACTATACTTACTCATCAGATATTCACAATCATACATTACATCTATCTAAATATACCATGAAAATAACCCGGATATATTTCAATACCAAATTTATATGAGAATTATATAATTTAATAAAATATATATAAATTTTAATTAATAAAAAATAATATATTAAAAAAATGTGTTAAACGGTGCATTATTAATACTTATTTTTTTATTAACATATTATTGAATTTATTTGAAGTACATATTTTATCTAATATATAAAAATATTTTATAGAAATTTGTGGATTCAGCCCTTTAAAAATCTAAAAAATATTTTTTTAAGTTGAATTTTTTTTTTTAACAAGAGTCTTTAAAACACTCTTAAGAATAATTTATTTTTATTTGTATAATGATATTTGAATTTAATTTGTAAGGTCAATTTTAGAATATTCTTTTAGTTTATTTTTTTTCATCACATATTTGTCTTGCATCTTGCTCTTAAATTCGAATGGTTTAGGATTTTTAGGGTTCTCTTAAGCACCAACCTGCTCCAAAATTTTGAGGGAAAGACATAGAGGCCTGTTTGATTCCCTTTTCAAATTATGTTTTTCAGTTTTTAAAATAAAAAGAATTAAAAACTTGTTTGGTAGTATTATTTTACAAAAGTATTTTTAAAAACTGTCTTCAATTTATTAATTTTGGAAAAGAAAAAACTAAAACTAAAACAGATAAAAGATATTTTGATTTTTAATTTTCAGTTTATCTTTTGAGAAATCAAAAATACGAAAAATTGGTGTTTTCATTAAGGACAAACACATAAACATGGTAGACATGAAAATACACAAAGTGCATGATTGCGTTTGCATATTGAAGAGCATGTTCTTCTCAACTATCTTCTAATTTACCTTTCAACATTAGTGCTTTAAATATTTAAAAATTGATTTTTTGTTAAAATAATAATACCAATAATAAAAAAAATAGGCTAAATTACATCTGTGGTCCCTTAATTTAATTTCAGGTAACATTTTAGTCTTTTATCTTTTTATTTTTCCGACTTTGTCCTTTATTTTAATTTTAAGTGATAATTTGATATTTTATGTTTTAAAATTTCAATAATGTTATCCTTTTTTATACAAAAATTTAAAAAAAAATTTAATCAAAACTCATAAAATTAATTATATTCTTCAATATAATACAAATTTCATCAAATTCATAACGCAAATCTTCAAATAAACTCATATTTTCATACTTTATTTGATATTATTAGGAATAAAGAACTAAATCGGGAAGAAAAAAAAAAGATAAAGGACTAAAACGTTACCTGAAATTAAGTTAAGGGACCACGGATGTAATTTAGCCAAAAAAATAAAATAAAAACCGGTAGTGGAAGCAAAAAATTCATAAATGTTTGGTTTTAATAAAAAATTAACAATAATAATATCTACCTCAAAAATCATACAATTAATGAATTCTGATTAATTAATATTATAAAAATATGTTTAATCTAATAATAGGCTGTAAACAATTTATTAATATTATTTCTTTTAAATAATTATTTGTTCATAAGTATTACTATATAACAAATATAATAATATTTTAACGAAAAAAGTTCTCATAACATGACTATAAAAAATGAAATATATATCAAATAAATTTTTTATTTTTTAAAATATTTTTCAAAAATAATTTATCAAAGAAGTTTTTCCATTTTCTCATCGTGAAAACAATTTTCCTTTTTTATACAAAAATTTAAAAAAAAATTTAATCAAAACTCATAAAATTAATTATATTCTTCAATATAATACAAATTTCATCAAATTCATAACGCAAATCTTCAAATAAACTCATATTTTCATACTTTATTTGATATTATTAGGAATAAAGAACTAAATCGGGAAGAAAAAAAAAAGATAAAGGACTAAAACGTTACCTGAAATTAAGTTAAGGGACCACGGATGTAATTTAGCCAAAAAAATAAAATAAAAACCGGTAGTGGAAGCAAAAAATTCATAAATGTTTGGTTTTAATAAAAAATTAACAATAATAATATCTACCTCAAAAATCATACAATTAATGAATTCTGATTAATTAATATTATAAAAATATGTTTAATCTAATAATAGGCTGTAAACAATTTATTAATATTATTTCTTTTAAATAATTATTTGTTCATAAGTATTACTATATAACAAATATAATAATATTTTAACGAAAAAAGTTCTCATAACATGACTATAAAAAATGAAATATATATCAAATAAATTTTTTATTTTTTAAAATATTTTTCAAAAATAATTTATCAAAGAAGTTTTTCCATTTTCTCATCGTGAAAACAATTTTCAAAAATAAAATTACAAAACATTAATTTATCTATATTCTTCTTAAAAATAATTTTCTAAAATTGATTTATAAAATAGATTTTTAAATCTAAAAACTCAAAACTCATTTTATTCCTAAATTTCTGTTATTTTAATCTTCAAACTTTGCTTTACGGTAACAAATTAAGAAATAATTAAGATGATTTTCTGTAATAATTTTCAACTCCAAAATGTCTCATACGAGCTTAAACTTTGGAATCCTAACATTGATACATGCTTTCTTTTTTCTTTTATCCCTTGGTAACATTTTTTTTTACGAAAGCAAAAAGAATCTTTCATAAGATTAAAATAACCCTTGACAATAACAATATTTATGACACTAATTAAACACCCAACACAACCTTAAAAAAAAAGATCGGAATCTGATACATAATAAGCATAACGAAAGGGTATTTTTCTAAAATAAAGTTAACCACACATTCAAAACATAAACATGTTCCTCTTGTTTGGTATGCATACACTAAATGCAACCTTTCATCATTCACTGAAGCTGTAAGCCAGCCAGTACCATTAGCAACACCATATCTCCCTTTGTTCAAGAATCCCCATCTTCATCAAATTACATGTATCCTTTTTTGGATTAGCCTCCAAACAAACATCCACACTTTTTGAGGGACAGGTTTGTGTCACACCTCCAAATTAAACCCCCTCCCAATCAATTTCCATTTGCTTTCTTGTGAATATTCTCTCGTAATAATAAACATTTTCTTAAAATAGATATATAAGGGTTTATTAATTGATTTTGATTCTTTTAAAAAATAATCAGAATATAATCAATGGTGAATTGGAATGTATATATGGTTGGAATATAATCGATCATCTTTCAAAGACTTACATAGATACAAGGATGATTATCTATGAACATATTTAAAATCGGTTACATCGATCTGATTATGAATGCAATCTTAAGATAAGGATAGACACATATGATATTCTCATAACAAATATGACACATACAAAAAAGTATAAAGGTACAAAAAGGTGAAATACTTAACATGAATGACACATTGGTCAAGGTGGTTGGAAAAGGGAAAACAAAAAGTGACAATCACATAAAAACTCAATAAAATAGAAACTCTATCATCGTACTTAAATCAGATACGAGGACATACACAAAGTATAAACAACACTTACGAAATGATGAATTTATGTTCTCTATGTCAGAGGATAAACAATACTGAATAAATGATAAATTTATGTTCTCTATGTCACAAAATAAACAACACAAAAGAGATGATTGATTTATGTCATATATGTGAGAGGATAAACAATATTGAAGAGATGATAAATTTATATCATCTATGTCAGAAGATAAACAACACAAAAAAAGATGATGATTTTATATCTATATGTTAGAGGATAAACAATACTGAAAAGATGATGAATTTATGTAAGAGGATAAACAACACAGAGAAAATGATGAACTTTTGTTGTCTATTCATCCTCGCACATGGAAAAGTGAGTAAAAGTACCTAATACAAAAAGTGACGTCCTTAACTTATAAGGCAAACAACCATAATTGTTGTGAAAGAAAAAAACCAAAAAACACAAGTCATATCAGAATTAATGAAAGTTTCATCCTCCTACAACTCAGATCTGATGATATAACGCAACGCTCATCATCTAGGCATACTTAACATGAGGATAAAGGTTAAACGACAATTTTACAAATAAAGACAAGTTCAAGAAAACTTAACAAAATCTACAACAACTATATTTTGCTAACCCATATGTTTGAAGCTCTAGAGGCAGTTATAATAGAGAAGTATTAATCTTCAAATATTGAGAGAATCATCTACAAGAAAACATATAAGTTATTCAAGTTTATCACAATTTTCTTCATTCTACACACTCTTCCAAAGTTAAACATATATGAGGATAATTTTTATTGGGTGTGTTATATACATATTCACATCGATATCTTATCTTAGAAACTTGTAATTTGATCCCGAACAAATCAAACACATTACTACTTGCATATCCTCACGTTGATATAAACTTGAGTTATTTTATAAGTCTATTGAAGCTAGTAAATATATCGTTGTAAGTACGGTGAGATTAAGAAAATACATTGTTGATAAGGTGTAGATCAAATGACAAGTTTATGAGCATTAGTGTAAATCTCACAAAGCTGTGAGGACTGAAGTAGTTTATATTACGTAAACCAATATAATATATTTTTTATCTCACCATCCCCACTCCAAAGAAAACTTGAGGGGATAATATTAGTGCACGAATTAAATTTTTAAAAAAGATCACAATTCAACTCTCCTTCTTGTGACATTCACTTTACTTCAAATACTTTGATCACTTAATTATTATAAACATTAAACATCAATAAAAAAAATATTAAATAATTTAAAGTGTGTAATTTAAAATAATAAAACATATAATATTTATAATTTAAGAGATTAAAATAAAATAAAACAATTTAAAATATAGTGTCAAATATTTGTAATTGAATAAATCAAAATAAAGCGAAATATACTAAAAACACTAAAATAAAATATAAAAATAAATTAAAGGAGTACAAATATAATTGCGTAATAATTTATAATATTGCTCGCATATGAATGAATCAAGTTTTTTTACTAGAAACCAATGAAATTAATATAATTTAATTGGATATATGTGTTAATAAATTATATACCATTATTGTTGTATTCAGAAAAATTACATCCTTGATGAATACAAATTAAATTAAATTTATACTTCCTCCATTTGTTTTTAGATGTCTTTTTAAAATTATTTATTTATACAATATTTAGAGAACCAATGAATCTTGTTATATGTACCATGAATGAGGCCTACACACCCACCACATCCACTTGGTTTACTTGCTCGTACCATTTGTATTTAGTTTCACCCAACCAACTGGAGGCTGAATCTACGCACCCAAATTTTCATTTTTAGCTCTCTTTGTACTGTATCAACATGCTTAATAGCCTGATCGTATTTATTTGCTAGTTTTTATTTTTATTTTTATTTTTATCCAGTACCATATCCGATATCTTTTTGTCAAATAAATTATTAATAAAAATAAAGCAAAAACTGGTGGATTTTTTTATTAAATATATATATATATTTTCACTAAAATGCTCCACTCCTAAAATATATTATTTTTTGGACTAATTAAGAACTCGTTGGCCCAAGGTGCGATCAAGTGAAGCTTAAACTTTTTTTACCTAGTTAGAGATTGCATTGTCGCAAGCCTAGATGGTGATCTTGCACTAGAATTTGTTTTTTATTTTTTTATTTTTTTAATAATTGTTATCTTATTTTAATAATTATTATTAATTATTTAATAAATTAAAAATAATTAAATTATTTAAAAAATAAAATATTAATAATTAAGTAAACTTATTAATTAATAAATGAATAATAATTAAAAATAATAAATTATATTATAAATTTAAAAAACAATACACTCTATGATTATTGAATTTATTTATTTTTAATTTTATAAAATTTATGCAAATTTCTGTATATACCTAACCAAAATTTGAAAAAATAAATAATGATAATGATAATAATATTATTAGAATGGTAAACAGCTGCTATTATTATTATTATTATTATAGTAAAAAAAACAGCAGATGGAATTGTATCGAAGCCCAATCCACATTCTTTAGACGAGGCCCATCATTTAAAAAAATTAAAATCCTAAAACAACAAAACTGAATAGCAGAAGCACTGAAAACGCATCGGAGTTCTTCGTCGGCCACCAGAAACTGTATCAAAAGTGAATGTTAGGTCATCTGAGGAGGTGTTTAAGCATTTCATGCAACTGTTAACCCATGGTTTAAATTCCTTTCGGAAACTTATAGGACTGTGCTTCAAACGTAAAAGTGATTTTATACACATTTTCTGTTGGAGTGGACCACCGCGAGAGGGACTCCTCTTATGTACCATTATCTCCACTGGAATGGGTATTCAACATGATTTTATAGTCCTCTATGATCTTTTAAGCTTTGCACACAATTTCCTCTATAGTAGTATTTTTTTTTTTTTATAATTTTTTTTATTATGCGCAAATCAGATGCCATAAATAATAGAAAGTATTAAGTCAGTAATATCATGAGGAGAAAAATTATATAAGGACTTGAGCTATAGTATTAGGAAAATAAGTCATTCTTCTTATCATGTATCAATAGTATCTAGTATGACTAAAATAAATTTGATCATCATGTCCACATCTAATCTCCAACGAGCTAAAGGATAAGCGCACTTGAAACAAGGACTGGGCCAAGTGAGGCTAACCTTAAGGGGCCGTTCAAGCTAAGCCCTGTTCAGAACATATATATATATATATATATATCTTCAATTATATTCCTGAGTAAATTAAGATCTAGAGATATGTTTTTTAAGGTTAAATAAATTTTTGTCCTTATAAATATACCATATTTATTTTTTGTCTTTTTAAACTTTTTTTTGAAAAAATAATCCCTTAAATATTTTCTATCAACAACTTTAATATCTACTTTTAAATCAACTCATGTGTATCATCTGAATTTTTGAATAACTTTTCATATACAAATCTAGAGTATTATAAAATTATTTTCTGCAAAAATTTAGAATTTTTTTTTAAAATAAATAATTTTAAACGCTAAAATCTAAAAAAATTATATTTTCTACATTCTTTGTTAAAAAAATTTAAGTTTTTGTGAAACAGATTCTTAAAATGTTCTACACATGCAAAAAATTATTAAAAAAATTCATACAATATACATTAGTTGTTTTAAAAACCGAAACAAAAATTATTGAAAAAAATATTTAAGAGATTATTATTTAAAAAGAAATTTTAGAGAGATTAAAAATAAAATAAAATATATTTATAGAGATAAAAAACTTATTTAATTTTGCTTTTTAATAGAAAAAATGTCAATGATTAATTTGATGTGTGAAAACAAAATGTTAATAGCATGTATCAAACATTGTATTCCTTCACAATACTCTTTTGACACTTCAACCATAGCCAGTAGACTAATCCTTGAATGCTATTTTTCTCACTCCCAGAATGAATTCCAATGTATACATAAAAAATCAATTTTTTTTATAGTTTGGATCATCTCTATCCAAACTCTCTCAATCTCAGTCAAGACTATCTCTACTTCTTTTAATTTTATTTTATTTTAAAAATTTTCGTTGAATTATTTGATATATTATTGAGATATATTAAAATTAATGTCTAATGCATTTTTATTAAACACAATTAATCTTTATGAATATCAATAACATATCAAATGATTTTAGATTTATGTAAAAATTTATATGGATGATTTATACGAAATAAACTTTCAATCCAACAAAAAAAAAGATAGAGATTAAAAGAAATTTAGATTGAAATGATCCAAACTCTAAATTTTGTATCATCTAAAAGTATACTCCAAGATTATTTATATTGGCTTAAAGTGTAAATATGGATAATTTTTTAATTAGGTAAGAGGGAAAAAGAAAGACCACGAGAATTCTTATAATTTGAATTACGTCTAACTCACAAAATCGATTTATAAAGTGAAAATTTTATTCACTTATAAAGACATTGTAAAATATGATCTGATTCAATGTGAGATTTTCTTTTAAGTGGAATCGCACCACATGGGGTTTGTCTTTAAGTTGGGTAACCAAAAAATGTGGACTGTTTGCGTGAAGGAGCTGGATTAGAGATAATTGCTATTTGGGCCATCATGTCCTACTGTTTTGCCCTTTAGCTAGGTTACTTTACTTGTCAGCAAATAATTCAAGTTTTATAACACCATACGGTACACGGCAGATAAGAAAAACATGTGTTTCCCAGTAACAAATACATTGTTGGTTATATCATTATAGCCTTGAGTTCATATGGAGTCCAATTTTCATTATTATAAATCAATCCATGCAATGAGAAAAACTCAAGATTTTCTCATACACTTGTTAAAAAAAAAATATCGATGTAAAGTAAGATGCATATATTAACCAAAAACAAAAAGACACTAATAAAAAAATCAATATATTTACGCGTACGTAGTCCAAATAACAAAAGCAGAAAAACCAAACACAAGCAAGGGACCGCCATGAAAACAACAGCTACATGTCATTGTGTGCCCCCAAAACATGTGCCTTCAATCCTACATTATGCCATTCTTGTCTATCACCTTCACGCATCTCTCTTTATCACCTTGTCTTCTTGATGCAAACCACTCACCTTTCAAAAATTTAACCTATATCTCTATTTTTCGGAAATAGATTGCATGCACTCAGACAATCCATACATTCACACAATCATCACATTGCGACCATTAAATCAAAATTGAATGGTTCAGATTTCAAGTATAGTTTTTTAATTTTTGAGAAATTTAAATCTGAACTGTTCGATTTCAATCAAACAATTATCGAGTCGGTGACTAAACATTTAAATGCGTGAGTTGCTGACTACAAGTAATACAAATCACAATTTTTCTAACCACTAAGGTAAAAAAAGCATGCTAACCCACATTAGTCAATCTTAACCATTAATAAGAAATAATCGACTCACATTACACCTTCGTTAACTTATCATTAAATAATATTTATCATTGATTTGATATAGAACCTTGAATTCACTAAAATCCAAATCCATTGATGTGCAAGTAAAATAGTAATACAAAATAATGCTATTTTTTCCTGGTTTTGTCTCTATTGTTGGAGAAGATTGAACTCAAACCAAAAAGGTTTGCAGGAGGAACATTAAGAACAGGATTAACTCTATGAGATCCATGACTCTTATTCAATGGAGGTTTTAGATAACTGTTTGAGCCAGAGGAGTTAGAAAACCTTGTTGTTGAAGAATGTTTCTGTGAATTTGGTTTAACACTAATAGTACCACCCTCTTTTGACAACGAATTCCTCTTGTTACCACTTGAGTTAGAAGATCCAGTTGAATTGCTTCTAGATAAAAGTGGCAAAGGACACAAACTTCTTCCATATCCACTTCCACAACTACTACTTCTTTTGAAGCTCCAAAATGACTTTGAAGAACTTTGTTTTTCACACACTTCATCATTCAAATTCTTGCTTTCTTTGTAGCTTTCTTTTCCAATGTTTTTACCATTGGAATCAGTGTTAGAACTTGAATGTGAAGTATGCAATGGAGGGTTTTGTGGTGGTGATGATTGAGTTGTTTGTTTCAAAGGAACAATATTCTTTTTCTTGATTTCAGTTGGAAGAATTCTACCATCTGAGAAAAGCTCTTCTGCTGAAGATGAATCAAGGTCAAGAGTTTCACTCACACAGAAATCAAAATCAATATTTGAATTCAACCCAGATGAATTTGATCTAAAGGGTTGTTGCTCAACAGGTATGACATCTGTTTGTGAAAAGTCCTGTGAGAATGAAATTCTTGGACTCACAACAGAAGAAGAAACCACACAATTTTCTGAGCAAAATTCAACTGCCATTTCATTCAATTGAGGAAAATGAGAAATCAAAACCATAAAATAAAACTGAAATTGCCAAAAACTCTCTCAAGGAAAGGATTTTAGATGAGAGAAAAAGGACAGAACAAAAGATGATTTAAATGGGGCCAAAAGTTTGTAGACAAGTCAATTTTGATTGATTCAAACCTCTAACTAAAAAAAGCAATTAAAGAAGTATAAATCAATGTCCCCTCTCTACATAAAAAGTAAGGAATTTCTAAATTTCATAAATGATAATTTGAATTATTAAAAAAGTAATAAGAAATCAAGGTTGCAACTTTTTATATGGTCCAAAATTTAGACAAAATGGTTTGAGAAAAGGATATGCCTTACTTGGTTTGTTTGTTGGATGGGTGAGACTTTTAGAAAATAAAAAAAAAAGTGTTACTTTGTTGATAAAGATATAAAGGAACGTGCAGAGAGTGTTGAGACTTAAGAGATAGCTTCATACATTAATCAATATTTGGGGTTGAAGTGGTTAACCACTTTTTTAATTACACATGTTAAAAATATCTCATGTATAATTTTTTCATTAAAAAAAACAACGTTTAGACTTTTAAAATTTAAATTACACAACTTTCAAAATAAAATTTATAAATTTGAATTTTTAACATGTACGGAAAGGACACGTGTTATCATTTTTCTTTTTAAATTATAGTATAGTATACTATGAAATTAACTCCCATTAGAAAATAAATTATGCAGGTTTGGCCAGTTGCATATACAAACAAATATACCAAAAAAAGATGCCAATCACAACACAGCTCGTACCTCTCAATCATAATGTTGTTATGCAGCCAACATGTATATTTCAGATATACTAAATTGAGTGACTAATATTCACCAATATTATTGGAGCAATTATGTAAGTTTAATTTTTCGAATTCTATATAAAAGTTTTTACACTTCAACTCGTGACAATTACTTATGTAATTTTTGATATATCATTGTTATAATAAAACAATCTTAACTGTTTGGGGATTAGGATTCTTTAATGATATAAAAACTATGTATACTGATTTTATATATAAATTAAACTTATTCTATAATAATATAGATTTAGATTTTTAAATATAAATTTAGGTTTTATTTTCGATTTTATACAGTTTTTTTATTTTATTTTAAAAAGATGATGAGAAATACATAAGAATGAAAAATACTTATTATATAAAAATTAATTTTTGGTTATTTTCATGCTATGCTCCAAAAGTCTATATGGAGTTGTTGACTGTTTTGTTTTTTGTTTTTATGAAAATGTGGTCATCTTTGTAGAAATGTGGCTCAATTGAGAGGAGAATCATTAGCTGTTTCAATTTTCGAGATATCATTATTTATACCTATAAACATTAATAAAGAAGTGTAATTTATTTTTCTTTTAAGTCTATCCTCAATGGTTATAAAAAACATTTATATATTAATTTTCCTCTATTAAAAACAAATAACTATTATTTGTAATCTACTTCACTTCAGTTTTATTTTGTTGGATTCTATTATTATTTATGAATTTAAATAATTTAAAATCAATAAAGTGTAACGTGAGAAACTCAAATGTTACTATTTTAACAAACTCCTGATTAGTTATGATGTATCTACAATGATTTATTGTTGATTGGTTGAGATTATCCACTTTATTATGTAATGTGAGTTGCTCACATTAGAGTAGTGAGATCCATTGCTCTATTTGTTTAATTTTTTCTACCATTTTTCTAACAATTTTTTCATACTATATCCATTTAGTGCAACAAAAAAGCGGACGAACATGCATTATGAGCACCGTCTCGACACTAGTAATCATAATAAAAATTATTAGTATATTTATATCATTCATCTACAACCTAACTATATTTCTATTTGTCCATTGAACTAGAACTTAAAAACTTTTTAATAATCATTTATGTCTTATAATACAATTATAAACACACATTCTTTAATGTGAGTTGCTCACTTGAGAGTAGTGAGATCCATGCATTGCTCCTATTTGCTTAATTTTTCTACCATTTTTCAAAATAAATACATTCTACTAGATAATACATCATATTATATAAAGTTTTATTTAATTAGATACATTTAATAAATATCATTATTTGAACTTAAAATGTCAAACTTTTAATATGGCCAGTTAACCAATGACAATTCACTATTTACATAATTTTTAAGGTAAATATAATAAAAATTAAATTATTTTAATAATCAATCAGTTGTGACTGATTAATATTATAAAACTATTTGTAACGAATTTTATTTATTTAAAGGAATACAATTGACTAACAATGAATCCTCGTTACACCTTCTCATGACAAAATGGAAGTCGTTGGAAAATAAGTCTAAGTTACAAATATTTTTGCTAAATTTGTCTTTGCACTTAATAAAAATAATTTGATCTTTTGATATTGTTCTCAAATTTACCTCTAATATTATCTCGATAGATTTGAGAGATATTGCTTCTCTTGAAGATTTCTAGTTCCTTCTCTTGTTTTTGTTTTTGCCCTTTTTTCTCAACAACTATAATAATTTGGTTATATTTGCTCATGTTCATAGTATCTTTGTTCACACGTTTCCAATTCCCATAAATGCATGTATTTTTAGCAAACGACCGTGTTCTTTCGTGTAAGACGTTATTACAATAATATTTAAATATATCAAAGTTTAAAAAATATATGTAAATATATTTTTAATTAATTAGTTTAATTCTCAGCTATAATTTTTGTTAAATAATTTAATTTATAAAATTATTAATAAAAAATATATTAAAAATATGTGTATATATATATATATATAATAAATAATTTCAGTTTGTTCAAAAGATTATAATAAGAAGATCTCACAACTTAAAAGTACAAAATGATTGCTTACACAATGTTTTCTTTACTCTTTTGTCTGGGCTAATTGTCTAGACTATAATGTCATTTTCACCAATCGAGACTTTTCTTGGTTGTCTAAGGTTTCTTTTTTGTGCTTTCAATTTCCAACCAAGTTTTAGACAAGTGACCACCAAAATACATGATACGGCCCCTATCCTACCCATAAACATTTTAAGTTAATTAGTCTTAACGAAGCTATACTATTTTTTTTAATCACTATTATCTTTCTCTTTACCGTCGAAACATTATTCGAATGTATAATTTATGGATACACATTTTTATGATTCAAAATGTATAGTTAAAACATTATTGGTTTTAACTCATAATACTTTATTTTATATATTAGTATATTTGTGTTTTATTTTATGTTAATTGTTGTGTACCACTAACATTATTATAATTATAAATTTAATTTAATTTAATTTGGCATAGGTGAAATTGAAATACTCACAGGTCACCACTGTAGACGAGACTTTAGATTGCCTAAATTCATTACCAATGTGCACCATTAATTTTTTCTTTCTTTCTGTAAACAAATTAATTATTTTGTTTGATATATAATCTTATAATCTTTAAAGAAGTAACTTACTAGACAAGAAATGTGACTAAAGATTGGTGTCTATAGGTAGAATGTTTTTAGTAGTGGCTCACACGTAAGCCATAGAAGTGACAATGCAATTCATGCTTATCACTGAACAGCAACAATGCATATACGAAGTGACATGACAATAAGTCCATACCGATTATGATATGAAGAAAGAAAGAGCATCTATTAATAATATAAATAGAGTTGGCCCAACCATCATTGATAAAAAAATGAGTTTTTTTTTTACAAAAATATGACACTTTTAAAATGAAAACAATAGTAATATAGTTCTTTTGGAATTTATAAAAAAAAAAGGGATTTTACATTAAATCTTATTTATAAAGATTTAATGTAGAAATCATTAATAACTTTTAAAACATACAATAAAATTAATTTTTATTTTTCAATCAAAATTCTTTTAAAGTATATCACTTAAATTATAAAAAATATAAAATAGTGCATAGACTGGTTTTGAACCATATATAATATACTTAAAACAATTGACTTATAATTCTAAATAAATTTGTAACATAATTAATTATATCAAAAACGATTTAGTTAGGTTTAAAGTATTTGTTTTTAGTGATTTGACCATTGAACTAATTTTATCTATTAATAAATAAAAAATTAATAGTTCTTTTGGTGATGTAATAAATAAAAGTATTTGTTTTAGTGCTAATGATTTTAGTTTGCGAGTTTGAGATGCAAAGCATACTTATAAATTTTGCACACTATTGGGATGACGCATCTCTCTTCTCTTCCTCCTACTTATTCCTTTTTCCCTTTTCACACTATTTCCCATCAGATGCCAAACAATGTAAAACTCAACTTTTTCTTTCCATATTTTATTTCCTCTGTTTTTCCTTCCATCCAAACGAAAGAAATCGAAAACGAAATTCAACCCTGCCCATCTTCCAAAGAAGAAACGAACAGAGAACGAAAAGGAATCAGCGGTGACAGTAAACAATTTCAAGAACTCGTGTTAGAAAAATTCGAATGTTACTTTGTAGAACCAGAAATGCTGTTTTCAAACCCTCTATTTCCTTCATTCTCTGTCTTTACTCTTCGTCATCTTCCAACAAAAACCCTAATTTCACAAACCCTAAAACCCTTTCTTCCAAATCACTTCAACCCACTTCCTCATCACCTTCAATTCAACGTCTTTCACCCCAAACAACTCTTTACTCTTTGCTCACTGACCTAGTTTCTTGCCCCACCGACACTGACTCAACCATTGAAAATGTTTTGGATTGTTACAAGGGAGAATTAACCTCCAACCTCGTACTTCGTGTCTTGATGAGTTACAACCACTTGGGTAGATCCAAAACATTGAAATTTTTCTCATGGGCTGGGACTCAAATGGGTTTTCAATTTGATGATACTGTGATTGAGTACATGGTTGATTTCTTTGGTAGAAGGAAACTCTTTGATGATATCAAGTGTTTGTTTATGACAGTTGTTGCTCATAAGGGTAAAGTTTCATCTAAGGCATTGTCTATTTGCATTAGGTTTTTGGGTAGAGAAGGTAGAATCAATGAAGCATTGTCATTGTTTGAGGAAATGGAGAGTGTGTTTGGGTGTAAACCTGATAATCTTGTTTGTAACAATGTGCTTTATGTGTTGTGTAAGAAGCAATCATCTGTTGAGATGATTGAGCTTGCACTTTCAATTTTTCACAAGATTGAATCACCTGATACTTATTCTTGTAGTAATATGATTGTTGGTTTGTGTAGACTTGGTAGATTAGAAGCAGCTCTTGAGATTTTTCGCAAAATGGATAAGGTCGGCGTGCATCCGACTCGTTCGGCTGTGAATATTCTTATTGGGGAGCTTTGTTTGATGAGTTCAAAAGAAGGGTTTGTTGAGAAAGTAAGAGTGATGAATACTCGTAGACCGTATAGTATTTTAGTTCCTAACATGGGAGGAAATAGGGGTGCAATTCAGCCGGCTATTGAAGTGTTTTTCGCAGTTGTTAATTCCGGCTTGTTGCCTGGTACTTTTGTTGTGATCAAGCTTATGTCAGAGCTTTGTCGATTAGGTGATACCGGAGAAGCTCTTAAAGTGTTGAGGATTGTTGAGGAAAAGAAGCTAACTTGTGTTCAAGAGGGTTACTCAATTGTTATGAAGGCATTGTGTGACCATCGCAGAGCTGAAGAAGCCGGTAATTTGTTTGGGAGAATGTTAGATATTGGCTTAAAACCAAAGTTGATTGTTTACAATTCTGTTATATCCATGTTGTGTAAATTGGGAGATTTGGACAATGCTACTGGAGTGTTTGAAATCATGAGCAAGAATCGATGCCTTCCGGATAGTTTAACTTACATTGCATTGATCCATGCTCACGGCGAGTTTAAGAATTGGAAAGTTGCTTATGACTTGTTGATTGAAATGTTGAGTTTCGGATGGATACCACATTTTCATACTTCCAATTTGGTAGATAGTCTTTTGAGAGAACATGATCAGTTGGATCTTTGCATTAAGTTGGAGAGAAAGTTGGAGAATCAGAAGTTGCATAAGCTGTGTAAGGAAGGTCAATTAGATGCTGCTTATGAGAAAGTAAAATCAATGCTTGAAAAGGGTATTCATTTATCAGCTTATGCTAGAGACTCATTTGAGCATGAGTTTCAAAAGTGTGGCAAGTTAACAATAGCACATCAATTACTGGAAAATACTCAAAGAGTTGATGAGCCTCAGGAGATTAACAGAACTTGACTCGTTGCAGAATGAAACATTCTTTGTTGTAACAATTTTGGGTTTTATAGTTGATGTTTTTATGCTTTGATATTTTAACATAGTTTTATGCCCCTAGTAAATAAAAAACAGAATTTTATCCTCAACAAACTAGTCTCAGTTTAAATTGATTATGTATCTTCTAAATTCTTATATGGTCCTATCATTGAACCTTCTATAATCTTATGCTCGTCAATAAAGAAGAGAAATGTCATAACTACAGAGTTAACTGATTCTTATATGGTCCTGTCCAACTTACTTATCCAGCTATGCATGTTCAATTTTAATGTATTTGGCGATAGAATCCATCTCTATTAGAGAATTCCAGAATCTTTTTCTTGTGTTGATTCTGTTGACATGAATTTTTACCTCTTGTTTGTTGTCCTGAAACATCCATTCTCTCCTTCACTTTACTGGAACTTGTAAACAAGGGGTTTGTGTAGGTTTAAAATATATAGAAGATTTAATGTAAAAGTTGAAAATAAAAAAGAATGTTAAGGTAATTTACTCTAAAAAAAATTAATTCTTTGTTTTTTTGTAGAATCTAGAAAGAACAAAGAGTTTGTTAAAAATCAATAGAGATTTTAGTTATTGAAGAGTCAAACTATTTAATCTAGTTTGCAAAACAACAATTTAGTTATTTAAATTGAAAAATATCAGTTCATTACATATTCATTTAATAATTTTTTTTATATAATTCTTGAAATCGTAAGAGTCAAACTATTTAAACTAGTTTGCAAAACAACAACTTAGTTATTTAAATTGAAAAATGTCAATTCATGATATATGCATTTAATAATTTTTTTTTTAAACCACGACATTTAAGATTATACAAATAAATCATTTAAGTCTCTCTATATATATCAAATTATATCCAAAAAATTACCTTCATTCAATATTATAATATTATATTAATATTTAAAATCAACCGATAAATTTAAAATTAGTATTATATAGATTATAAATCTATAATCAATTCATATGTCATCATAATACATTAACATTAACTTGAACCGTATAATTGTATACAATTGATTTAATTAAAAAAGATAAGTAGCAATAAAATTGATTGAAATTTGTAGTTTTTAAAAATAATTTTGCTGGAATGAATAAATTGACCTACTTTACAATTTTTAGAAAATTTAATTAAAGTTGGAGTGTGAAGTAAAGGTGAAGAAGAAGCATGAGTGGTCGTTCCAGAAACTTGAACTCCGTTTTCTATTCAGATTCGTACCATCCCATTCAAGCTGGAAGCATCGACGGCACCGATATTGTTCCTCACGACAATGCCATTTTTCGTGCTCAACTATGTTCCTCTATTGGCCTCTGTTCGTATTTTTCTCATTTTTTCCTTTTTCTTCAATTTTCATCGATTTTTAATTTCTAAAATTCAATTTTGTAGATGACCCTTTTGGTGATCCTAAGGCCACTGGTGACCCTTATTGCACCCTTTTCGTGGGTCGTCTCTCTCGACTCACCACTGAAGACACTCTCCGAAAGGTGAAGCTTTTATTTTTATTTTATTTTTTAATTTTAATTTTGTCTTTTGGGGTCAAATAGGATATCTAGATTTACTTGTTACAAGTTCTGCCACTATCACTATTCAATAGTAATATTGTCCTACACAAATATGTAGAAAATTGTCCCAGATATGTAATTTTAACTCACTTTAATTAGATTTATTTTTTTACTGAACATGATAAATAAGAAATTAGATCACACGGTCCTGACCCTTTCATGGATCAACAAGCACATGTAATGAAAGGAATATAAAGTATATGTTTGAAAGGAGCATTTCAATATATCAATTATACACTTTTGTTAGTTACCCCACTTTTTCTTCCCGTTACACTTAAATAGACAACAATTTATGTAAACTTAATTTATTATGTACGTAAACTTAATTTTACGTGAACTCAGTTCATGTAAGTAACCTATTTGGGTGTAACCGGAAAAAACAGGGGGTGTTGACTAGCAAAAGTGTCAATTATATTCCTTGAAGCTTAGGATACTGCCACTTCTTTTGTGCTTATGGAATGTGTGGGTTTGTCATTCAGGTTATGAGTAAGTATGGTCGGGTGAAGAACTTGCGCTTGGTGAGGGACATTGGTAATTTTCTCTATTCTATTTAGATTCCTGAACCATCTTTGATATCAGCTTTTGTTAGTTATTTCACCCTACACTATTTTACACCTTCAAATCCGTGTTTTTGGAAACATCTAATAGAAATGATGTTTCTCATTGAGTTTGTGAGTCGATACGATTGAGTACTTGCTGATTGAGTACTTGTATCAGTGTATGATTCTCTGAATTTGATAGTGTTTTTGAATAATAATATTTTCTTCAAGGTTATGTTCTCATCAACCCAATGCTCTTTTTATTTAATGTTTCTCTTGTATAATTTGTTTTCCTTGTTAAAGAAATAGTATGTTGCCTGTAAGTTTTTACTTGTATGGGAATTTACATTATTTCGTTTCTTAAATTGTTCTATGGTTTGCCTATGTACTGAAAAAGGATCCTTATTAACTCTTTGTAGGTGTTAATTTTTTGACTGATATATCATTCCCGCTATTTATATAATATCTTGTATACCCATATTTTTGTGTTAGATCCCTGCCAAGTGCCAATGGCTTGGCAAATTTCTGCGTCTGTTCTTTCACTTGACATATGTTGATGATTATTCTTTTACATATTTTATTATTGTGGGATTTACTTTTTTGTGTTTGATTTATTTATATGCAGTGACAGGAGCTTCTCGTGGTTATGCTTTTGTTGAATTTGAAGATGAAAGGGAGATGCGACGGGCATATATAGTACTGAAATATGTTACAAGTTTGTTTAATTTTTTATCTTAAATAAAAGAACCTAGCTTTATGAGATGAAAAATTTAAACCCCATCAAACCTTATGCTACCAAGCTTTATGACATGTACATACACACTCATATATATACATGTACATACACCAAGCTTTATGACATGTACATACACAAATACATTATATTGTTCAAAACTTCAAATAGTTTAGTTTTGACTAAATCTACCTGAATTTTCCGCCAGCGGCAAATAGCCTTGGCTTCAGTTGGCTTGTAATATGCATTTTTATGAAATGCTAATGTTGGTAATATATATCGAATCAAACGTTCTTGTTTGCAGGATGCTCATCATTTGATTGTTGATGATTGTGAAATCATAGTTGATTATAATAGACAACAACTAATGCCCGGATGGATTCCTAGAAGGTTAGGTCAGTTGAAGTGACTCATTCTTGATGTTGCAATTATACCCGTTCTGTCCGAGTCATCTGAATACTTTCTGTTATGTCCTGCAGGTGGTGGTCTTAGTGGAAATAAGGAATCAGGACAACTTCGTTTTGGGGGAAGAGAAAAACCATTTCGTGCACCCTTGTATGTAACCATTCTCTTCTATATGCAACAATCTTTTCCCTTATTTCTTATTTATTAGATAGCCTCGTTTTTGAAGACATTGATACCCTATAGTCTATGTTGTGAATCTCAAATAGTGGCGCGGAGCACCGAACCCTAAAAATGGGATAGTGGGATCGTGGATAGTGGGATGATCGTTATTGCGAAGGCCAAAAAACAGTATAGAAACTAAACATAAAATACAAACAATATACAAAAATACTATAAAATAGCAACATACACAAAATTAAAGGGGTAATTATACTTAATAACCATAATCCGACATCAAAATAGATTGTAATAGTAATTGTAATCAACAAAACAAAGAATAGAGCTGGCAAAACAGATTCACAAAAAGAATGAAAACATCATAGCAAGAACATAACGATGCTGAACAAAGCAAGAACGGAATAGAACGATGTTGAACAAAGCAAGAAAAGAACAAAAATGACAGAGCAAGAACGATGGCGACGAAGCAAGAACGAAACAGAGGAAGAACAAAAACGGTTTGTTTTTCTCGATGCTGAACCAATCCCTTTGTGGGTTTATAATAATAAAAAATAGGGCTTAAGTGGGTGCGAAATGGCCTAGATACCTTTACTGAAGAATAAAAAAGTAAAATAAACAACCTGATTTTTTTCAAAAACCCTGGAGCGTATCTGATAGCGGGTCAGGCTGGTATAGCGGGTCGCGATGATAGCAGGATTCGATCCAGGAGGCCGCTACTGTCGAACGTGTTTTTCCAGACAGTAGCGTCGTGATCAGCCCCTCCACCGCACCGGGATAGCGGGATCGCGCGAGGGGATTGGCAACAGAGCCTAGAGTGTGGTAATGAGTTCGAAATGAATACTGAACCATTCTGTTAATTGGGTCATTAATAGCGTAAAACTATATTGAGCTCACTTAAAATTTATCTAAATTACTAACTATTTTTTGTATCTCTCCCTTTTTATAGAAGGCTATAGGGCTAGGGCCAATCTCATCCTGAGTTAAGATTTGATATTTTTTTTGTATTTTACTAATTTTATAAGGGAAGTTCAAAGACAGAAGGTCATTGTAGATTGTAATAACCAAAACTTAAGGGTTGGTATGATTTGCTCTAATATATACTAATTAAAATGCAACTGCTATTTTATTGCCGGTTCTCAAAATATTATGGTATTTCCATATTGCCAGAAATTGGTTTCATATGGCTTGATATTTACGGTATGTGATGCATTGAACAAGTACTGGTTCTGGATATTCTTTGACTTGTGATTTATGGACTTATGGCATTATTGGTTCTGTATTTACTCTACTATTTAACCAGGAAACCAATTCCATATGAGGAGTTGAAGAAGCTTGGTATTCCACCTCCACCCGAGGGAAGATACAAGTCACGTTTTCAGGTGTTGTTATTGGACCTTCTGATTTTTGACATTAAGCAAGAGTTTGATTATCTTGCTTGTAAGAATGTCTGTTCCATGTTGAATATTTTAAGATATTAAACAATATACAGATACCAGAATATTAAAATTTACAATTTGCTTGTTATTTTTTTTAATAATTTTTCCATACATATGTACAGGTTCCTTCGCCCCCTAGAAGAGAAAGGAACTTCTCAGATAAGGAAGAAGATTTCGATAGAAGGGGTTCTAGTGACAGGAACAAGACAGAAGGTGCCCTCAAAAGTCCAGTTGAGATGGAGGAAGGACACTACAAAAGTAGTTCAAGTCACCGAGGAGACAACCCACGTGGAAGGAGCTCTTCGGAGAGGAGTGACCGTTACCATGACAGGAGCTCTTCAGAGAGGAGTGATCGTTACCATGACAGGGGCTCTTCAGAGAGGAGTGATCGTTACCATGACAGGGGCTCTTCAGAGAGAAGTGATCGTTACTACGACAGGAGCTCTTCAGAGAGGAGTGATCGTCACCATGACAGGAACTCTTCGGAGAGAAATGAGCGGTACCATGACAGGAGCTCAACTGAGAGAGAACATCGACACAGAAGTTCTAACGAAATAGATAAACATTCACGTAAAAGAAAAGAAAGACACGAACACTCTCGCAAGCGCGAGAAATATAGTCGCTATTCCCCTAATGAGGACTAAGGTCTACAACTCATTATCACCCCTCTACCGTGTCTTTCTGCTTTGTGTATATATCAGCGACCATCCTGAAAGACTTCAAGATGAACACAGCGGTGCTGGTGTATGTAGGTTCGTGCATAGGTTCAATGATCATGGTTTTGTTTTTTTATCTTTAGTGGGGTTTTATATGAAGAGCACTTGATCTTTTATACCAAGCATATGTGTTATAGTTGAATGCTGGAATCCCGTTTTGAATTGACAGGTTCCTTGAGGTATATTAAGCAAAGCCCAATCACTTGTTTATTTTTTTTATTTTTTTCTAGATGAAAGTAAGGGGATGAATAACATTTCAATATCAAGGATTTGAAGTGGTGGTAGTAATTAGCTACTTATTGATAGCTAAACATTAGATTCAACTTATTTTAATCCTCAATAAGTTACCAACTACACATCATGGTATTGGCTTTAATATACATTTTTCATAGTGGTTGAAGTGAGGAGGTTTTTAAGCTTCAGGAGCAAGGAATTGAATACTAAGAAGTAAGAAGTTAAGAAACCTTATACCGTAAGAAAGAGATTGAAACAAATGGCTACAATTATTAAACACCACACTAAATAAATTGTGCAAAAGTATGCAGCTTAGATATGTGGTTTATATAAGTGTATTTCATTATCATTAAGCAACGACCAATTATATTGTATATGAAAAACGTCAAGAGAAGTCCTAAACATCAAAATTACACTAGAAGTCCGTAATGTCCATTAATTTAATTTAATGTTTCAAACAAGTTTCATCTTTTCTTTGGTGGCAAATTTTGTTATTTATCTTTACAAATATTTACATAGTTAGATCAATTTTCATTCTTAGTCGACCTATGTTACAAATTTGTATATACGATCATTTGATATACTGTAAATAATGTTTTATTACTCAACATCACAATTAAAACTAGAAAAATCATGTTAATTTTGATGAATTATAAATTGTAACAACTATTAAGATTATGATGTAACTTAGATGTTGTCTTTCTCTCCAAAAAAATTGAGACGTTAATTTTGATGAATTGAGAATATAATTTTCTATTTTGAATGATCAAATAAGATTTTTTATAACAAATTTGTACAAGAAATAAAACAAAATTGAGAGTTGGTTCCATTATCTAAACAATTTTAATGATAAAAGACTAACTTAACAAAAGAATAAAATAAAATAAAGAATGTTTTAAAAATTTAAATTAACTTAAAAGATTTACGTGGAGTTTTTTCTAAAGAAATTAAAATGGATATACATATATATAAAAAAAAGGTTAGAGAGAATTTCCAACTTAATCCAACCACTGGTTTTGACCACTTTTTGACGATAGTAGCTTCGGTTGGTCACTATTATCCTACACCCTTTCAACTACTATCGATTAATCGGTATCACTTCGATTACTATTAGTCATTACTCTGATTATCACATTTGACCACTCTAATTCTAATTGACCACCACATCAATCTTTAATTATCACCATTACAATTCTAATCGACTAATATCTCCGACCAACACTAACCTTTGATCACCGATTGACAACCAGCACCTCTAATAAACACAATAATTAAAATAAAAAATTTTAATTTTAATAATTTTTGAAATAAAAAATACACATATTTCATGCACTAATATTTTTTCATCAATAACACTTTTTTTTCAAAACTTGTAGTAAAACAGAAAACCATTAATAAAGTGGTTTTTTCCTCACTCCAACGTTGTAGTACTATTGTTGGTACTTGGTAGTGATAAACGTTCCACAGACACAGTTCAAATTCAAATTGAAATCGGATAAAAATCTGAAATCCTAGTAGTACTTTCTATCGGTATTTGTTGAACCAAAAAGTCTGTTGTTGGGTACATTTGACTTTATTACGCGTTGGAAACGAAGCCAACCCATCCCGTAGAAGCAAATGGCCAAATACTACTCTTTATTATTTCATTAAGTGATTGGTATATTAGAACTTTAATTAAAGATTCATTATTTAAGAGGCCTAAATTTAAATTTTTAACTCATCTACGATCTCATTTTCGTAGAAATTAGAGAATAAAAAAAAAAAACTTAAATCTATTTGTATTTTTCTTATTTTTTATAAAAGACTAAAAAATATATGGATGATATTCCTATCCTACCTACAAAACGTACTAAGAAATAAAAATAAAAAGTCAAATTTGAAAAAGCCTCGCAACAAAATAGAAGAGGCACAATACAACTCAACGATTGTATTTATCTTATTTTTATACCGTACTAAGTACCTCCTTTCCTTAGAAGCAAAGATTAACTTTCTTTACTATTGTCTCTCACATTTTCCACCCACCCACAAAAAAAAAAAAACCGCTCCGCTTTTTATTTAACAAAAAAAATTGTTGTTGAATTATTTGATCTGTGCATTTTAAGCACATTAACAATGCCAAACTGGGAGCTTAAAAACTGTTGTGATCACGACCAGAAACTGTTCATTGCTTTTGTTGGTGCCTTCACCGTTGTAATCCTTCTGGTTAGTAATAGTACATCCCTCTCTCTTTCGACATTAATTCAATGTTATCCATTTAGGATTTGGGATTATATTTAATTGTTTCTTCTAAGTTCAAATTATGAATCTCAGGGTTAGAGTATTTAGTTTAGATTCTACTTTTATTGTCATATTTTATAGGTAAATTTTGCTGTTATTATGCAACTCTATTTGATTTCATTCAGTATTATAAATTGAGCATGAAAGATATGCTGCTGACAGAAAACAACTGTTTTAAGAATTTGGAGTTTTTCAAATTATGTTGCCATGTTGAATTTTTGTATGAATTATTTGTTAGATTAGTTGTGACTGGATCAAAGTTTGGTATATATAGATCTATTGGATGAGCTAATCAGACTAAATACTAAATGCTAAATGGTTTTTTGAACTGAACAACTAGGTTGACTTGAGATTTGACTATGGACTTTTTCAAAACCAAGGTCCTTAGTTTGTTATCAATTATCATATATTATACATTTATATGCTACATCCTATTTGAATTGTTCTTGGTTAAAACAGTGAGGTTTCAGATATTTATCTAGGCTTCATAACCATAGATATTTGATACAATGTGATGTTTCTCAGTGGCTGTACAACTGATCTTGTTATGCAAATTCTTTGTTGTGGTGATTATAGCTATGGAGGACTTTTCTGCTCACACCTTTTAAGCTCATCACTGTGTTTCTGCATGAAGCGAGTCATGCAATTGCCTGCATCCTCACTTGTGGCAAGGTAAAATGGTAAACATAGGAGCGTAATGCTATTTTCTGATACAAGTTGACAACTCTTGATTAATTTTTCCTCCACAACTCGTTACAAGTTTTAGCTTGTATTCTATCTATGCCCTTAAGGACATGAAAATACAGATATATATGTAATCGCTTTCAATATCATATTGCAAGAACTCAGATAATTTCTATCGAATCAGCTCTTATTGTTATTTACGGGGGATGGCCTGATTTAAGATTGTAAGTTTAGGTAAACAATGGGATGCTTATTATGGAGAATCCAAGTGTTTTACCTTAAATCTCCTTAATGATTGTATTCTCACATTTATGGAAACAATAGAAGCATTAAAACAACAATAACTGTCCGCTATGTAACTATACATTAGTAAGAGTCAAACATAATTTTCTTTTAGAAAGGAAAGGATTATAGAAGTATTCTATTCTCTTTGATTTTACTCTTTTGAAGCTATTGGAATTTGAAAGTTTTGATCTGTCAACTAGAGGTAGAAAAGCACATTTCTGATTCTCTTAAGGTTGCTCCTTGAGATCATAATAAAGGGAGAAAAACACAAAAAAAACCTATTTGTATTCCATGACTGTGCTGCAAGTTCTTTAAGATTGCCTTGCCTTCATACTCTTACCAACTATGGCCTGTAAACATTTGCGACACTTCAAAAAAAATTAATTGCTAGCTGTAGCGATCGCTTCCGCAATTGTTGCTACGTCGCCATGCGAGCCATTTGTTGCACCAGGTGAGAATACCAAAATTAGACTTTTAAGGATGCAATATTGAGAGGATTAAAGAGCAAAAATAACCTATTTTAAACTAAACTTAATAAGCAACAAAACTATACTATTTACAAGATAAAACTAACTAGAATTCTACTATATCAAGGAATGCTACCTAATAAAACACTAAAACAAAACACATGATGACGTGTTATCACCAGCTTACAATTATGGATTCATAGATTTAAGATTTTAAGAAGTTGTCATTACAGTTGTTGTAAATTAAGATGTTGGAAAACGTATTCATATCACGTCAATAATTATGAATCCTGAATACCAAATCCATCAGGGCTGCATGTTTCAACAAAGGGAAGTTGTGTATTATAATTTTACGAATACATTCAACCACGGAATAGCATTATGCGGTTTTCTGCTGCTGGCTGGGTCATAATGGCCTTATTAAATTAAACTGAAAAGTTTCGTCAGTTTGATTCTCATGTATGTTTTTTTCTTCCTTATTTATTTCTTCTGCATGCTGAATCATTGTTAATCTGATGCCAATAGGTGGAGGGAATCCAGGTTCATGCAAACGAGGGTGGGGTAACACAGACGCGTGGTGGCGTTTACTGGGTGATCTTGCCTGCTGGATGTAATGCACTTTTTTTCCCATAGTTTTCTATTTACACATTAACTTGTACTCTCATGCCACACAATACTGTTAATTGTATGATATATATTAGTTATGCACTACTATGTGATGGGTTAAATCTTTTGAAGCCAATTTAAAATCAAGGTCTTATGCATAACAATCTTTTGATACTAACAGTACCACAAGAGCTATGGTTTTGATGTGAAATTGCATACATGTTAAGTGCCAGCGAATAATGAGGTTTATATATATGTCAATGTTATAAACCATGAACAGAGACGACTAAACCTTAAAAGCATATGATTTGAATTTGATAAGAGCACTTTTCTATTGCATTTACCATTTTTTTGACTGGTTTTCCTCTAGATCTTGGTTCCTCATTTTGGGGAATGGCTTTGATTCTTGCATCCACAAATATTCTCACTGCAAGGATTGCTGCTGGCTGCTTTATTGCTGCTCTGGTGGTTGTGCTCTTTGTTGCTAAAAATGTAAGATGCTTATACATGCAGAAATGAAATTGTTTTTATCAAATCTTTTGAAGATATTTGTTTCTGACTTTTCTCCTTTTTTCTATGTCTTGCTGACATACTTTTGTCCAAAAAGTGGACACTTCGAGGACTCTGTATCGGTGAGTGATTTTATGATCTTCTCAAATAAAAAGTAATAAATGTAAGAAGATATCGTAAAAGTTTCTCACATTATGCTTCCTGATCAATGAATATCAGGATTTATTGTTTTTATTGCTGTTATTTGGCTTCTGCAAGAGAAAACAAAAGTCCACATCCTTCGCTATGTCATTCTCTTCATTGGTACGCTCCTGTCCTCTTGACATGTTTCCTACAAATAATTTGAACTTGTTTCTGGTGGTTATTTGTGTCATTTCTTTGAAATGTATGGACAACTAATTATGATTTGGTTTTCAGGTGTGATGAACAGTTTGTTTTCAGTTTATGGTATACTTTCAACCACCTTTTATAAGTTTTATTTTCAATTTGGATAACAAATCTCTTGATGTAACTTATATCATATGATTGAAATTTATATGGTGTAGATATTTATGATGATTTAATATCTAGAAGAGTCAACTCTAGTGATGCTGAGAAGTTTGCAGAAGTCTGTCCATGCCCTTGTAATGGTTTTGGGTGGGGAGTTATTTGGTGAGTTTTGCACTATGGAAACATAAACTTCAATACAAAAAAAGTCCTTTTGGGGAAAAGTTATTGGTTTTTTATGATTGAAATTTGGAATATTAATACAAATTATATACACTAATAACTAAAACCCATTATTTATAATACTTGTTAAATTGTTATGATTTTGCCACCCTGTTGTTTACTGAAAATTTAGTAATTTGTTGAAGCTTCACAAGAATTGAACATTGCTATGGTTAAAAAATAGTAATGTTTTTCTAAAGCATGCAAGATTGTTACACACATTAGGCATCATTAACTGCTAATTCTTTCCTTATCAATTATCCACTTTCATATTTGGTAGGAAGAGAAAGATTAGAAGGAAGTGAATTCATAAAATAAATAGGACAGTGGATGATTAATAAGGAAAAAATGAGTATTTAATGACGCTTATCGTGTGCAGTGTTGCACATGTTAGAAAATCAGATAATAGTAATAGTGTGGCAATAGGGGGTAAAGAGAAATAATTAGCATGCACTACTATTGTTATTAACTATTCATCATTGGCATACCTTTTGATAATGTATTCACTTTTAGGGGGATGATATCATTTGCATTTCTTTGCGCATCTTTGTACCTTGGACTTGTTATATTATCATGAGGTAAGTATACAACTTTTATTACATGATTTTTATACAATTTCTATACAAATCCATAATCACTTCTGTTGAAAATGTCTTGATTGATTGCAGATAACCATTCAGTGTAAAGAATGTAAAGACAGTGACAATTGTGGTCTGAAAGGTGAGAGCTTCTTTTTTTACTCCTATCTAAATCTAAATATACATTACATTATGTACACTGGAAGATTTCTATACTAAATCGCAGCTCATTCTATATCCTATCATAATAACCTTCTCCACTTATCAAATTACTTTTGGTAATGTTAACACATAATACCCGTATCAGTAGTTGCGATCCCGTCAAATATCATGAGATCCGATAACTCAATCTTCTACAATGCAATATCAATCAATCTTCTACTAAGGACATTTAGCAGTCCAGTTTTAATTGATAACGAATTGACATTTTTTTGGTATAGTTATTTAATAATTATTGCTGTATATTAGTAAAATTAATATAAATACCATAAATTTTATCAACAAAGTACATAAATATAAATTCCATGTACAATTCTCCATACCTGTGCACCAATAAATATACTAACTTAATTTTTCCTGTGATTTACATTTACAGATTGGGAAATTTATATCCAAGCTGTTCGATTGGTGCTGGCAAGAGCTTGTCTCTTTCTATTTGATGCTTTGTATACTGATTTTTGTTCTAGACATACCCATTTTTTTGAAGTGCTGGGATTTTGTTACTCCCATGGCATCATTCTTTGCAGCTTATATTTTGGGTTGCTTGGTATATGATTGCTTTTGTATAGGAAACTGGCTCATGAATCGAATTATTGACGCTAATTTATTCTTAGTGAAATACAGTTGAGTACATTAAGACTGTTTGAGAGTTAGGAGCAAAAGAGAGGATAGTTCATCACCTTCTTTGAGAGTATTTTTGGAGAAAAATGGGAGGTAGGAATTGGAAGCTATGAAACACCAGGACAAACACCAGATACGATATTGACAAATTGACACTAGTAATAATTTATGAAATTAAAAGTGATTGAATGTTTACATGTGTTGTGTTGGTGTCAAAAATCGACATGTGTTAGACACCTAAATGTCTTTAATACAAAATGACTGTACTACATAGGGTGGGACTATGAGAGGAACCAAAGGGGAGGGTGGTGGGATGAGGAGGGATGGCAAGTTGTATTACTCGTAATATGTAACATTGGTTAATAAATATAATTGGTTAAGTTGGATACGTGACAAAACATGACATGTTGGTATCTAAAATATGGAAGGACGACACACTTGGGCTTAGAAACCACAACCAATCCATCGATAAATAAAATATAAGTTAATATGAAAAATTAATAGGTTTTATCTCAATACTCAACTTCTCACACCATTCATTTTAACATAATCAAATAAGTTATTTTATTTACACATTAATTTTATGGATATTTAATTATATTCACGTAGAAGAAGTTATCAAGTTCCTTCAAAAGAATCCAGCATTCAAGCAATTATATGACCGAATACTGGAAGCCTTTGAGGGAACATGAAGAGTTCCTCAACCAATCTAAGTTTATGTATATATGTCTCATCATCTTAGCAAAGAAATACATAGTTGTGCTCATATTTATAGGCATGCATGTTTGTCCCTTGCTATGAGATAGAGGTCAAAAGAATATAGGGTCATATCATGTTTTTCCAACATTAATTATTCGGTTCTCCGTGTCTGGGTTGGCTTTTATTTTCCATCCTTTATTGTGATATGGTTTATCTTTTGTCACTGTATATATAGAAAGACTAAAAAATGCAACGAAGGAATAAATACAAAGGACCAAATCTTTTTGGAAACTGTTGATTGATTATGATTGAATTTTACTTAGATGTGGTTTTGCTTATAACTTGGTTATGTTGCTTTGGAGAGAGGAAACACCAATGGTAGCCACTTGATACATAGATAAGAATTTATAATATAAAAGCATCCACAATGGTGGTTCTAAATGGGTGCTAAGCTTCATTATAAGTTTTGGAGCTTATAAGCATACATGGTCAGATAATATTGGATTTTGGAAGATAATATTGGATTTTGGAAGGTGGTGGACTAAGATCAACCACATAAATAATTTAAACACAACATCTTGATTTAAAATTTTAAAATATTAAATATATAAAATACCTCATTTATATAATATTTTATATCTATTTTTTTATTTAATATGAAACTTTTACGTAAACTTAATATACAGACAGAAGACAGAGTCGATACAATATTATACTTTTATTCAACCTCAAATGCATATCTCACTAATGTGAACAATGATGTACTAAATTATTATTTTATTGAGGAAATGTAAGAATGGGAACAGTCGCATGCATCTCCATTTAATGTGGTCGATACGATGCTGTTTGATCGAAAACTGGCACGTTTTTTAGTACAAGAATGTCAACGCACTCAAATCATTTTTGGCAGTCACATTGAAATTCATGGGCACAAAATAGATAGATTCTTCTACCACATGAAATTATGCAAACATAATCTCTTCTCCACCGAATCTTAATTACTGTAGCTTATTACTTTTTTATGAAAAGCGTTATATTTTTTTCTGAAGAAATACTAGGGTCTAGTAACAAAAAAAGAAAGATAATTTGATTTTAATTTATTAAAATATGACATTACTTTTCTTATGGTCTAATGGTAATTGATTCAACAAAATAGAGAAGAGAGATTTTAATTAAAGGAAAGAAGATGCAAGAAATTTAAAAAAATTTATATTTGGTACGATAAAGGGAGGGGACAAATTTTATGGAGGGAAAATGTAAAATTACATATTTAATCATATTTAATATTTAAGATCACTTTAAGGCTTTGTTTACTAAAATTAGTAGTTTATAGATTATAGCATATAGCTAATGCTACTAGCTGTTAAGCTAAGTGAAATATTTAGTAAAATAAACTTTAAAAACATAAAATAATATTCTTAATTGAAGTAGTTAATCAATGAGGACAAACAAGTGTTCAGTTTTGAATTTTCAAATCTTGCAATATGATCGGTCGAGTCGTCAATAATTTTTTATGCGATAAACATAGAGCACTGAACACTGAAACTGCATGTAGGCTAATTGGGAATAAATTCTAGTAATTTATATCTTTAATCAATAAAGTGTCCTTAATTAAAATTTTACGAATCAATGTAGGAAAATAAATATGGATACATTGCTAGCTGTCATATTTCAAATAATTGTAGAATATCTAGAGAATAAATTAATTTGACATCTGTGTTTAAATAGATATTGATCATATGTTTGTAATCTTTTAGTAGTGGCTTTGTGTAAGGGATTTCAAATTAAGGAGAAAGCATTCAGTAACCCTCAAAGGCTTCTACGGCACCAAATTTTCAATAATTAATGTAAATATGAAGTCGTGTGGAAGTATTTTTTGGGTTTCTGAATGCTTATTCCTATTTTATTTTCAATTGGAATTAAATTTATGTTTGATTCACATAATAAGATAGAGATAAGATATATATTATCTAATTTATTTTAAAAACTTAAAGAACATTTATATGACATGACACTAGTCTTTTTCAATTTAATCTAAAATCTTGAGTTCAAACATTTAAAATGTTTAGCATTTAAGCTTGAATCTCCCATGAGATCTTACTCTTTGAGGATTAATTATGCCCAATATATATCAAATTTATGTTTATTCAAAGTGTTTTTTATATGGAAATGTTTTTATGAAGTTGGTATCTTCCAATAATTCAATATAATGGATATACATGTACTAAACTATTTTTAGCTTCTCTCATAAGCATAGTAGACCCCCATGATGAATTTGTTTTAGGCCTCAAAATAAACACTCCAATTTTGCATGAAATTTAGGCCACAATAAATATGCAACAAACATGAATTATAATTGCAATATTAGAGGCTGCGTTTGCGAAAACTTTTTCTATGTTTTTCTCTTAAAATATGTGTTTATTTTATTTTAATGAGAGATTTTAAAAGAAAAAAAAACCCTTGTAATAGAGATTTTTATGAGAGTATCTTATCCTCTTTAATCTTTATTACCAAATAAATATAACACTGATTTCAAAAAATTAAAATGTTTTCACTAAATAAACATAGAGATCTCGTAAATGTGGTTTTATACACACACGCTACATATTTACAAAATCAATTTAATAATTTAATATAATAAATATAAATTTTACATTAAAAATAATTTTTTAATAAAACATAATAATTATATAAACATTTTATTAATTTTAAAAATATCTCACTCTTTCTCTAAAAGAATGTATCACTCAAAATTTGTTTTAGACATATCTAAACTGGGTCAGGTCCTCCTAGCTCATAAGCTAAAATTAAATTTGCATCACCACTTTTCACAACCTCTATTATTTTGTTGTTTCTGTTTTTGCTTTATTTTCTTTTCTTTTTAGTCTATCGTTATTTTCTTTTTATTTTAATATATTTTAAGTTTATAAAAAAAACTTGTATAAATTAATAATTTATTTACATATACTTCTTAATTAATTTAAAGAAAATACTAACAAATGTCTTTGGACCACTTGTTAAGAAATTAAAAATGAAAATTTTATATTAAAAATGCATTAGAACTTATGTTTTCAAACTTTTAGAAGTTTAAAATTTGTTATTTTCAATGCAAAATTTTTAATTTTAATTTCTTTAACAAGTAGAATACTTATTAGCATCACCTCTAATTTAATTATCAACTAACTTTAATTGAATCTTAACTGAATGATAAACTTTTATTATTAGGAAGCATTATGACAATTTTTGTTATCAATAAAAACTATATGGTTGCTTAAAAAACATTATGGTTGGTTCAAAATTAACAATATAAGATTCAGGACGGATATTAGTTGTGATAGGGGAAGACTCGACCACTCTAAAATTTTCTTCTTCAGTAAAAATAGATATATTTAAAATAATATTTATCTATAATATATAATATATATAACTAATATTTCAATAATAGTATTAAATTGTTGAATAGTTTAGTGATAATGTAGATTTTCATAATCCTCGTGTCTCTGATTTATTACATCTATACATTAAAATAACCAGTACATCAAAATCAAATATATAATTTTAATTGACAATATTTAATTTTTATGTTGACTCCCCTCGACGCCAATGTGAAAGCTGCTTCGCACTGTTGTATGCGTTAGATCTACCCATTATTGGTTATGGTGAAGGAATGTTACAATCTATTTTATGAGATATTTTTCTTAGAGAAAATGAGAAATATGCTGATAGTGTAAAATTAGTTTTATTGTCTTCAAATAAAAATTAAATATTGAGATTTAGAATTACAAATTAGTATTACGTGGCACATAAATTTTATTAGATATTGGTGTGATGTAAAGTTTTTATTCTGTATTTATGTTTTCATATAGCCGGCTTGTACTACTATTTTCACTAAGTTTATTAGTTAAACTACCCATCTCTATAATAATTAGAAAAATAGGCGTTATGAAACTTGAATTGGTATTTGATAAAGTTAATGTATTAAGTGAATGTTCAATTGATTGAACTAAATATATGTATGTGAGTGTGCATGTGTAAACGCACACCTTCACACAATCATTTTTACGATATAAATGAGTTTTTTTTAATTATGATTAATTGGAAATTTTTATATAATAGACCTTCAATTTGATTTTCTCTTTTAATTTGAAATTTAGGGTGGTCCGTACAATGTCACTGTGAGTTTATAGTTTTTTGTTTTGAAATTCAATTTCAAAACTATGTTTAGATAAAATAAGTCGAGTTGGTTTTTTAAGTTTTTTTTTTATTCAAAACAAAGAAAAAATTATAATTTATTTATTTATTTTAAAATTAACATGTCACTATGAATAGACATAAACACTACCACCTCTCCTCTGACCACCATTTATAATCACCTCCATCATCTACCTTCGACCACTATCGCTACCACCACCCACCCACCTATACACCACTAGCCACCAATCTCACCCACCACCTCTAATCACTATTTTCCACCACTAACACCACAATTACAGTCATTGTCGGTCACACTCTAACCACCATCTCCAACTATCAACGTTATTTTTTTTACCATTGTAATTGCTTTCGACGATATATTATTACGAAAGATATTATAATTAAATAAATTATAATTTTATATAATTGAATTATTTTAAAATAATTAAAACTTAACATTATTTTTAATTTTAATTTTAAATTATTTTTACACATCAATATTTTTTTTATATTTAGTGAATTTATAATAAAACAGGTAAAGAGACTAATTCAATTCAAATAAAATCAAAACTAAAATTCATCTAAAAATTAAAATTTAGAATTAAAAACTCAAAATTAAAATTAAACTCAACACTGAAACTAATTTTAATTTTAGAATTTTCTTATTAGAAAACTAAAAACCGAGAAAATATACAATAAGAGAAAACAAACACTTTACAGATTTATAGTAATCAATTTTCCCACACCTTGTAAAAATTATTGTAAAACAATGTTACCTAGTGTAGTACTGGTTCTATGTATAATCATTTTTATTTGATTTGTCAAATTTAAAAGTTAATTAGCATTAGCTCTATCATAGAGGCATTAAAAGAGACAAGTGTTCACGAGGAATAAATTCTAAACCCTGATCCATAAAGTAACCTTATCTAAAATTTGGTGAATCAAATTAACTCTCATCATATCATAGAAAGAATGCGAATCATGCATGTTTGTTTGCATATGCTATCCAAATTTTAAAATAATGGTGGGATGCATGTCTTAATGTCATCTTTGTGTACTATAAATATGCATTCATTATTTGTATACTTATAAAATAAAAAAATCATAGCATGGGTTTGAGTAAGGGATATATCTAATTAATGAGGAGAAGGTCTTTAGTAACCCTCAAAGGCTTCCATGGCACCATATGTTAGAGTCAGATTTATCATATCATTGACCAGTAATAATGTTGAAGTCGTGGGACCCTTTTGATGGGTTACTCAAAGCTTTCATCCTAATCATGTTTTGCACTCCATTAGTTAGATTGCTTTCTCAATACTCTCTCTCTCTCTTTCTCTCTCTTTTACTTTGTGATTTGGGTTTTCAAAAACTCTAATAATAAAACTAAAATATTTGTTTGGTAGGATTTTTTATATTCAACTTGTTTTTAGAAATTGTTTTGATTTTCAGTTTTTAAAAAGACAGAATTGGAAACATCTTTTATATAAAGACAAATGAGGGATCAAATTACACTTATGTTAGCTTGCTCAATAATATTTTAATGAATACAAATTCTATAAAATTCACTATTTAATAGAAAATATATATCTTATAGATCATTCACATAATTTTTTTACAAATTTAAAATCATTTTATATATTATTGACATTAACTAAAAACACATAAGAAATTAATTTTTTATAATATTTAATAATTTTAGATTTTTGTAAATTTTTACTATGTGATATAAAATTTCAATCAAAAATTAAATTTGGTAAAATTTGTATCCATTAAAACTTTATTAAGCAGTGTAATTTACATCAATGTAATTTAATTCAATAAAGTTTAAATATTAAATTTGTTTCCGCTTAATCTTCTAAGTAGGCCACTTCAAGTGATGACCATTGACCACGAGTTAGGTTCGCTATTCTTTTTTTCAAAATGATTGTAATTTTTTCTTTATGTATATATAATTACATTTTTGTGTTAACCATCTGATTTTTAAGAAAAAAAAGACTTTAGTAATAAGAAATTCGGTTGGAAGGTAGATAAAATTTTGATCAAAGATTATCTCAACATGATTTTAACTCAATTCTTCCAAACAAGATTTCTTGTTTTTGGTCTATGAAGAAAATAGTAAAGAAACTCAAATATAATGGCAAGATTCGAACTTGAGATACGGTGTCCAATTTAACAATATTAATATTTGTCAGTTGAGTTAGGTCTTACGGATCCAAACATTACGTCTTTAACTGAAATTTTAATTTTGTTTAAGTATAATTTTATTATCTCTATTTTTTGATATAAAATTTCAATCAAAAATTAAATTTGGTAAAATTTGTATCCATTAAAACTTTATTAAGCAGTGTAATTTACATCAATGTAATTTAATTCAATAAAGTTTAAATATTAAATTTGTTTCCGCTTAATCTTCTAAGTAGGCCACTTCAAGTGATGACCATTGACCACGAGTTAGGTTCGCTATTCTTTTTTTCAAAATGATTGTAATTTTTTCTTTATGTATATATAATTACATTTTTGTGTTAACCATCTGATTTTTAAGAAAAAAAAGACTTTAGTAATAAGAAATTCGGTTGGAAGGTAGATAAAATTTTGATCAAAGATTATCTCAACATGATTTTAACTCAATTCTTCCAAACAAGATTTCTTGTTTTTGGTCTATGAAGAAAATAGTAAAGAAACTCAAATATAATGGCAAGATTCGAACTTGAGATACGGTGTCCAATTTAACAATATTAATATTTGTCAGTTGAGTTAGGTCTTACGGATCCAAACATTACGTCTTTAACTGAAATTTTAATTTTGTTTAAGTATAATTTTATTATCTCTATTTTTACTGATCCGTGAAGTTAATCCTCTCATTTTAAAAGTCGTCAGTTTTACTCTCTTCATGTGATGTTTTAACTAGAAAATATGACATGAATGTTTTAAATAACATGACACATTATACACCGTAAGAAGTTAGTTTTCAACTTCAGAGATTTTTAATATTTTTAATTTAATTAATGATATATGAATAATTAATGCATCTAGATGATTCTATATAATAGAATTGTATGTCACGTCATTTAAAATATATCAAATCGTTATTTTTTTAGTCTAAAAATTTAAGAGAGAGACTAAAATTGTTGACTTTTAAAATAAGAAGATCAATTATGTTAGTTGATAATAATAGAGAGACCAACTAAACTTTTTATTTTAACTTGTGATAGAGGTTCATTTTAGACGGTAAAATAATATTTACTTGGAATAAGATTAAAAATTGTTTAATTTTAAAAAAATAAAAAATAGTTTAGAAACCATAATTTGGAAACAGCTTTGACAAACAATTTTTATTTTATTTTATTAGTTTTTTCAAAACAATTTTTTTTAAATCGATTTACAAAATAATTTTAAAAAACTGAAAAATCAGAACTCAATCAAACACCCCTTAATTATCTAATTTTAATTGCTTGGTTGAATTTTGACTACTGGTTTTTCAAGTTTTAGTTCGTGAGCTTTTTATTCATTTGAGCGAGCGTATGAACTGCTATCAAATGAATTTTTCTAGAAAAATGCTAACGAGTGTTCCAAATATTTATTAAGAAAAAATGTGAAATTATAATTTTGAAAGTAGTTTATTTAACTCTTTGGAATTAAAATTACATTTTTTTTCACTAAAAACTTTTCAAATTTTATTTTATTTTTTTATATCATTACTTTATTATCTCACAAAAATTTGCTTATATATTGTCGAAAGTTAATTGTATTTTGTTATGGAAAGAATAATTGTTTTAAAGAGATACAATGCTTATTTAGAAGTGCTACTACTTCGGGTCTTTAAATATAAGCATCTTGAACTCTTTTTGTTTCATTTTATAATTTTATAATTGTATTAATTATTTCTTTATAAAAAAAATTTTAATTATGTTTTTTTCAGTAATATGTCATAATTACTATTATATCTTATTTTTTTTATATAAGTTTATTTCATTGAAAGTAATTTTATTTGAGACTTCTCATATACTAAATATGAGTATCTCTTTTCAAAGAAATTCAAATTCGAATTCATCATATTTTAGGAGTTCAACTTCTACTAAGCCCAACAAATGGTGATTCCCTTTAATCGTTTTTATAAGAGATAATTAAGTTATATAAAAGTAAATTATCTCTAATGATCTCTTTAAAAAAAAACTAAAGATAGTATAATAAAAACATAAATCAATTTTGTTTTGTCAAAATTAAACTAATAAAACAATTTAAATTATCAACAAATTTAACACTACAAATAACTTTCTTAATTTTCATAATTTATTCGGTGTAATTTTATATACAGAAACAATCTTAAAAAAAAATGAAAGGTTGTTAGATTTCTACTAATATACGGAAAATATATGCATTTGAATGAAATATGATTTATTTATATCAAAGAAAGAAAAAGAAAAAAAAAAAATGAGTTATTCTCGTTGTCTAGAGCCAACACATTTAATCTGGAAGACATATCAGAAAAATCGATACAGCGTTCCCTTTCCCTTCCCTCTATAAGATGACCTTTCATTGATTCTATGGATTCATACTGTATTAGAATTATAATGTCAAATGCATATATTATTAGTGAAACTTTTCCCTTTTAAGTTTTGCGCTGAGACATTCTTTTTGGCATTTGATTTGATACTCTATTGTCAAGTTGGAAACTTAACATTTTGTATCTTGCATGAAATAAATTGGTTAACTACACTTGCACAGCATTTCTATAACTATTTTTTTTTACTAAGATAGAAACATATTACTATTGCTGAGTTAAGAGAAGCTGAAATTAAGAGTTATAATCAAAACCACTAATTTGTTAATATTTGCTTATAAAAAATTAAATTAAATTAAAATATAATATTTCTTTTCTTTTATAAAAACTTTCACCATTTGCCATCATTTTTGTCGTTAGCTTTATTACTCATCACTTAGTAATGAAAATATTACTCTCCTTTGCACACTGAAAAAAAATTATTCACAATATTGATGATCTTATTTTAAATAATCTATATCTACAACTTTTACAAGACTTAACTTTATAGAAAGGCAGTTTAAACAAAATGCATCTATAGTAAATTTATCCTTCTATCTCAAAATATATATAAAAGTAAATTAAAAAAATAAATTTAGACTAAATACATTATTTTTTTATCATATATTTTTACTAACATTTTGAAACGGATGAAATACTTATAAAAACATAGGTGTTGAAAGTAGGATTGATTAACACATTTTAAATTTTCGCATTAGAATTTTTAATTTTTTTACAAATCACTTTCCTTTTTATATGACAACTAACAAAAACTAGTTTCTTTTTTATTGTTAAAGAGAGAGAAAAAAAAAGTTGGTGATTGCTAATTCAATCCATGTTTGTTTATTTTACTAGATTTTTTTTATTATATCCTAACTTTCGATGATATAAAATTAAATAAAATATATTATCTAATTATAACTTCTAATTATCTATCTAGAGGCAGACGAACAAATTACAAGCTACCTTCAAAATATTTTTGCTTTTGAAGCCAACCAATTCTTATAACATAGTTTATACATGAAAAATTTATCCTCTATCCCTACATTTATATTTCTACTTTTACATTTTATATAAACTATCCATTTTACTCTTTTATTTATTTAAAAAAAAAACAATTTACTCCACTAAATTTAATAGGAGTTCCAGAAAAATTTAAAAATAAAAATTCTAAAATATATGTTTTTTTTTTAAATTAAATTTTATATCGGAAAACATAAAAAAAAAGTTTTTCAATTATGTACTGAAAAATTTTAAAAAAATTTTCTAATACACAAAAAATATATTTGTATATCGGAAAACTTTAAAAAAGTTTTCTAATATACAAATGTATTTTAGTAGGGTCCTTAAACCCTAACCTTTGTGTTCCACAATTTTTTTTCAAATTTTCTGGACACAAATATGTTTTTTTTCCAATACAAAGTTCAACTTTTTTTCAAAATGTGTTTTAAAAAACTTAAAAAAAAAAAATCAAAATTTCAATTAAATTTAGTGGTTTTTTTTTTAAAAAGAAGGATAAAATAAGTAATTTATATAAAATGTAGAGGTAAGAATATAAATGTAACGGTAGATAGTAAAATTTTATTTATATATTATAAGACCATGTCAGAAAGTTTTCAACAGGGAGAGCAGCCCATATAATATACTAATGAAAAATTTCTCTTGTACCCCCACACTTTGCCTTGTACCCCCAAAAAAATTCGAAAATGGCAAAACTACCCTCAATTTTTTTCACCATTTTGTAAATGACTATTATACCGGAAATGTAAATATTTTTTTCACCATTTTGTCACAAACCCAGCCGTAAAACAGATTTCCGGTAAGTGGCAGTTTTCCGGTAACTACCGGAATACTTGAAACAAGATTTCCGGTACAGAGTAAAGTACCGGAAATGTTAAAACTGAGTTTTCCGGTACAGAGTATAGTACCGGAAATGTTTAAACTGACTTTTCCGGTACAGAAGAGAAAATTTGTGTTCCGGAAATCTTGGTTGGCAAGTATTCCGGTACAGTATTAGGTTCCGGAAATCTTCATTTTTGAGTTTTCCGGTACAGACCATATTTTTTTAATTTCTTTTTAAGTTTTTTAATTTTTTTTAAATGTTAACAGATATGGATAATCCACTACTATTAATGGACAAAACATGCGTCGATACTACAAATATTTTTGACACAGATCAGGTATGAATAAATATATTTAATATTAATATTATAAAAATATATTTTTGTGATTAATTATAATTATTTTATTTCAGATATTTGATTCAAGGGATACTGTTGTGAAATGGGCAAAAGAAATTGGTATAAAAAATAAAGTTACCGTTATTATCAGAAGATCAGATATAGAGACGGGTGAGAAAGGACGGAGAAATAAATTAATATTAGGTTGTGACAAAGGGGGAAAATACAAGTGTGCTGCTAGTTCTATTCGAAGTTCAACAAAAAAATGTGATTGTCCTTTCAAGCTTAGATCAAAACCATTAAAAGATGGTTCAGGATGGATAGTTAAAGTAATTTGTGGAATTCACAACCATGAATTACCTGATACTTTGGAGGGGCATGCATATGTTGGGCGCTTAAATGAAGAAGATAGAAAGCATGTTCATGAATTAACAAAATATAATGTTGCACCGAGACACATATTACTCTCATTGCAAGACCGAGATAAGAGTAATGTTACTAAGATCTCACAAATATATAAACAGAGAAGTATCATTCGATTGCGCGTGAGAGGTAATAGAACAGAGATGCAACATTTATTCAAGTTAATTGAAGATGCAAAATATGTGTGCTGGAATAGAAAGCGTGAAGACTCCGATGTTATGAGAGATATTTTTTGGGCGCATCCAGATTCAGTGAAGTTGTTGAATTTGTTTCCGATTGTGTTGATTATGGACAGTACCTACAAAACCAATAAATACAGAATGCCATTACTTGAAATTGTTGGTATGACATCAACAGAGAAAACATTTGTAGTTGGGTTTGCTTATTTGGAATGTGAGAGGGAAGAAAACTTTTGTTGGGCATTAGAGAGACTAAAAGATTTGTTTGTTACACAAAATAAATTCCCTCAAGTAATTGTGACAGACAGAGATCTTGCGTTAATGAATGCAGTTGGCATTGTGTTTCCACATGCTGTTAATTTACTTTGTCGATTTCATATCGAAAAAAATGTTGGAGCAAAATGCAAGCAATATGTCTTAAAGGATAGACAAGAGTCAATATTGAATATGTGGAAAGACATTATGTATTGTAGTAATGAAAAAGAGTATATGATGCGCTTGCATATGTTTGAACAATCATGTGTTGATACTAAAGTGTTTGTTGATTATGTCAAAGAAACTTGGTTGACTCCACATAAGGAAAGATTTGTTGAAGCATGGACAAATAAAGTGATGCATTTGGGGAACACAACGACTAACAGGTATTTAATATAATTTTATTATATATTGTTGAATTTTACAGGGTTGAGTCGGCTCACTGGAAACTGAAGTTAATGTTAGAAAATAGCATGAGTGATTTGTGTAAATGTTGGGAGGCTATGAACAACATGATAAGGTTACAACATAAAAGAATCAGAGCCTCGTTTCAAAAAAGTTTTTATGATGAAGAGCATGAGCACAGAAATCCATTTTATCAGAGATTGAATACATTTGTATCAACAGAAGCTCAAAGACGTATTGCTGAAGAATACGACAAAGTTGAGTGGGTGGGTACTGACAAATCTATATGTGGGTGTTCTCTGAGAAGGACATACGGATTACCTTGTGCTTGTGAATTGGGACAATATAAATTAATGGGTGAACCAATTCCTCTAGATTCTGTGCATATTCAATGGAGAAAATTAAGCATGGAATGTGAACTCACTCAAGACACAGAAGATGGATCAGAGTTGGATATGTCTACTGAGATGAATGCCTTATGGAAACGCTTTCGATCACTTGATGTTATTGGGAAACGAGTGTTGAAGAGTAAAGTGCGTGAACTTGCTTTTCCAAGTACAAGTTCAATATGTCCACCACCTGAAAAAGTCAAAACCAAAGGAAGAGTGAAGAAGAGTAAGGGTATGAAGCCAGATGGATATGATGTATATCGAGACCCTTCTTACTTTGAGCATGTTAATGCAACATATGGTGAAGATATTGGTTCCCAACCCTCTCAATCAAAGAAGAGACAAGCCTCTCAATCAAAGAAACACCCCTCTCAGTCATCTCATTCTTCAAAAAATTTGTTATTGACACAATTTCCTGATATTATTCAGCCATACATTGATGACATATTTGACGTGGCAGCTGATGGAAATTGTGGTTTTCGCGCTATTGCATTATTGCTTGGTTTCGGTGAAGAGTGTTGGTCTTTGGTCCGCAAGAGATTGGATCAAGAGATTGTTTCTCATGTAACTCCATATGATAGATTGTTCACAGGACGCATTAAAGAAGTAAGAGATTCGTTGATGATATCCGGCTTAGGTGTTCAACCCATGGATAAATGGTTGTCCATGCCTGATATGGGTTACGTGATAGCGACAACATATAATATTATTCTTGTCACGTTCGGTCTGACATTTTCAATGACTTTCTTTCCTATGAGGGGTTCACATTCCGGATCGACAAAAAATGATCGCATTTGTTGTATTGGTTTTGTTAATGGAAATCACTGGGTTCCGGTAATTATTTTCTTATACTTTTTTAAATTTTATTCTGATAATTTTGTCTTATATTTTGTTAATTTATTTAATTTTTGCAGTTAAAGATGAAAGATGGATTTCCAATGCCAGACATTGCACCAGGTTGGAAGCAATATCGTACCAATGAAGCAACTTCTTGGGCAATAGCATACACAGGCCGTCTACAACACTGGGGGTATTTATTAGGCCGGTTGTCACGTGTTACCCAAAATCCACCTACGGAACCCGTAGAGGCAATGTCTTTAGATGAACCTTAATGTTTTAAAATTGATACAA
>NC_021162.2:63015786-63016552 GCF_000331145.2 Cicer arietinum | reverse complement strand
TGTCCCGTGTAATTCGTATGATTTTGCCGTCTCTTCCTCGTGCACCCACTGAAAAATTAAAATATTAAAAGAATTAAATCACAATAAGTTATAAAATTATAATTAATTAAATTAAAAAAAAAAAATAACATAACTTCCGGAAAACTTGATGCTCAAGTTCTCCGGTAACTACCGGAAATGTTGGCAATCAAGTTTTCCGGAACGCTTTCTGTACCGGATATGTTGAAAACAAGTTTTCCGGAACACTCCTCTGTACCGGAAAACTTCCTACAAGATTTCCGGTACCGGAAAACTTTAAAACAACGTTTCCGGAATACACGCTCTGTACCGGAAAACTTGTTTCTCAACTTCTCCGGAAATTTTGAAAAAAAACTTACTCTCTGTTCCGGAAATGTGAAAGTGTGGAATGGTAATTTTTTGAGGTTTTATTATTTATACGAGGGCAAAATAGTCATTTCATTCTATTTTTGGGGTATAGGTATAATAAGGATGGTACAAGGGAAATTTTTCTATACTAATAGTAGGTCAAGTAAACTGGGCCTATTGATACAACCTCTTGGATTTGGGAAAATTGGCTATTGTACCCTCCCATTTAAACCTATACCCCCCAACATAAAATTTTTGTTGTAAAATACCCAAAATAACCCTAAAAAAAACAGTAAAAGTCAAAATAAGAAAAAATTTAAACACTTTACCCCCACATTGAAAAATCCGGAAAAGTAAGTTTTCGGAAAATTTAGTTTTTACCGGAAATTTCAAGAGGATT
>NC_021162.2:62954076-63015623 GCF_000331145.2 Cicer arietinum | reverse complement strand
ATTCCGGTCCCCTGTTTATTTTTTTTTTTTTTTTAATTTTTGTTTATTGTATTTTGTTAGTGAGGACCAGAGGAGGAAAATCTGACGGTGGTGATTATTCGCGAGTTCGGCCTCCTACACAATCAAATAGGAGAGCTGCTGTTGAAAAAAGGAGAAAGAGAAATGAGGAAAGGCAGGCGCCTCATGACGAGCAGCCCCAGGATGAGCAGCCACAGCAAAATCTTATGTTTGATGCAGAACAGGATAAGCAGCCCCATGATGAGCAGCCCCAGCACGATCATGAGTTTTATGATGAATATGACCAGCAGCAGCAACATTTTGATGATGAACATGGTCAGCAGCACCAGCCTGATGAACCCATGTTTCCTGGAGGTCCTTATGATCTTTCTGTCCTTACAGATTATGAGCATCATATTGCAATTAATGTGTGGAATGGACAGGTTAGTAAATAATTTATTTTATTACATATTATAATATATTTGTAGTATAGGTTATTTTATTACACATTATAATTTATTTGTAGTATAAGATTATAATATATTTTTAATTGTGTTATTTTTAATTAAACAGGAAAGACGTGCCTTGAAAGTTGTTTCCAATGGCAAAAAGCAAGACAAATTTATTGATATTAGATATCATTTACCTGCTCAAATAGATCATTGGATTAATATATCTGGATTACGTCCTCTGAGAAGATGTAGTTTGCATATGATTGATGGTAACATGATATCTGCTTTTGCTGAGAGATGGCACGCAGAGACTAGTTCATTTCATCTGCCATTCGGTGAAATGACTATTACTCTTGACGACGTCAGGGGTCTTTTGAGCCATCCCGTGTATGGAGAGTTTTTCACACCTCCCGCAAATGTCAATGAAGATTTGGCAATTGCTGCTGCTGTTGAGTTGTTGGGGGTTACATATGATGAAGCTGTCACTGAGACTAGGACCAATAGAGGGGCTTCGGGAGACTTGTTTGGATGCTTGATGGGAGACTTGTTTGGATACCTGCTGGGAGACTTGAGTATCAACATGCTCAAAGTATGATGGGTCGCGATATACGTCATATCCCTTCGGCTTATTGCCTTTTTTCTTAACACCACCTTTTGTTTTGATTTTATCCACTGGTGCACACATTGATGTTGTCTCCGGATATGCTATTTCACGCAACTTGCTCTTTAAAGCCCTTCTTCCAGCAATATTAAGTGTTTTCCATTTTTTCCAAATTATATCCATCTCCGATGTAATGTCCAACTCTGAATCATTTGTCAACTGGTCATTCTCTTGATCACTATTCAAGGTTAATTTCCTCCAATGTATATGAACAGCATCTAATGGGATTGGAACACCTTTCATCTTGTATCCTGCTAACTCACATGCACAAGGTAATCCATGAGTCTTTCTAAGTATACAACAACACACATCTTTGTCGTTACCGACATAACTGACTCTCTTGTATTCTTCAACAATATCACCTAAGGCTTTCTTGGATACCACCCAAGTCAATTTCTCAAAGAATGGATTGTTGTGTATATGCTCTTTGCGACCTTTACTTATCTCAAATGAACCTTTGATCTTAATAATTTGAAACTTCAACATGTCATTCATACCATTCCATGCCTTACAAAAATCTCCTTTACTGTGTTCCAAAAATCTCTTCAATGACCAATGAGCAGACTCAACCCTAATATTTAAACAAAAAAAATACAAAATGTGAAGTAATGATCATATATCATGCATAAATCATATATCATATATCATACAAAATGTGAAATTTTAATGACATACCTATTAGTCGTAGTATTTCCTAGATGCAATACTCGATTGGTCCATGCTTCAACAAATCTTTCCTTATGAGGATTCAACCATGTGTCTCTGACGTAGTCAAAGAAAATAATATTATCGACACATGCTTGCTCAAATACTTGCAAAAGTTCCTCGTACTCCTTCTCTTCAGAACAATAAACAATTTTCCTCCACAACTCAAGAATGGGTTCTTGCATGTCTTTCTTTAATATATACTGTTTGCATTTGGCTCCAACATTTTTGTTAATATGAAGTTGACAAAGTAAATTTGTTGAAGATGGAAATACAACTTTAATTGCATTCATTAAAGCCAGTTCTCTGTCAGTCACAATCACCTGAGGAAATGGCGTGTTTGAAAAAAACAACTCTTTTAACTTCTCCAATGCCCACCAAAAGTTGTCTTGACGTTCAGAATCCATATAAGCAAATGCAACATTAAATGTCAACCAAGTTGAAGTTACACCAACAATTTCAAACAACGGTAACCTATACTTGTTGGTTTTGTAGGTGCTATCCATGATCAATACAAGAGGGAACATGTTAAGCAAAGTTATGGAATCTGTGTGCGTCCAAAACATATCCCTCACAACGTTGGAGTCCTCATGAGTCCTACTCCAACAAGTATATTTCTCAGCTTCAAGTAACTTCAACAAATGTTGCATATCAGTTCTAGGTCCCATCAAATTCTTCCTGTATGTACTTCGTCGCTTGTAAATTTGATAGATACTAGTCACATTCTCCGTATCTCGATCTCTCAAAGATGACAAGATATGTCTCGGTGCAACGTGATACTTTGTCAACTCGTCAACATGTTTCTTATCTTCTTCTGTTAAGCGTCCCATAAATGCATTATTCTCAAAAGTAGCTACTAACTCATGGTTGTGAAGTCCACAGATTAAACTAATAATCCATCCTTCATCATTTTTCAGTGGTCTCGTTTTAAGTTTAAACGGACATCCACACTTTTTAGTTGAAGTACCTGTGTCATTTGTATTTGACTTATATTGTCCACCTCTATCACAACCAAGAATTACTTTTGTCTTTCTTCCTCTCTTTCCAGTCTCTACGTCTGATCGAGTAATGATAACTGCTACTCGATTTTGTCAACCTATCTCTCTTGCCCATGATATGACAGCTTCTCGTGACTCAAAAATTTGATCAATTGTAAATGCTTCAGTTAAATCTATAAATATTGGTCGTGTGTTTTCCATCCCTAGTTCAAAAAAACAATTCAAATAAAATAACAAACAAATTAAAAGCATATTCAAAAAAAAAAAAAAAAAATTAAGTACCGGATTTTTGAAATTTCCGGGTTAACTACCGGAAATTTCAAAAAACCAAATTTCCGGTGAACAAAAAATGACTACCGGATTTTTCAAATTTTTTGAAATTTCCGGTAGCTTCCGGAAATTTCAAAAATCCGGTATTCAAATTACAACTACCGGAAATTTCATTTTTCAAATTTCCGGTAACAATTATAACTACCGGAAATTTCGATGCAACTTACCGGAAATTTCAGCAAGGTCAGATTTTTGGGTAATTTTTTTTAACTGCTCGTAAATGATTTTTTTAAGGATAAAATTGGATTTTCAACAATTTGGAGGGTATAAGTTTAAATGGGGGTACAATAGCCAATACTCTGGATTTGGCATGACTGTGTAATGGGTCTTCAACATTCAGTAGGCTTCCCTCCTCCACCCCTTTATTATAGAAAACAAAACAAAAAAATTGAATTTAGTACCCACAATTTGACTTGTACTCCTTCAATATATAAAAAAATTAATTTTATTTCTTTTATTTCGATTTAGGTAAAAAAATCTATCTATAACCGTGTCTCTTACCAAAATTTTCGATACTTATTTTTTTCTCTCAAAAATTTGATTTGAATTTTCAAAATTTCTAGAAGTGTAATTTGTGTTTTAAAAATTTTAAGGCATACAATTTTTTGTAGTGTAAATTATGCACAGGAAATTCCGCAACAAATTTTCCAGTAGTTAATAACTCTCCCTAAAATTAAGTTTTGAAATTCAGCAACAAATTGTTCGGTAGTTAATAACTCTCCCTAAAATTAAGTTTTGAAATTTTCTGTACATAATTTCTTTTTTTATATTTTTTATTTTTTTTATGTAGGGATGAAAAAACACCAATTATAATAGTATTTGAGACATTTTATCATTTGATAATTTTTAGTACATCAAATTAAACCCTAATGAATTTAGTAAATCAATCGTTTCAAACAAATTGAGTTCCTAATATTTTGGTTTCAAACAAATTAAATATCGATCATGTAATAAATTATATTATAAATATATTAAACTATACATACTACGATATACTATACTATATATAATAAAATAAATTATTTTCTAACATGTTTATTCCACACTCTTACGGTAAAAAAATGTAAATAAAAAATAAAATTGATAAATGAAAAGAAAAAAGAACTGAACTAAATTATACAGTTATATTTCAATCCAGAAATTTCAAAAATAAAATTTTTAAGAATTATTTTCAACCATTTGTTATATTTTAATATCAGAAATTTACGGTTGAAAACAATTACTAGATATTTTAAATTTTTCGTTTAAAAATAAAATTTTTGATACTGAAATACAACTGTCGAAAATTTTAAATTCAAATAAAAAAATTACTTTTCTGATAATTTGAGAATGTAGATGTATGATTAAAATATCTAAATTTATTTTATTAAAAAATTATTCTCCGTGCCCACACGGTTATACTCTCACTCTTACATCTTACTCTTTCATTTTTAAAACAAAATTTAAGTTATATTCTGAAAAATTCAATTTAATTTTATTGGTTGAGTATTCGAAAAAAATTCAATCTTTAAATTTTCAGCACATATTTATATTTAAAAAAAATTTTGATGTTCAAATGTTTCGGTTATTTATTTTATTTTTGATAGAAAAGTATAAAAATAACATTTTTATTTAAATGTGAGGGTTTGTATAAGTTTAAGGTACAAAGTAAAGTCTTCCTTTAAGAGTAGTGCTAAATATAAGAAAGAGTGATGTTATATGACCCAATAAATTTCAAGCACGAATTGGAAGGAAAGCTCCGTCATCCATTATTTAAATATTGTTTGTTTTATATTTGATACATCAACCACAATTTTACTACTCTTTTTATTATAAATTAGTTTACTACCATTTACTTTCACAATCAGTAGACTATTTAAATAATTTACAGAAATTAAGAATAGTATAAAGTAAAAGAGAGAAAATGACATCTTTGTTAAATTATTTTTAACAAGTATTAATGTATTCACTATTATCATAAATATAAAATGGAAATTATTTAATTGAAAACAATAAATATATTATTAAATACAGTTAAAAAAAGTATTTAATATTACATTTGAAACTGGAATAATTATTTTGAGAATAATTTTTTCTTTTTTTACAAATGGATTGATAGATGGAGGGTATTTTTCTTCACTAATGTTCTTACTTATGGATTCAAAAAGATAAACTAAAATAAAAATATACAAAATAGAAACCCATCTAACAAATATAAAATAGATATGAGTATTTTAGTCATTTAAATTGTAACAATCAGTCTGTTAATTATTCCTTCAAATTTTCAAAATAACAATTTAGTACCTTAACTTTGAAAACATCAGTCAATTTACTATTTTTTTCTTTCATATTTACATCACATTTTAAAGGTTTATATAATTGTCTTAAAGTAGTAAGAGATTTTTTAAGTCAATATTATAGGCCTTTACTAGTTTTGATATATGTTTACTAAAGAGATATTTTAATAGGAAACTAAATTGATTAATTTTTTTTTATAAATTCAGAGGCTGATTTTTTTTCTCCATAATTTTGAAAGATTAAATTACACCACGTTTATAATTTCAAAAACTAAAATAATAATGTAGTCCAATAGATTTTTTTTTCGGATGATCGCTACTCTAAAAAATAAATGCATAAACTAGTTATACTGGCCTATGTGTTGTACACATAAGACTAATTAAAAAGACACATTATTTCCTCTCTATTTTCTTCTTCGTCTCTTTAGTCTTCTATACTTCAATTTTTCTCTACTTTTCAATATTTCATCTTATTCTTAGTTTGGTTAATTTCATAACAAAAACAAACATACAATAAAAAACACAATCCTTCCACTATAAACTGGTTCTTGCAAGTAAGATATGAATAAATAGAGGGAGTAACTAAATGGCAACACGTTCTTGCGATTGTAACTAAATATTTGTCTCTCTTAAAAATGGGTTATGTGCAGTTGCATCTTATGTACACTTTTAAATAAGTGTTCCGGTTGGAAATGATGATGCCTTATTGGAAATTTATTGGAAATAATGATAACATTTATGAGAGTTAGTGTTGTTGTGAATTGAAAAAATTGAGAAGTCCCACATTAGAGGAATACCACACACTAGTAGAGTATATAAGGTGGAGGTATGAAATTTGAGAAAGGGCACCCTAATTTTGTGAAGGAGGGAGAACGCAAGCAATATTAACCACCACACGTGCCGCCGTCTGGCTCGATTTGGTTTTGTCTTTGCATAAAAATTAATTATTTTAATTAAATGATTGCTTGCGTTTATTGATGGTGTAATTCTAGAACCGCGATTTAACCCAGTAATATTTTCGTAGCATAAATTATTTTTTTTCGAAATTCAAAAACAACAATTGTATGAAAATCAAATCAATGAAAAACCAACAAACAAAAAATAAACTTAATTACTAGTATTTTATTCATAGATATATAGGGTAAAATTTAGTGGTGAGATTTTCCTATTTTAACTTTAAGAGACATAGCCCAAATCTATTTGTGACATATTTCTTTGATTAATGATAATTTTTGTTCTTCTGTTTTTTAATTAAAAAAAAATGTAACTATAAGACTAATTGAGAATCTCATATTAGATGAGATATAACTCAAAATAAATTTATAAATAGGAGACATTTTCATTTTACGAAATAATTTTTACGAAATAATTTTGTAGTAGATAAATTAGATTCAGTAAAAAAAAAGTTATGTGGTATAAGAACATATACCTAAGATCTGTTATATAATGTGCTATCAAATTATTCAGATCATGTTTCAAATGTCTAATATAATTGTGTATTTGAGAATTTCACATGTTTAAGCTAATCTCAACCAAAATTTTAAAGAAAACTCATAATAGAATGTTGTGATTCTTGTTTTCATGTATCACCTGTTACTACAACATCATTTCTGACTTCACCTGACTTGTTAAATATTGTCGTATTGCACTAATTTCCTTAATTACTACAATATTAGGAATCAAATCTTATCATGATGATTCGGTGATTCATATAAATATGCATAAGCTCTCAATTATCCAGTATTAGAATATATAAAGTAGTTGAGCCGGCCTACTAAACTTCAATCATCAACCGTATAAAAGTACTATATCACAACCTTTAATGACATTATATAGATTAGTTATTGATGATTCATTATATAGGACATGTATTGACTTAACCACACCACTTGCTGTACCCTATTTTTTTGTACTTAGTAAAAGGGAATCGAATATTTTCTTTATTTTATTTAAGGGAATCAACTAAAATAAGAAAGTATAATAATTTATGTACGTTGATTGTTACCGGCTGAATAATGTACTCATATTTTAAATGGATTTAATATATATATAATATTTTTATATTATTAATTAATTACAATAATTAAATCATTAAAGATATTTAATTTTTGTCAAAAAATACTTCTAAAATTATTCATCTAATTGTGATGTACAGATTTTTACTTTATAGTATAAAACAATTAAACCCTCCTATATATGATAGGTAAAATAATTATACAGACGCGTATTAAAATGAGGCTTCTTGCTTTTCCCAAAGTCACAGAGATTATAATTGAGGATTATTGCCTTGGGGAAAGGAAAGCTTGCGTAGTAAAATGGTAACACTACACGTGCATTTTTATAATCAAATACTTCTCTGTCTCGATCATTGATCCTTTTGCTTTTCTCTCACAACTTTAATTTTTTATACTTTTAAAATTAAAAAATTATATAATAAATAAATTTTATTTTTATTTAATAAATAAAAAATAAAAATGACTAAATTAATTTAAAACTTTTATATATATATATATATATATATATATATATATGTCTAAGTATAAAAACAATAAAATTTAAAGACAGAAAATAATAAATATTAAAAATTGAGTTTAAAAGATACTCGTATACAATATAAAAGTTTTACAATTTTATTTATTTTTACTCAAAGACTCACGATTAAAAACGACTATATTTCATATCATATATAACTTCCAAAAATGGAGAAAAAAAATATCTAAGCAATCGAATCACATTTTCAACTTGGTTGAAAGCTCTAGATCTCTTCCTACTACTACCTCGAAAAAAGTGTTTTATCCACTCTTTTTTAATCACATTGATTTTTTAAATTAAATTTGTTCTGTTTTACTCTTTGCTTTCAAATTTTAATGCCACGCTGACTATTTTTATTTTAATTATATTCTTATTTTATCAACTATTTTTGTTCATGAAATATTTTTTTAAGTTAGTATACACATAAATGGATGAGTGAGTCAATTTACTTAAATGACATGTATATAGAAAAGAAGGAGTATATATATGATTCTATTTTGCAAGATCAATCTACTAATTAATTTATAATTTATATATGTTTTTACGAACAAAATAGACTTTCTTTGATAATAATTTTATTTGCTAGTTGTTTTATTTAAATTTTATTTTAAGTAGTGTTTAAACTTACAATATAATATAAACATTTTCATTTTTGATATTATTATTTTATTTTAAAAAATTTAAATATAAACAAAATATATTTTTATATTAATAAGTTTCTGAAATACTTCAAATTCAACATGTTAATTTATCTGTTATGAACTATTTTTTCTGCTATGATAACTAAATCAGATCCAAAGGTTGGAAAAATTACAACATTGTTGTAGTTTTGCTTAAACATCACCCCTTGAAGATAATCAAAAAGGGTAATGCAAAAATCATCTCAAACTTATTAGGGGCTGCACTTACATACAGCAAAAATATTAGAAAACTGCACAAATTAACATAAAATACAAAATCAACACAACTACACTAAGAGCTCCATATTAATTAGAGTGCAATCATTCAACTCATTCACCCATTGCTCAAAAAAATTTGCTTGTGAAGCCTTTTCAATTTCAACCACCATGGCTTGGCTTCTATTCTTGGCTAATTTGTTAAGTAAGTCAACCATGCTCCTTTTTCTCTTTGACCCTTGTGACGATGACTCACAACTTTCCTCCGAAGAAGAAGGCTCTGGCGAGTCTCGTTTCAAAACCACCTCCCTTTCTGGCTTTGACGTTGGCACGTCAGAGCCAATAAGGTGGGGAAAATTAAGTTTGGCTTTTCGGCCACGCATTTTAAAAGCAGCTTTGTCGTAAGCCAAAGCTGCTTCCTCCTCAGTGACATAAGTTCCAAGCCAAACTCTAGCGCCATTTTTCTTGGGATCTCTAATCTCTGCGGCAAACTTTCCCCATGGTCTACGCCTCACACCCTTATACCGCTTCCATGTTGGAGGCGCGTTTACTTCACGCGTCTCTATAGTTGTATATGAATCATTGTCACTTTTAGGGCTTGAAAAAGTTTGATGAGATGTAAGAATGTTGGAATCATCGTGAAGAAGGTATTGTTGAATGTTTTCCAAGTATGCAAAATCTGAGTGTTGGGTGGTGGAAGCCATTGGTGTTTTAGATCTAATAAAGTTAACCGTTTGTGGAAGTTCTAAGTGTTGGGAATATTGTGCTATAGTTGCTTTATTTATATATAGCCACAGTTTATTGATTATGAATTTGTTTATTAAAAAATTGACATTGGAACCGCGTGTTGTTATTCCATAATAAAATATTCCTTCTAAGGTTATTTCTTTGAAACTTCATGGTTTTTTTAGTTGTGCCAATGGTCGCCACTTAGTTGTTCAACTAATGAATATATGCCAGAATCTTGTTTTATTTTTATTTTTTATTTTTATATATATATATTCTAAATCTCTTCAACCTTTGTTGAATAATATTTAGCTTATTCTATTGGTTATCGCGCATGGACATCAATACGTGTTATATATTAAAATATTTTTGGATAACATAACATATAATATTATACTGCTTTTAACATTAAATATTGTCGTTTTGTTTATGATGTTAGGGTCGGAACATTGTACATTCGTTGGATTCGTTCTACTCTATTTAATATTATTTTTTTCTTATAAAACATTAAATATTCTATGTGTATTAATCATTATATGTTAGTATATAATAAAAATCAGAATAATTAACTATAATTTTTTTATGTTTTTTCTACAAATAAGTCGTTAAAGAAGGAGAGTATAATTTATATATAAAATAAATCTTTGTTTCTAATTAATTAATTAAATTTAATATTTTTAATATTTTTTTAAATAAATATAAGAACAATTATAATATATTAACTACGCCAGAAATGACATTTAACAGCGCCCATTTTACAGCGCTTTCTAAACACAAGCGCTGTTGTAATTATATTTTAAAAATAACGGAACCTATTACAGCGCTTTTTATATAAAGCGCTGTAAAACAAGCGCTGTAGTAGGTCATATAACGTTTGCGCATCACGTTATAAGGATTTTACAGCGCTTGTCAAAAAAGCGCTGTAAACGGAAGCGCTTTCGCGAATCAGTTACAGCGCTTTTTTCACAAGCGCTGTAAACACACATGCGCTTTCATTGAGTTTAACTACCTATTACAGCGCTTTTTTCACAAGCGCTGTAAAACACATGCGCTTTCATTGAATTTAACTACCTATTACAGCGCGTTTTTCACAAGCGCTGTAAAACACATGCGCTTTCATTGAATTTAACTACCTATTATAGCGCTTTTTTCACAAGCGCTGTAAAACACATGCGCTTTCATTGAATTTAACTACCTATTATAGCGCTTTTTTCACAAGCGCTGTAAAACACATGCGCTTTCATTGAATTTAACTACCTATTACAGCGCTTTTTTCACAAGCGCTGTAAAATACATCTTTCAAATAATTATATACGTTGCGAACCCTAATATCCTCTACGTACTGTGCGGCCATCTACGTTGTCTAAGGTATTTTTTACACATGATCTGTTCTGTTTTGAAATTTTTAGTTGATATTGGTTTCTTTTTGAAACTTGTTGATATGTTTTGAAAGCTTATTATTTTTGTTACTGCATTTATATAGGTGGTATAATATGGATAGGAAATGGATTTCAGCCAATCGATTGTCAAAAGAGTATGAAATTGGAGTGAAGGAGTTTGTTGAGTTTGCAGTGAAGAATGCAAAAGATCCAAATAGAGTAGTTTGTCCTTGTTTAAAATGTTGTTTTGGAAAACGTGTTAGAGAAGATGAATTAGAAGGACATCTAGTATGTAATGGAATTGATCAAAGCTACACATGTTGGATAAGACATGGTGAGAAAAAAAAAGGAAACATTAATTTTGAGAATAGTTCGACATATGCTTCAACTGACTTCGATACAGATACATATGAGCCGGACCGAGTTGATGAGATTGCAAAAGCAGTTGAAGAAGATCTTCGAGATTGTCCTAAAATGTTTGAAAGTTTGTTGAGTGATGCAGAGAAAGAATTATATAATGGTTGTACTAAATTCACAAGACTGTCAGCGATATTAAAGTTGTACAACTTAAAAGCGAGTAATGGATGGTCTGATAAAAGCTTTACAGAATTATTAACACTCATAAAAGATATGTTGCCAGATGATAATGAACTTCCCAGTCGAACCTACGAGGCTAAACGGATTTTGTGTTCTATTGGAATGAGTTACGAAAGGATTCATGCGTGTCCTAACGATTGCATTTTATTTCGAAACGAATATGAACTACTTAAGGCGTGTCCGAAATGCAATGTCTCTCGATATAAGAAGAAAGAATCTACTCCAGCAAAAGTCGTGTGGTATTTTCCTATAATACCAAGATTTAGGCGCATGTATCGCAGTGAAGAAGATTCAAAACACTTGACATGGCATGCAGATGAAAGAATTAGAGATGGAATGTTTCGACACCCTGCAGATTCCCCACAATGGGCAAAAATTGATCACGAGTATCCTGAATTCGGGATAGAGTCAAGAAATCTAAGACTTGCACTTTCTACTGATGGAATGAATCCACATGGTCTTCAAAGCATCTCACATAGCACGTGGCCTGTGATTTTGGTAATATATAACCTACCTCCATGGTTATGTATGAAGCGTAAGTTTATGATGTTGTCTCTGTTAATTTCTGGACCCAAACAACCGGGGAATGATATCGACGTATACTTGACTCCTCTAATCGAAAATTTAAAAAGTATGTGGGAGACAGGTGTGGAAGTTTATGATGGGTATAAGAAAGAATGTTTCAATTTGAGGGCTATGTTGTTCGGCACAATTAATGATTTTCCAGCATATGGTAATTTATCAGGATATAGCATTAAAGGTCAGTGTGCATGTCCTATATGTGAAGAGAGTACAAATTGGATGCGGTTGAAACATTGTAAGAAGAATGTGTTTCTTGGACATCGTAGATTTTTACCTTATAGTCATCAGTATCGTGGGTGGAGAAATGCATTCAATGGAAAATCAGAGGAAGGTAAAGCTCCTTTAGCACCGACTGGATATCAAATACTTGAAAAAGTACAAGGTTTGACCAATAAATTTGGCAAACCTTTTGCGGGAGAGCTGGTGAAAACTGGGTGGAAGAAAAAGTCAATTTTCTTTGAATTGCCATATTGGAAGTCATTGTATGTAAGACATTTCCTCGATGTGATGCATATTGAGAAAAATGTATTTGAAAGTGTTATTGGTACGTTACTCAATGTTCCAGGAAAGTCTAAAGATGGCGTCAATGCAAGATTGGACTTGGTCGATATGGGAATAAGAAATGAACTGGCTCCAGTAAAGAAAGGAAATCGCACATATCTACCTCCAGCCGCTCATACTCTATCTAGAAAGGAAAAAATTGTTTTATGTAAATTTCTACACGAAGTTAAAGTTCCAGAAGGATACTCTTCGAACATTAAAAATTTGGTTTGTATGAAAGACCTCAAGTTAAAAGGTTTGAAGACCCATGATTGTCATATTATAATGGAGCATTTGCTACCAATAGGTATACGTTCCATTTTACCTGAAAAAGTTCGACTAGCCTTAACTAGATTATGTTTCTTCTTCAGGGAAATTTGTAGTAAAGTGATCGACCCTCAGAAATTACCGACATTGCAGAGGGAAATTGTTGTTACTTTGTGTGAGCTTGAAATGTATTTCCCACCATCGTTTTTTGATATAATGGTTCACCTTACTGTTCATCTGGTTAAGGAGACACAACTTTGTGGGCCAGCTTATATGAGATGGATGTATCCGATAGAACGATATATGAAAATATTAAAAGGGTACGTAAAAAGTAGAAGTCGACCAGAAGGTTGTATTGCTGAACGATACATTGTTGAAGAGGCTGCTGAATTTTGTACTGAATATCTGTCCAATGTTGAATCCATAGGGCTTCCCATGTCTCGTCATTCGGGAAGACTATCAGGAGAAGGGATAACTGGAAGGAGACTACTGACTATATCAAGGACAGAATGGGAGCAGGCACAATTGTATGTTCTGCACAATGATGATGAGGTTCAACCGTATGTTACAATACACATTGATCAGTTATCTCGTTTGAACATGAATAGGAATCAAAATTGGATAACTCGAGAGCACAATCGAAGTTTTGTAACATGGTTAAAAAATCACATAATGTCAAAATTTGATATAGACCCCGGATCAATTTCAAATAGATTGAGGTGGCTAGCAAATGGTCCGAGCTTACATGTCTTTTCTTACACTGGTTATGTTATTAACGGCTACACATTTTATACCAAAGAACAAGATGATCAGACCACTATGCAAAATAGTGGAGTCACTCTCGTAGCTGAAGCGATGCATGTCTCAAGTGCAAAAGACAAAAACCCAATATATGCAAATCTATCATATTTTGGGGTTATCGAGCGCATATGGGAGTTAGACTACACAATGTTTCGTGTTCCCATATTTGGTTGCAAGTGGGTCGATAATAATAATGGCGTTCGGATTGATGAGTCAGGATTCTTGCTTGTCGATTTTAATAGGGTGGGATACAAAGACGAGCCTTTTATTTTAGCGTCGCAAGCTCAACAAGTGTTTTATGTCACTGATCCTTCTAATGATAAATGGTCTGTTGTCCTATCGACCAATAAAATAAGTGATGATAACAATAATGATGAAGATGTTGGTAATGATCTTTTATTTGCAACATCACAACAACCACATGAAATTGATTCAACTGATGATGGTTTATATCTTAGAGATGATCATGATGAGGGAATTTGGATTAATCCATCGTTTCGTATTGTAAATGGACAAACAAATGTGAATGTCACCAGGAAAAGAAGAAGGGCATCTTAATGTATATATATGTTTAATTGTTTTATATAAGCTATGCATGTAATCTGAACTGTGTTATTGTAAATATGCATGTAATCTGAATTGAGTGTTTTATACTAAGTTCTGATTAATTTATTTTCTGATTAATTTATTTTCTGCTTATATTTAGCTTGATTTGAGTGTTTTATACCAAGTTCATGTAACAATGAGTGTTTTATATTTAGCTTGATTTACATGAACTGAACTGAATATAAATTAGTAATTTACATGAACTGAACTGAACTGAATAGAGAGATTCTCTTTTGCTCAGTGCATATATATATATAGATTCTTCAGAATACTCATTTCTAATAATTCATCATCTCCTAAAGTATTGTGATAAAGACAATGATAACAATATTTTTAATCCAATAAACAATGATAAAAATGTTTTTAATGTCATCCCAACCCAAATAAACCAAACACAAAAATAAAATAAAGAGACATTTTACAGCGCTTATCTTAAAAAGCGCTGTAAAAGATCCTTTTAAAAATAAAATAATGAGTGTTTTATACCTTTTACAGCGCTTTTCACACAAAGCGCTGTAAACGACTCTTTTGAAAGTGAGTAAAAAAGACATTTTACAGCGCTTATTTGACAAAGCGCTGTAAAAAAGCTTTAAAAATAATATTCATCAGACACCTAATTTCTTCAAACACCTTGTACGCATCATGGGAATCCAAAAAACATCAGACACAAACCCATTTCTTCAAACACCTTGTACGCATCATGGGAATCCAAAAAACATCAGACACAAACCCATTTCTTCAAACACCTTGTACGCATCATGGGAATCCCCAAAAACACCAGACACAAACCCATTTTTCGCAACATGGCAATGATCCTGAATACCAATTAAGTTTCGATTTAAGAAGGAAAGAGAATGTAAAGAGATAAAAAGGGTGTTGAGGTGGAGATTGAATTGTGAAAGAGTAAGCTTTGATGTTTGTGAAGAAGATGCATAAAAGGAGAAGAGTTTGGTGAAGAGGAAGGGATTTTTGTGGTGACCAGTTACTACTATGTGGGTTTTGCATGCATGTTGAGCTTGTTTAAAAAATAACATAACATAACAAAACACAAAAACAATAAGGCCTTTTACAGCGCTTATTTGGAAAAAGCGCTGTAAAAGAGCCTTTTAAAATTAACATAAAGAGACATTTTAGAGCGCTTATGTGGAAAAGCGCTGTAAAAGGCTTTAAAAAACATTCATATAACATAATAACACACGGAGGTCTTTTACAGCGCTTATTTGGGAAAAGCGCTGTAAAAGAGCCTCTTAAAATTAACATAAAGAGACATTTTAGAGCGCTTATGTGTAAAAGCGCTGTAAAAGGCATTCAAATAACATAATAACACACGGAGGTCTTTTACAGCGCTTATTTGAAAAAAGCGCTGTAAAAGAGCCTTTTAAAAATTTAACTAAAGAAGCCTTTTAGAGCGCTTATGTGTGAAAGCGCTGTAAAAGGCATTCATATAACATAATAACACACGGAGGTCTTTTACAGCGCTTATTTGAAAAAAGCGCTGTAAAAGAGCCTTTTAAAAATTTAACTAAAGAAGCCTTTTAGAGCGCTTATGTGTGAAAGCGCTGTAAAAGGCATTCATATAACATAATAACACACGGAGGTCTTTTACAGCGCTTATTTGAAAAAAGCGCTGTAAAAGGCATTCAAATAACATAATAACACACGGAGGTCTTTTACAGCGCTTATTTGAAAAAAGCGCTGTAAAAGGCATTCAAATAACATAATAACACACGGAGGTCTTTTACAGCGCTTATTTGAAAAAAGCGCTGTAAAAGAGCCTTTTAAAAATTTAACTAAAGAAGCCTTTTAGAGCGCTTTACAAAATAAGCGCTGTAAAAGGCTTATAAAAAGCGCTGTAAAAGTGTTACGTATATATAACAGTTACCTCTTCAGTTTCCTCTTCATTACGTAACCTTCATCTCAACCTTCATTTCTTCTCTTCTTTTGCAAACCCTATCATCCCGTCCTTTACGAACCTTATTTCCACGATCATCTCCTTCATTTCGAACCTTATTTCCATCCAAGATCATCTCTCCCATTTCACACAATATATTTTCATTGAAATACGTAACCCTCATTACGTATTTCTTCAAACCGTATTTCTGTGAACCATATTTCTGTGAACTTTCTGCAAACCCTCTTTTCTTTGCATTTCGTCTTTCTTCGAACCATCATTATTCAGGTATTGATGTTATTAAATTTTTGTAATCATTAGAATGCATGTTGAGCTTTTTTAAGATATACTGATACATGTTGAGTTTGTTTATAATAATGCATGATCCATGTTGAGCTTGTTGATGTTATACTAAAGTGCATGTTGAACTTGTTGTAGTTAAATGGATACAAACAAAGATTTAGAAGTTCAAAATGAAGAAGTTGGCACCTCTAAGACTTACGAAAAAGAAGTCAAACGTGGTGCAACTATCATGCAAAGGGTGATTAAAGCACGGAGCAGTGGCATTAAATTTGAGGTATACTATATATACTCTGTTTGCTGTGTGTTTTTTTATCTTTTTTTAGGGTTTAGGGCATGTACTTACTATATGAGTTTATTAGGTTGGCTGGAACGAGAGTGGTCAGCCAGTTGACCCCAACAGCTCCATGTTTGTAAGCTACATTGGGGCTGTTGTTCGTCAAAATGTCCCAATAACAATAGACAACTGGAGAGATAAGGCGTTGAAGGATGCCAAAGATATCATCTGGAATGACATTCAAGTAAATATTTTGATCTACTCTTTTGTCATTTATAATTTTTTTTCTGTAAAATACATTACTTATAATTGTTTTCATTGCAGACCACTTTTGTTCTTGATGAGGAACGAAAGTCATATGTTTTGAGAGTTGCTGGGAAAATCCATCGTGGATTTAGATCCCATCTCTCAAATTTCTATCTAAAAGATAGAGAAGGAAACACAAATGCTGAACCTCCAAAGATATATCAACATTATATATCAAAGGATGAATGGAGTGCATTTGTTTCCAAACGTTCTGACCCGGCGTTTGTCGTAAGTGATTAATTTATTAGCATTTGTGTTTTATTATTCATATTCGTAGCGTATTTTAAATTTTTACACAATTGCTATTTTTTTTTTATATAGAATATTAGTAAGGCAAATCGCGAACGGGCAAGCAACCCAAAACACCCATACAAGAAATCACGTATGGGATATGCACGCCTTGAACAAAAAATTGTAAGTAATTAAACATCACTTGTAATTTGTATTATAAACTATAGTGTGTAACTAATTTGTATTATTTTGTTTATGATTTTAACGAATAGAGAAAAGACACCCAAGCCGATCAACCCTTGGGTCGTCATATCTTATGGAAGGAAGCGCGTGTTAACAAAGAAGGAGTGGTTGATAATGAAAATGTCAAGAAAGTTGTAGAACTTTGTGTAAGTATATTATCACTTTAATATTTTTTAATATTGTATTTTAAAAATGCTATTGAACTTATCTTTTTAATGTTACATGTATTTTAGGAAACTATTGAACAAAGTTCTGAAACTCAAGAGGGCAACAAGGATACGTGCAGGGACATTCTTGGGAAAGTGTTTAATGTCCCTGAGTATTCCGGTCGAGTGAGGGGGAAAGGATTTGGCGTAACTCCCAAAAGCTTTTTTCCTCAAGAGAAGCGCCAAAAACCTTCCAACGAGGAAGTATTAGAGAAGCTCAGAATCTTATCGGAGCAAGTGGCACTCTTGGTGAATACGAATAAAGACAAGCAACTTCCGGTTCAGCTCCAACCTGAAATACAAATGGAGAGTGAAACCGGGAGTTGCAACGTCGGTTTGAAGAGTATTCCCGAGGTAATTAATTACTTACTACTTACTTGCTTATGTAATTACTTATGTATTAAACAAACTTATATATTAACTGTACTTATGTTTTAACTATTGATGTAGGGTGTCACTACATGTGTCCTATACTTGTCCTCGCCGACTCAACGGAAGGTGGGAAAAGGAATATTGCACAATACTTCGGGAGAAGTATTGCACAATATTCCGATCCCCGCGGGCCATGTCAAAGTATCGCCTACGGTTGCTTTCGAACCAACTGCACCGTTGCCCATACCGGACAACGATGGAGATATGAAGTTCTTAAGCGACGCTATTGGCAGTTACGTGGCATGGCCCACACACCTTGTTGCCCTCGAAAAAAAGATTCCCAAGGACAAATCAGTTACATCTCCCGAAAAGGTTTGTCACATTTATTGCCTAAGGTTTTTTATTTTTTCAGATTCAATAAACTAACATTTTACCTCATTTTTGTAGGTCCAAATAAATAAACCACCCCTACAGCCAAAAAAAGGCAGCAGACCTCAAAAATTGGAGGTTAATAGGGCTGCCAAACTACAAAGGCTGGAGGGTAATAAAGCTGCAAAACTTGCAGCAACAAAAAATCTGGATCGGGGAAAATCGGTCGCTGCTGCTGCTGCTCCTAATAAAAGTCAGCCACGCCTTGGTAAATACGGGGCGTGTCTTGACATCCAAATAAAAAGGAACATGGGCAGCAGCAACGATTCGCCCATTGTACAAATGAATCAAGACATCTTTGGAGATGAGTATATTGAATACCTCGAAAAGGAGCAAATGTACGATCTTCTCGAACATAAGGAGCTGAGTGTTACTGTAATCAGCTTGTACATAAGGTAAAAAATACTTTTTACTGATTGTCTGTAATATGTTCTGTTCTACTGATTGTGAAGTGATTTTGGATCAAAAATAATTTTGGGTACAAAGAAAAAAGACAGCGCTTTTTAAAAAAAGTGCCATAAAAAGCTAAAAAGCACTTTTCATTTCAAATAATTAATTTACAGCGTTTAAAAAAAAAAAAACACACACATTTTACAGCGCTTTTTTTAAAAAGCGCTGTAAAATGTTGTTCTAAAGCGCTTTAATGGTGCACCTTCTACAGCGCTTTCGTGCGAAAGCGCTGTAAAATGTACAAGAAAAGCGCTGTAAAATGCACACCCATATATGAAATTATGAGTGGGCATATTACAGCGCTTTTTCGAGAAAGCGCTGTAATATGTACACTCATATATGAAATTATGGGTGGGCATATTACAGCGCTTTTGTGAGAAAGCGCTGTAATATGCACACCCATAACTCATATGACGGGGTGCATATTACAGCGCTTTTTGTGAAGAAGCGCTGTAAAATGTGCATAACAAGCGCGCGTTGTATTAACATGTTTTATAGCGCTTTTATAAAAGCGCTGTTGTATCATTTACAGCGCTCGTTTCCACAGCGCTTATTTTTTTGAAAAAGCGCTGTAAATGGCTTAAAAAAAGCGCTGTAAAAGCCGTTTTTTCGCGTAGTACAATTTATTATAAAACTATACATGTGATAAATATTCCTCATTAAAGAATTTGTTAAAATTAAAATATTTTTATTAAGATCATCAACATAAAAATGATACCTTTATTATATATTAACTATAATATTTTCACATTTCAATTTTTTTACATTATTCTTTTAGAGATAAGTCCTTAAAGAAGTTGTTAGAATATATAATTAATACACGAGATAAGTATTTTTTAATAATTAATTAGTTAAAACTAATATTTTATTATATATTTTAAATAAAAATAAGAATAATTATTATATATTAATCATAATTTAGTATTAAAAATAATATATAAGACAAATATTTGTCACTAAATAATTAGTAAAAATTAGTTTTTTTTAATACTATCAACATAAAAATGAGAACAATTGTAATACAACTATATTTTTTTCACGTTCAATTTATACGTTGTGTTTTCTAAAAAGAATCACTAAAAAAATTATTGGAACATACAATTTATATGCGGGATAAATATTTATCTATAATCAACTTGTTAAATTTAGTATATTTTTAATATCTTCTAAATAAAATAATTCTTTTTATAATATAACAATTACAAAAAATTATGCACGATATAATCAACTTTCGAAAACATTTAATTAATACATATGATAAATGTTTTTTGTTAACTAATTAGTTAAAATTAAGATATTTTTTTATATCTTCTAAACAAAAATAAGAATAATTATATTTTATTATAAAAATCGTACACGAGAAAAATGATTATCCCTCAATAATTAGTTAACATTGGTATTTTTTTTTTAATATCATCAACATAAAAATGAAAATAATTATAATACCTTAGCTATAATTTTTTCACATTTCAATTTTTTCATGTTATTTTATAAAAATGAGTCAATAAAGTAATTGTTGGATCGTATAATTTATACATAAAATAATTGTTTGTCTTTAATCAATTGGTTAAATTTAATATTTTTTAGGCTAAATTACATTCGTGGTCCCTTAACTTAATTTCAGGTAACGTTTTAGTCATTTATCTTTTTTTTTTCCCGACTTGGTCCTTTATTTTAATTTTAAGTGACAATTTGATATTTTATGTTTTAAAATTTCAACAATGTTATCCTTTTTTATACAAAAAGTCAAAAAAAAATTCAAACAAAACTTATAAAATTAATTATATTATTCAATATAATACAAATTTCATCTAATTCGTAACACAAATCTTCAAATAAACTCATATTTTCATACTTTATTTGATATTGTTAGGAATAAATGACTAAATCGGAAAAAAAAAAAAAAAAAAAGATAAATGACTAAAACGTTAACTGAAATTAAGTTAATGGACCACAGGTGATATTTAGCCTATTTTTTATATCTTTTAAATATTAATTACAATTTATTATAAAAATCATATACGGAATAAATACTCATCAATAACAAATCAATTAAAACTAAATTTATTTTTAATATTGTGGATATAAAATGAAAATAATTATAATTCACGCAATAAATTGTCACTTATGACATTGAATAATCATATGCAAAACAAGTTTTTACTAATACAAATTTCATAATAACTATCATACATCAGACAAATTATTCATTGAGATTGAATTATCATACATAGAATAATTAATTCTTACTCATTAAAATTTCAAAATAACATATAAACATTGGACAATTTGTCACTTATTAGATGAACTTTCATACACATAATAAATTTTCATTTGATAAAATTTTCAAAAATACTATCATATACGAGAAAAGTTGCCGTCCATGAAATTGAATATCTAATAAATTTTATTTTTGCAATTAAGCTTATGCTTTATATACTTCACTTTAATTTAGAAGTATAACAAATAAATTAAAAAATTGTATATTAAAATTTAACGATCTTCATCTCTCATCTGCCAAGCTAAAAAATAAAATTCAACAGTTTTTGTCTTTTTTATTAAATATCATATTAATTATCATAATATATATATAGTAATAACTAGGATTGTACATTGGTTGGTTTAGAATTATTTTGTTCCAAATTAAATTTGAAAAATAAACCATTATTTATAATATTGGTTCGATTTGGGTCTATCTGTTAATGTTTAGTTTGGGTTGGGTCTTAATTTATTCAAATTATTTTTGTTGTTTAAATCCTTTTTAAAATTATATTATTAACAACAAAATTATGCTACCATATTTTTTCCAATAACATAATATAACTCATTTTCACTATTATTTTAGCATCAAATATATACACATACAATAATTATCAAATTTATAAATTTTATCATAAAATATTTGCAAGCATTAAAATAATCAAAATTGTAGAGTCTAAAATAACATAAAATGTTTACAAGCATCAAAATAATCAAAAAATTATCGATCTATGAAAAATAAAATAAAAATTACAAAAAAAATTAAAGAAACTAGTTCGTCGGGTTTTACTCAAGTTGAGTCAAAATTTATCAATATCCAATTTAAGTGATCGATTTTCTTATTTTGAAAACTAAACTCACCTAATCCAACTCATTTTTCTAGGTCGATGTTAGTGATATAATCCCTTTTACCCAATCCATAAACACTCCTAATAACTTTTGAAAGGTTGTATTTTTTAGTGTCACCCAATTATCTTTCTTAATCGTGTCACTATAATAGAGAATTCTAGCTAATTAGTGTCATGCTCTTTAACAAAAATTACACATTACACATGTATTGTATCATGAATAATTAATATACAATTAGACTCATGTTATTTGACCTAATTCATTGCAAAAATTAAAAGACACACACTAAATCAGACATATTAATCCAAATTTGTAACCTGTTTTATATTTCACATCCACACACTCATCGATCATACACCTAAACAACACAACGTAACAAAAATCAAACTATGCTAATCCGATACAAAACATTTTATTTTTGCCTCATCAACTCTTCATCTCTCGTTTTTTATGAACAAATACAAAAAACTCTGCTATTGTTGCAAGTGTCTAATATCAAAATACTATAGACTTTATGAGGTTGTGTTATAGAGCTTGATTGGGAATGAATAGCATTATATCATTCATACATGGAGAAGCAGTAGTTGATAGGGTACAAGGTTAGATAAATATTTATGCACCTCTCAAAAAATATTCAAGAGTGAATATTTACTATTTTTAACACAAAATAAATTTTTGTTTGTTAAATAAAAATGAATGAATATAATAATACAAATTAGAGAGGAAATAAAATATTTTATTAAAATTTATTAAAAATAGAGAAATCCACCTTTATACCATGATCATATTAAACTTATTTTTATCTTAGAAAAATAATAAATTTGCAAACTAAACTAGTGGTATTCAAATCATGGGAATGTCGAACCTAACATTTGAATTTGGAACATCAAAACATCATGGAAATTCGATTTTTTTTTTAATAATAAGGAATTTGAATTTTTAATATTGTTTCCATATATTCTAAAAACATCATCGAATTTTTAATATTCTAAGAAAAATTGGGCCTGCAAATCATACTAGGATGTATTGATTTATATGATATATTCCAACAATAATCAGGTCAATTTATTCCTTTAATAGGTTTGAAGTTTACTTGAAAAATTATGTTTATTTTGTTTAATAATAAATATGGAATTAAATAATTTATTTGACATCATTAAAATATGTTTATTTATTTTATCTTAAAAAAGATGATAAATATCACCGTAATCAACTATTAAAATATGTTTATATGTTTCCTTTATATGATAATCTGGTCAATAGGTTTAATTTCATTTACTCGAAAAAAATAATGTCGATTCGTTTAATTTTATTTTTGATTAAAAAAAAATTAATTTGAAGAGATGGTGCTCCAATCTATAAGAATCGCTTACAAAGGGATCAAAATGAACTAATTATTATGTGTCAGTCTATCGAAAAACAAAATCACACGTTTAACTCTCTCCACACACTCGAATAAGAGCTTATATATGTGCCACAATATCAACACAATTAACAATTATATTATGGCATAGACAATTTCAATCTTAAATGAAACGAAAATTCAATTAACAATTAAAATCCTATTATGGACCAAGACAATTTCGATCACCAACATAATAAATTCTACTACATTAAAACCGTCTCGTGAATTGTCATTTCTATTTCAATATCTCAATTACAATAAAATAGACAATATTTGATGAATATGTTATTTTGCATAAACGAATTGGGTACAATATAATACCTCCGTATAAAACAAAATGGTCCTTCCAAAAATATTTCATTGAACGAAAAAGTTTCAATTTCATATGTCATTGTCTCACGAAAGTTCCGCTTAATTAATCACTCTAATTTGAATAAGCACACTAACTTACTACAACTTTCTTGAGCTATTATAAAAAATAAACACCTATGATACACCACTCAATGCATTATTCAATTAAAAATATTAAACCTAACATCTCAATGTTTTTATATTAACCATTTTTTACAAAACTGCATATATGAAGGAGTATAGTTTTTGTTGCTTATATATTGTCAGAAAGAAAAAATGTTATGGAAAAACTATTAGAAACCAAATAACATTCTTGATATAACGTTGTAATTCAAGTTAAATATTGATTGTATATAATTAATAATTAATTAACCACTTAATTAGTTAGTTTGTTAGTCAAAGGACAATTAAAATGAACCATGTATAAATACCACACTTCAATAAACAAGTCATACAAGATATATTTCATTCTATATTTTCTTTATTCTTACACTTGAAGTAATAAATTTAAAAACTAACATATATAAAATCAGAAATAATATATAATATGAAAAGGCTTGTGACACTTCAAAAGGTTTGCATGGTATACGAGTATATTCAATGATATTATAATTTATGATACTTTTCATAATAATGTTGGACAATGAAATTATTGCTCGATGCTATAGTTTCAAGGGACTAAAATAAAGAGCAATTATTCACCTAATATTATAATTTAACATGCATTAAATATATTTTTATTTATAAATATGTCTATATTTAATTTAGTATTGAAAATATAAAAATATGTCTCTTATAAAATGAATATTTACAAAGTAAATATGTATAAATGCTCAATTTTTACAAATTTATTACTACAACTAGTTTTTTTAATACTTATTTAAAATTTATTGAAGTGTTTTACGACAAGAGACGAAAGAAGTAATAGAGTCCGAATGTGATAAAACTAAATCAATATCATATATGTATTTGATCTAGTAAATATATATTTTCATTTATATATAACACATAGTAAATCACTAACAAATAAAGGAAAATACATTAATCGATCATATCAATATATGAGTGAATACTAACCCATTTATTGCTTTTCATGAATCCCATGATTTATGTTTTTTGGTACTAGAATTACCGTTATTTTTTATGTTTTGGGGTTATAATTTCTTAGCAAATATTGAAAGCCGTATTGTTAAACATCATTTTCTTCAACTAAACAACAAATCCAAAGAAATACAATGTCGAAAAAATTACAATATAGTAGTAGTAGTTTTGTGTATAAAACATCACCCCTTGACTTTCATGAGGGGTAATGCAAAAATTGTCACAAACTTATTAGGAACAGCTACTCAAAGCAAAAACATTAAAACTTAGGAGCTGCACAAACATCAATATTAAAATGAACAAACACAAGTAGCTTGCTCATTCAACTCATTCACCCATTGCTCAATAGCATTTTCTTGTGATGCCATTTCAATTTCAAACACCATAGCTTGGCTTCTATTATTGGCTAATTTGTTAAGTAGATTAACCATGCTCCTCCTCTTTGACCCTTGTGATGATGACTCACAACTATCCTCCGACGAGGAAGAAGGTTCTGGCGAACACCGTTTCAAAGCCACCTCCCTCTTTGACTCTGACGTTGCCACATCAGAGCCAATGAGGTGGGGAAAATTAAGTTTGGCCTTTCGACCACGCATTTTAAAAGCAGCTTTGTCGTAAGCCAAACCTGCTTCCTCCTCAGTCACATAAGTCCCAAGCCAAACCCTAGCACCATTTTTCTTAGGGTCTCTAATCTCCGCCGCAAACTTCCCCCATGGCCTACGTCTCACGCCACGGTAACGCTTCCAAATTGGAGGTGCGTGCACCTTACGCGCAGCTGCAGTTGTGTTTGAATTATTTTCAAGTTTAGGGGTTTGAATATGTTGATGTGATGTAGGAATGTCGGAATCATCGTGAAGAAGGTATTGTTGAATGTGTTCTAAACATGCAAAGTTTGAGTCTTTGGTGGTAGAAAACAACATGTTATGGTGATTATGAAGCACGCCACTAAGAATTGGATTGTGATATACACTCACTGTGTTTATATATATAGCAACAATTGTTTTTTATAGAATTATTTCGTTCAAAAGTTGACATCCGTATGGGAAGCACGTGTGGTTTATTACTCGGTTATTAAATATTTATTTTAAGCGTCTTTCTGTGAAGCTTCAATTGTCTTCACGTGTTTAATTGTTCGACAGTTGAATATATAATCAATATTGAAAATTATTTAAAATTATAATATTTACATGTATTCTCTCTTAGACGTAGACGTTAATGCATTGAATTTAAGAATATAAAATTTTAAAATTTACATACATTGTCTCTGACATGTAGACATTAATGCGTTTTTATATTGATTATAAATATTTAAATATTGAATATATAAGAGATGATATATATACTTAAATCCGTACAAAATTTAGTTAATATATGATCGATGCCAATATTTATTATAGTTTTAAAGCATTTGATTCGTTATTGCTCTCACACTTTCGAACTCAATATTTAGGAGCCGATGCAAATATAAAATATGATAGACTCTGAGTATGAAATTCTTAACATAGGAGAAATCCTCAATTTAAATTACACACTTTTACTATTCCTAGTATAATGGAGGGTAGGAATTTTTTATTCTATGGAAATAAAAGTATACAATAACTTTCCACTTTCCTTCCTTGCTTTTTCTATTTTTATATTTTAAGTAAATAAATTATTTTAGAAAAATCATTGGATTGTTAAAAATACCAAATGTGTTTGTGAAGTGTTTTCCGAAATATTATTCTCAATAATAAAGTTCTCAAATATATTATTTCTGGGTATATAAATGTATACTTGAAACAAAATATATAGTTATAATCTTACATAAATTATATAATTTAATTATAATACTAATTTTTTATAATATATAAAAATATATAATTAGTGTGTATAAAAATGAACCGACATAATTTTTAAGTTTAAGTTGAACGTCAAATATCGATAGTATTCTGTTCTGAAATTAAACGCAAAATTTTGTATATATAAAATAAATATAATAAAATTTATTATCTCAAATAAGAAGAAAAAATGAGTATATATTTTTGTGTGAAATTGTTGAATACATAGTTATAGGTTATGGAAGAGACACAGTAATAGTCGAGTACTTAATGGAATCTGTCACTATCAGGTGTGTGTGCCGGTCAGTATTGGCTAGAATCCTATGAATTTATAATGGAAAAATATTTGGTGCACACTTAGAAGTGTATACCTCTTAGGGATAAAGAAAAAAGAAATGTCATTTGATATATTAGTAATATATGATACAAAAGATATAGAGGTAAAATGAAGAGTAAAATAGATGTATGAAAATTTTAAATGTATTATTTATATTATTTTTGTTTATATATAATAAATGCATTGAAAATGACAATGCTAGCAAAACCGACGAAAACGATACATGGCCAGTGTCTTAAATTAAATATAAACAAAATTTTATTAATGAAAATTGATGTAATTAAATCATAAATTAAATAAAGATTCCAATTTTTAGTGATTCATAGTTGTTTATATGTGATACCAAAAGGAGTATATTTCTTTTAACTTATCTAGCTCAAATGACATCTTTTAAAAAGTTTGTTTTTAAATAAAAGTATCATTCGAAAAAAAAAATATGTCTTTCAATATAAACCACTTTTAAAATTAATAGATATATTTACTTTTTCTTTTTCAAATAAACTTTAACTCTCTTTATTTCACAATATTTGTGGCATTTGTCAATTTCACACGGATTAAAAGAGATGATAATTATAATTTTATTAATTTATCGTTATTATCTATTAGTGTATTTTCATTTCAATAAATACAAAATAGAGAATAATAACTTAAGAGTGGTGTGATGATATTAATTAGAAGATACAATTAAAAATAATAATTAAAATTGCATTGAAAATCAAAAGTAACAAATTTTTTAAAGAAATATTTTTACAAATGTGATAATTATTATGAAATGGAAGAATTAATAAATCACCCATAGACACTAAGTGTAGCATGTTTGGCTCTACGATAACAAAAACTTATTTTTAATGAATTTAATTTACTCAAGCGTGATTTAAATATAAATTGGTTTATGTTTTGATACAATTACGTAAAAATTAGTTTAATAACAAATTTCAATATAAAAATCATGTGTAGACTGAAAAGCTACAACTCTTAACTTCAAATTATAATCATTTCTAAAGGTAAAATCAATTATATCAGAAAATAGAGGACGTCAAACATGTTAAAATGAATTTTACGTCTCCCAAGTCAATTATAGATGTCGCAAATGTGAAACCAAACATAGATCAAATATACTAGAATTTGGAAGAAGAAAAAAAAACTATATAGATCTATACATATATAGAAAAAAACTATATAGAAAAAAAAACAAATATGAAGGGTATTTTATATACATCTATACATAAAATAGACACATTAATTATACTATCTAATAAAATTTGTCATTTTGAAAAAACTACACTACCTATTTTTTAATAAAAATTAAATTTGCAATATATACTTAAATCTAAAGTCAGAAGAAGTATAATATATGATAGGCTAAATTACATATGCAGTCCTTTAACTTAATTTCGGGTAATGTTTTAGTCCTTTATATATTTTTTTTCTTGAGTTGGTTCTTTATTTTAATTTTAAGTGACATTTTGATATTTTATGTTTTAAAATGTCAACAATTTTGTCTTTTTTTTTTACAAAAATTCAAAAAAATCATCAAGTTTTTCAAACAAAACCCATAAAATTCGTTATCATCTTCAATAAAATACAAATTTAATCAAATTCATATCTTAAATCTTGAAATAAACTCATTTTTTTAATTCTTTATTTAATATTGTTGAAGATGAAAATATGAGTGTATTTGAATATTTGAGTTATGGATTTGATAACATTTGCATTATATTGAAGATGATTATTAATTTTATGGGTTTTGGTAGAAAATTTTGATGACTTTTTTGAATTTTTGTATAAAAAAGGATAACATTGTTGAAATTTTAAAACATAAAATATCAAATTGCCACTTAAAATTAAAATAAAGGACCAACTCGAAGAAAAAAAAAAAAAAAGATAAAGGACTAAAACGTTACCTAAAATTAAGTTAAGAAACACATATGTAATTTAACCTATATGAAATTATAATATATACCACAATCAATATCCGAATTACAAGACTTTTAAATCAAAAATAGTATTTATTTTTTAAAATTTATACCAGTATCTCGTGCATTATAGAGTATATATGTTAGATATTTCGATAAATCTGAGCTTAGAAATAAAACATACTCATGAATGATATAAATTTTAAAGAGAATATTTTGATGTATTATTGATTTTCATAAGGCAGGTATTTTGTTTTTTAAGATCAATATGTAAGAAAAAGAAAATCGTGTAACGACAGCTCAAATAATAATTGTATTTGATATATTGAAAAATGAAATTGAATTTAAAATACCCTTCTTTTTCCACATTAGTATATGCTAATTGATTTCTTCTAGCTACACTCCACCACTATTAATGATGCCATAGTATTATACCCTTTCTCCTAGTATGCCTAAATGGACCAAGACCCCAACAGTTCTGAAGAATGATGTAAGGCAGGTACTGTTCATAAAAGAAATGTTTGCCTCAAAATAAAAGGAATGCAATTTATCCATATGTTCATTGTGTTTTGTAATTTTATTTTAAGTCAAATGTTCATTAAAATATGTAACATGAAAGGAATCTTATTATCTCATAAAAATAATATTTAAAATTAACTAACAATAATATTGCAGTTTCATCTCTTTAAAAAGTTGCCATGACATAGCCTTCAATGTCAATAAAGTAGCTTAGTTCATGGTCTTTCCTCTTCTCAATCACACGAGAAGTCACACAATAAGAAAATATTCAATGTGGTCAGTCTAAAAAAAAAAATCTCCCAAAAAAATTCTCACAAATTATTGATCAAAAAAGTTTTTACAAATTATTGATGAATTTTTTTTTTATAAATACTAAAATTCAAATTAGTTGTTATTAGTGATTGAAAATGCTTTTATAGATCAATTTTTTTTTTTGTGATTATAACATTTGTGGGATCAAAAACAGTCACAAAATTATTGAAAAGAAAAATTATTTGAATATGTAGCGGTTAATACGCTCACAAATAACTTGATTGATTGCAAATATCAGCCAGATTTTGTGGCCGCATATACCCTTACAAAATCAAAACGTTGAAACATTGTAGGGCTTAAGCAAACCTTTTCTGAGAACCCATACCGTCACAAAGGCAATAGAGTCATTGACATTTTGTGACCGGCCGTAACAAATGTCTTCTTTTCTCCCATATATTTCATTATTTCTCTCATTTATTATGTTTAGCTTCTCTCTACAAATATTTTTCCTCAACTTTTATTTTTCTCCAACTTTTTTCTTTACGTTATCTCTTAAATTTTCATAAGTCTTTATTTTATGTTATTTTTTATTTTAAGTTATTTATTTAATGAATATTATTTAATTTTTATTTTGACTGCGGTGTTATTGGGCTAATTGCAAAGCATTGTAGTTTGTTCGTAAATTTCAAGTCAAACACTACATTGCATCAAATTTGTATGAAATGCATTTTAAATATAGATTAATAAATTTTATAATTACTATTGAAAAATGTTAAATGGTTATAAATTATTTTTAGAGTGCTAATATTTTATTTAAAAATGTAGAATATATTTAAAGCTGGTTATAATATTATTTTGGTTTAATTGTAGTTTTAGTCCCTCTATTATTACCAATTCACGGAAATGGTCCCTCTATTTTAAAAGTAGACAATTTTGGTCCCTTCCTCAAAAAATTTAACTAAAAAATGCACAATTGACATATTTTTAATGACGCGACATATAATTCTATGATATATAACCATCTAGATATTCATATGTCATTAATTAAATTAAAAATATGAAAAATTTATGAAGTTGAAAGCAAAATTTTATTGCGTTTTATTCAAATTTTATGAGGTTAATCATTTTACATTATCGTATCATATATCACGTTATTTAAAACATCTCACGTCATCATTTTTTGGTTAAAAAATCTGAAAGACGGACCAAAATTGTCAACTTTTAAAATAGAGAGACCAATTTCGTGAATTAGTAAAAATAAATGAACTAAAATTGCAATTAAGCCTATTATTTTTGAATTTTAATGTTAGTATGATTAGTTAAAAAAAAGTGCTAGTAAAATATTTAAATCGTAAAAATTCTACTTAAATTAAAATGTAGTTTTTTTGTAATTTTTATTTTATTTGGTAGTAATAATTTAATTAGTATTAAAATTATATTTTTGTTTTATATAAAATATTTTTATTTTTTAAATTATATTGATATTGATTTCTGATATATAATATATTTTTTAAATTATAGTTTTTTTTAATGCGCTTTATCTTTATCTTTGTGGTGGACTTTTTCATTACAAACTTGTGACTGTGTTTATAAATAATAACAAAAAAAATTAATTTTATAATCATTTTAACTACTATAAAATTTTATAAGTGACTTATTCATTTTGACCACTATAAAATTTTATAAGTGACTTATTTGTGATTATCTTGAATTGCTACAAATAAATAATTTTTTTTTAAGGAGAATATTGTGTTACCCTAACAGCTAAATACTATAGTATGACAAATACCACTACAAAATTATCCTAGATATAGTCTCTATTCACTGAACTCAAATATCTTTTTTCTGATCCAAACACAATGTACTATGTGATATTCAAAGTGCACAATCTCATCTTACACTCTCACATCACATGTGTAAATAAACTTGACATTCACTTTATTAGCAATAAAGTTCTTACCAAAGCAGTTACAACTGCACTTACATATTCATCATTACATATTCATCACTCTAAATATAATAACAAAGTGACTTTGAGGAATGAAATTAAGTTTAGAGAATGAACAATGAGAATCATGAATATCCATTGTCAATTTGGGAGTGTGATTCTTTAGCTTGGAACAAATGTTTACTTGAATAATAATTTGTACATAATTATGGATTTCTAATATTTTTTATTATAATTTAATTTATATTCATTGTTAATGTAAAAAAAATTTATATGATTAATCAATTAAAATTATTAAAAAATATTTGACTACTTCTAAATTCTAAGTCCCACATATCAGTAGACTACTTGTAATTTGTTGATTGATATAAAAAAATATATTGTAAAAATATGAAAATGGCTTGTAATGCACGTGTTCGTATATTCCACGGAGCAAGATTCTATGTTATATATTATTTCATCTTTAAAATATGACTTTTTTTATATTATTCTTTGTCTTTTTTATAAAATTTTCAATTATATTAATATTTTTTACCAAGATACCTCTAATTATGTTTTTTTTTTCTTCTAACAATCTTTAATAAATTTTATTATGAAATCATAAATCAACTCTCTTTTGAAGACAAAACCTGGGAATAAACTTAATCATTTTTTAATTCGTGTGATATAGTTGACAGAATTTTATATATAGATATGGATAAAGTATAATTGCCAAAAAGAATATTCCTGGAGGACTTATTAATTTATGAAATAATCATTAAAAATTTATTAATTTATAAATAAATGTAAATATTCCTTGAAAATACAAAAGAAGTTAAAATATTAATGAGGCGTTGGATGCAATAATGAAGCATCGTGTTATCTATGATAGAAAATAAATAAATAAATAAAGCATCGTCGTTTTCAGGCGCAAATATGTCATGAATACATACGAATTTAATTTACAGATCTCAACGGTCAGTGAATTTACATATCATTGTGATGTCTTTGTATCGACGTGGGAATTGAATCCACAATTTTACAGGTGCGACTCAATTCTTTAGCAACTAAATCAAAAATATATTAATTTTATATTCATTAATTATAATTATTAAATTATTAATAGTATTTAATTTTTATCATAATTATTTATAAAATTATTCATACAATTAATTATAATTTATCAACTAATTATAATTTATCAACTATGTAAAACAAAATTATTTTGTAGTGAATAAAAATTAAACACATAATATCATATATTATTACCAAAAGATCTAAGGGTGTGTGGAAGGAGCGAGTCCCAAATTTTTAGATATACACATAGAAATTTTGATTATATATATATGTAATAAATATATAATTAAAATAAAATAAAAATATTTTTAATTAATAGAATAATTTTGTAGTCTCATGTATTTAATAAAAAATATTGTAATATTAAAATAATTCTCTCATGTTCCAATTTAAATTTAAATGGACATTAGCATTTTTAGTATCACTACTAGAAAAATAGGATTTAGCGTCGGCAAACATACCGACGCTAATAGGTCAAAAGCCGACGCTAATGGTGATTTAGCGTCGGATTAGCGTCGATATCAGGCATAGGCTAAAACGATCGAAACTAATAGATAACGTCGACTAAATACCATTCGACGCTATAGTAGCGGCAGCCAGGCCTACGCTACACCGACACTATGAACAAAATTGAAACATCTGACGCTACATATGTCAGTTGCCACGCTAAAATAGTTGCGTCAGATGACCGACGCTAATGTCCCATCACGCCTTTCATGCAAATAATCAATTATATATCAATTATACCTCACTTTTCTATTTTGTCTACCTTGTGAAAATACTACAATATGTGAGAGTAAAAGTTATGATTCAGTTTGTTCACAGAAAGAATGCAGTTTTTCCAACCAATTTTAGAGCACTTATGGTTTTAAAGTGTTGCCAACATGATAATTGTGGCTAGTAGCAGTCCACAACTGATAACAATGTAGCAAATACAGTTGGTTGGTGATAAACTGACAGTCATAAACTATCAACATGGTCCCCGTAAACAGCTCAAAAAATCAGGAGTACCAACAATGTAAAAAAAAATTATATATTGAGGTGTAAAGGGAGAAAAGTTCATGAAATAAAAACGACTAAGGATTTCTTTCTAAAAGAACATATGAACTAGAGATTATGATAATATAAATACAACAAAAGAACAAATGATTACCAATCTAACATAGACTCTAAACTAGACCATATCCATAATTATCATGAAAGAATGAGTAAACAAATGGACAAATACAAAAAAATCTTAATGACCTCAGAATTTTTATCAAGGAGAAACAAAGCTTTGAATTTTTGTAGATATCATCTAGTCTAGCCACAAAATGCGAGTTCTTTTAAAGCTATCAGAAATGACCACCATCTTTTATTGGAGTATGCAATTCTTGAACTCTTCAAGAACAAAAGTCATATTTGCATTGAGGTTGATATCTACAAAAGAGCATATAATTAACATGTGTCTACTGCCACTGAAATTCACAATTTAAACCTTTTGCCTTTCAACTGTTGCAAAATGAATATCTAAGATAATCCACTGCAAAACTGACACAGGCAAGTACTATTTATAGATAAAACTCTAGAACATTAGCTATTATTCCTACTTGAAGAAAATATACATACAAACATACAATAATCAATACTTCCTTGGACATCAACTAAATTATGATATGAATGTACAAAAAATATTTTAAAAAAAATTAAAAGGATATTGATCTTACTGTTGGCTTGCCATTGAAACGGATTTCTATACAAACACAGTGTAAAGCATAAACCCAACTATTTTGAGAAAGAAAAGGATTTGCTACATGTCTTGAGTAGTGGACACGAAGTGTCAAGTCCAAGAGTAGTGGAAGCAATTTATGCATGGTGTGTCCCTATGATAATTTGTGACAATTACTCTTTGCCTTTCCTACAAAATCATAATTGATAGCAAAAATGTTCTCTATATTATTCTCAAATAATTTAGAATGAATCAACAATCAACTACAAGAAACTTTATCATTTTGTTGACAAAAAAGAAAAGACCTAAAATTGATTGAACAAAGTGACCCATACAAATTAACTCATTATTTCTCTCTTATTTTTAACAAGCCAAACAATTTTATTGATATAAAAGATGAATATAGCACAAAATCCAGCAATTCAAATAATTGAAATCAACAACTATATAACAAGAAAAACCCACTAATACTACCAAGAAGATTAATGAATTGCCAAGAAATTAACTCCACTAATTTGGTTTATTTTTGAAAGTTGTGGGAAAGGAATTATTCTATTTTGGAAAACTTGACTTAGGCTTACTGTAAGGAATCAACATTTTCATAATTTTGCAAATAAACAACATGCTTGTGAAAACAAACATGAATAATGATGTTGTGCAGCACCAAAAAATGTTGGTTTTTTACCTGATGAGCAAAACGAGAGTTCTGATAACCAGCCTTCATCATAATGCTGGTTTTCTAAAATGCCACTTTATTTTATTGACAAAAATAAAAGATGATAAAATTAATAAGCACCTCACAACTTTTTCTTCAATTTCCGAAAGAGTTGAACCTCCCTATCAAGTTCTGGGATTACCAACATTGTTCTCCAACCTGCTCATGAATATATTGAAGCATAATCAAATTTAAAACAAGCATTATCTAAACCATTATCACGTCTAAAATAGTCACAAGTTTCAACCACTGAACAAGTATAATTTATCCAGCTTCTATTATGTAAGGAAAATGTGGTGGAACAAAATGAAAATAAAATTAAACCATATAAGATCCATGTTTGTAGTGATATTTTATAGACAATAAAACACCATAGTGTAATAAAACGCACACAAAAAAGTAAATATACAAATGGTAGAATTGTCGAATTATGATATTTGACCAGATTTATGCTTGGACAAGCATTAACAAAGGTCTTACTAAACGCATGTAACAGGATACGATAATTACCAAATCATATGCTTGGACAGCCAAGGCAACTTTTTCATTAGCGATCCTAAGAACAGAAAATCCACCATGGGTACTAGTATCAGAAGCAGTTAAAACCTTGTAGAAGGAGTGAGTTTTTGGTCTTGGAGGGTCAGCAGGACAATGATCAAGACTTGTACGCACACTTTTGCTAAAGCACGTTTGGTCGATTAGAAAAACACTAAAACACAGCGTCTCCCCCTCCGACGCTAGTTGCTTATAAATTTGAAAAATAAAATTTGTCACCATAGCGTCAGCTTGACCGACGTTACACCGACGCTAACTAGCGTCGGAGTTACGTACCGACGCTAAATATGGCAGCTAAAATGCAATTTTCTAGTATTGTATACTATAGAGTTCCAATCAAATTTCATAAGTATAACTCAGTTATAACTGGAGAGATATTGATGTGTTAAAGTTTGGGTTCACACATGGAATTGTGTACTTCTCAACACTTAAGATGTGTGAGAATCATTAGACTACTTGATTAAAAAAATAGATATTCTAAAAAAAGTTTAAATAAAAATAAGATTTTATTACATTTTAGTTTACCTATATTTATCAATTTGTGAAATTAATACTTCTATTTTAAAAATTGAATATTTTAATCTCTCATTTAAATTTTTTAACTAAAAAATGGTGGTTTGAGATATTTTTAATGACGTGACATGCAATCTTATAATGTAGAACTATCTAGGTGCATTAATTATTTATATGTTATTAATTAAATTATAAAAATAAATTTGTTTCAAGAAGTGTTAGAATGATAACTCTTTTTAAATAGCTAGAATGTTACTATTAGTTTGAAGTTGTATTTAGATGTTATTTACAATATCGATAAAATTATAATATTTTAAAATACTTTATAATTTTTAAAATTGTATTATTTTATTAGGGATTCAATTTTTTTGATTCAAACATGACCTCCAAAAATATTTAGACGATTGTGGATGTACGTTTGTTTGCATATTCACTCTTTTCAATTTAAAAGAATTTATAATGTGTTCTCGGTCGTTGAACTCTTTTAATTTGAATGGATAAATATAATTTTTTAAATAAATAAAAAAAGAGTTTCTTACATGTGCATGCATTGAAATTTTATTTTTATTTTAAATATGTCTTTAGTCTCTACAAGTATATGATTTTTTATTTTAGTCTTTGTAAGTTTTTTGTTTAGATTTAATTCATTTAAAATTAAAATGTCTTTAGTCAAATGATTATTAGTACTGTGGTCAAATGAACGTTACAAAAAAAGAGTTGTCCAACAATTGTGGCACGTTACCTTATAAATGCATATCAATACATCATTTTTATGATATATTAAAAATTAAAATATTTTATATTATTAATTAATTAATAAATTTATTTATTTATCATATAATAACTCTTCTCTTCTTTACCCTATTTATTAACGTCTCACTCTATTTTTAATTTATATATTTTTATATGAAATAACACTAATTATTAAATAATAAATTAATTAATTTATTATTTAATAATATAAATTATTTTAATTTTCAATATATTATAAAAATAATATATTGGTGTGAATTTATAAGATTACGTGCTATTAATGTTTGCAAGTTTTTTTTTTTCAACATTGACGTTAAAGATTAAAGTTGTCTATAAGTTTAGAGAAACTAAATTCAAACAAAAATAATAAGATAAAAAAGAAATAACTTATTTGTAGAGACAATGATATATTTAAACCTTGATTTTTAAATTTTATTATCGGTTCCAAGAATGGACTCTTCGGTTAAATGTTGGTTTAGATTCTTTATCCGATTATGAGACTCAAATCTAAAATCGGATACAAATCTATTTTAAATATCCGGTTAAAATCATATGGTTATAATTCGGTTTATTTATAAACCGGTTGGATAACCACTTATATTTTATATTTGGATTTTGTTTTTATCCACTACCAATATTTTGTTAATTTTGAGATTTTATTTATAGAAAAAAAATTAAACTTTTTTTTCAAAAAAATATCGGAAAAAGTTAAAAACTTTTTTTTTCTCAAAAAAATTTTAAATCGAATTTTTTCTCAAAAAATTTGGTGAGAATTTTTTTAAAAAAATTTATCGAAAAAATCGATTTTTTTAAATAACCGATTTTTAAACTACGAATAAATGATTTTTCTAAAAATAATCAAATTTTATTCGGTTTTGAAAAAAAACATCAATTTTAAAATTTAAAGTTTTAAAATCGGTTGCTTAATTATAAATCGGTTGTTTAACCATAACCAATTTTACAATTGGTTTTATAACCGATTTTAAATCAAATAATGAATTTACTTATAAATCTAAATTCATATATTGGTTTTAAAATAGATATAGTTTAGTTTTAAAAAAAATCAACCATAAAAAGCCCTAATTTAAATTATGAATTCTTCTGTGGTTACTGTTGTAGCGTGTAGAAACAATTTTTGTAGTTACAGGTTTCTTAACCACATTCTTAGATTTACACACATAAATAAATAAGTATAGAAGATAAAAATATTAAATAAAAATTATTTTTAAAATGATTAAATAAACTTTTTTAGTGTTTCTTTAAAAATATTATTATTATAAAAATATTTTTTCTATCTCAAATATATTATGACCACTAATGTAGTAAATTAATTTTTATTTTATTTTACTTTTTGTTAAAAATTATATTTAATTATAATTTTAGTCATTTATTTTATCAATTCACTACATTAGTCTCTCTATTTTAAAATATAACAGTTTTAATTATTTTTTATATTTTTTAATTAAAAAAATTATAATTTAACATAAATTATATAACTTACAATTTTATATTGTAGAACTATCAAAATACATTAATTATTTATATATTATTAATTAAATTACAAAAATATATAATTTCATAAATTAATTTTTTTAGATATTATTATTATAATTTCATAAATATTAATTATTTAATATTATTATTTTTATATTATAACATTTAAAAAATATTATATCATTATTTTTTAATTAAAATTTAATTAAAATTAAAATTATTTAACTTTAAAATAAAAGATCAATTTTACAAGTTAAATAAAAATAAAAGAATAAAAAATACAATTATTTAGTGTCATTGAACCTTTGAACCGGTCCCTCAATAACAGCACACAACAATCAGGACCTATGATGCTAGTTGTAAAATAAAATAAATTTAATATTTTTTTATCAATGTGATATAGTTGACGAAACTCTATATACAATGATGGATGAAGTATAATTGCGAAAAAATTATTGATGGAGGATTTATTAATTAACTCCCTCAATATCAAAATATATAGAGAAAAAAAAAAAAAAAACAATGCATGTGTTCAAATATATCCACTATTTTTTAAAAAATTATCTGATTTCCAGGAGAGAAAGGGATGTATCCAAATATCTCTACTTTTTTATTTATGTTTTAAAAAATATAGATTAATCATTATAAATTTATTTATTTTTAAATAAATATAAATATTTCTTCAAAATATAAAAGAAGTTAAAATATTAATAAGGTGTCGAATGCAATAATGAAGCATCGTCGTTATCTATAATAAATAAAAAATAAAAATAAATAAATAAAGCATCGGCCTTATCAGGCGCAAATATGTCACTAGCATGTGTTAAGATACAATATAATTTTTATTTTGTCTGCTGCAATGTATTATTTCTCTTAGTTATTCATGCCACTATTCTATTTGGTGTCAGCTACAATGTGTCGTTCCAGATATGTCTAACAAATTTGTAGGTATAAGAAGAACTTTAAAAGTAAGATTTTTTAATAAAAAATAATAAATAAAAAATTTATAGATTTTATAAAATAAATTAAAAACTTATTGATACACATATAAATTAAAAATATACTTAAAATATATATTAAAAACAAATTTTAATGTGAATAATATTTATGATTTTTGATTAATTTTTAACTGTCTATCAAAATTATTTTAATCAATATTCTTTAAAGTGTAATTGTTGAAAAGCAAAAATATTGCCGCATAAACTATATTTGAATACAAGATTAATCTTACCTTAAATTTAACTAACTAAATTAACATGTAATTATAAATAAATTTGTAATACTATTAATTATTTTGTTTAGAGGCATTTTATCTTTGTTAAACAATTTTTTTATCCTAAAAGTTCTTGTGCTAGTGGTTTGAGTCTTAGATCAATCATGGTTTAATTTTTGTTGTGTTTAAATAACATATTTCAAAAGTAAAAAGTTGACGAAATTAATAGATTTATTATTGATATTATAATCATTAATGATTAATTATGTATATATATAAAATAATAAATATTTATTTGATAATTAATGAATAATATTATTTATTTTATCTTTTAAAATGAATTATTCACTTTAATGATTATAATCCATTTAATAAAATAGGATAGGAGTGAAATAGGCAATGAATTTTGAGAAAAAATGGGTCCAATCACTTGTAACCAAAAAGAGCTTGCCTCCAAGGCAACCACTCTTGCACAACTACCCGAAGTTTGTCCCATATAATTAATTGACGATTCATGATTGATAATTAAATTGATTATTTATTAGTTACATCGTTTAGCTACTTTTATATTATTAATTTATTACATAATAATTACAACAAGACGTTTGTTAAATAGTCCGGTGGTTGGACTAAAACATAAAAAATAAAATTGCAAAATTCATTGTAGATAAACTATAGAATCACGATCTATCCTAATCGTCTATGTTTTTTTATGGCAGAGAGTAATTGCATTCAAACAAAAAATGTGACGAGTCAAAAAACAAAATACGTGACATAATACAAGAAATACTCATGAAAAGGGCCATACGGTTAGAGCACACAAACTGCTACTAGTATTTAGTTCAAGAAAGCAAACAAAATTAGCCAACAAAATGAAAATATAGAACCCCACTTTTCAACAGCAACAATAGTCCTAAGCTCCCACGAACATCAGCTCAGAATTGCAAGACACAGAAGCGAAAAAAGAACTTCACCAATCAATATCAACATTTATTCGACAAGTCAAGAATAGAACAATTATGATTATCTCCGCTAGATAATCTAGTAGCTCCATCCACAGACATTAATCTAAAAGAAAAGTAAAAATAAACAAAAATCTGACGGCTGAAATATAAGAAAGTCAAAGCTCTTCTTATATATAAGATCTAATTTATATACGCCATCGTCAGTGTCGGTGTAAAGAGTATTTATTTACATTAATAGTACATCACAATGAAACTCATATAATTATGTGTTACTCCCTTTATATCTTTTTTATAAAGAGTTTAATTATTATGTATTGTCGATATAAACTCTCAACATATCATAATTATTATAGTATGATTTTATTAGTAATTATTTTAAAGTTCAAAAACCTATCATTTATAACAATAGTTGTCATAATCTGATATATCTAATTATTTAACTATTGGGAATGTCTAACAATGTAAAAACAAAAAATTACACTGTATGAATTAAATCCTAAATTGTATTTGTCTTTTTACACTTTAATATTTATTCACAAATTATCTTTTTGATTTTAATGACTTTAAATTTATATTATTTTTTATCAATATTTTACCCATTCACATTTTGAAGTAAACAAATCTAACAATTTAAAGAGTAATTATATATTTAAGAACAAATTATTTTTCTTGCTCCCGATAGATACTTATAATTAGAGGGAGTGAGGAAGTACAAGTAAACATGATGTTTTCCCCCAAATTTGAGTCTCAAATGAGCTAAAACGTGAATTTGAGAAATAACATCTTGTTCTCTATTTAGGTACCCATCCAAGACCAAAATCATACTTTGATATGAGACCAACCAAATCAAAAACATCAACCCTGATAAAACCTTATTGTGACCAACCACTGAATGCCACATTAATTACTTATATGTCAAGAGTTTTTCACTCCGATAAACATTTGTATCACTCAAAATTAGGTGAAACATTGGGCCACCCAACCCAAGCAGAAACAAGGCTACGACGCACGACACGATTCGTCTACATGGTCATCCACACTAGACAACCTCATAGAACATTGGTAGAGTGAACCACATGTGAACCATCATACTTATGTTTTAGATATGTGAAGTATTTAATTAAAGACATAATAGTAAAAATTTAATAAGAGTATATATATAGCGGTGCTGGCAATAGTTGCTGTGGTGGTAATTGGTGGGAAAGGAAAAAAGATTATATAGAAAACATTCAAATACATGTTCTTGCCTCGGTGGAGAACGCTACCCCAATATTCAGGGAGTACAAGACGAGCAACTTGGTAAACACAGAAATTAAGAAATCATATTTCAAAAGCCTTCGGAAAGGTTCACCTTAATGTGAAGGCTGCTTGAACAGATGAGGGTTTATGAGCTGCTCGAATGGTTTAAAATCCAAAACTTCTTACTAGTTCCTCTGTTCGACCCACCATTGATTAAAAAGAAAGAGAAAATAAAATCAAAGACCGAGTGGAACAATGGATGGAAGGGGCTGAGCAGCTGAGGGCAGATCGCAGAAAGTTGGTGAAAGGTACAGTTTTATGATGTATCGGTGGAGTAACCTATATTACTCACCGCCATGTATATCTAACTTTTGGAATATGTATTCACTAGAAAGTATAGCAATGCAACTGAGGCAGTATAAATGAAGCATAATATAAAAGAAAACTGTAGCATTTTAGCATAAAAATAAAGCCGCACCACCACCACCTTAGCTTGTTCTAACCAACTCAGTATGAAGTATTAACAATGGTTCCAGAAATACTATCCATTTCCAAAATACAACCTCAAAGAAATAAAAGGTGTTCCTTTTTGTTCCTTGTTCCTATCTCAGCTTTGTGGGGTGACAGACAAGTGCAGTATGGATGTGAGATTTACTTGTCTCCAAAAGCTGATATTCTCAGTTGACGCATGCCATGAATAAAAGTCGGGCAAGCAACTAAAACACCCAATTCATTGAGCTCCTTTATCTACTACAATCCTCAAGATATCGGATGCCGCCTCCTGCAAATTTTCAAAGCCAAGAGTCTTATGACTAGGAATACAAGGATGATTTGATTTTCGATAAACATCTATATTCAGTTTCCTTTATAATGCCATATCTGATCTCAGTCTCACTGATTATGCCATACCAATTTAGAATAAAAAGGTCAAGAGGAAAATAGAGGCAGTGATGATAAGTCACAAATATTAATGCAAAACCGACAGCAAAACTCAAGTAACACCAGCTTCATTGATTAATTGAAGATGATAGACCAGTCAGACACCAAAAACATGTTGATAAATTTAGGTGATTTAATGGTCAGTTTCAACGCAGAAAATCAATTTATTAAGATAATTGATCAAATACTTGACTGACATGGAGTTTTCTCAAATTACCTCTTCGGTCGGCTTCGATCTTCTTCATAATCCATCACTCCACCAGATTCAGAGCAGATCTCCTCATGCCCTCTGAAGTCGATGTCGGCCTGCTTACAGTGTGTAACTTCTGCCACGATGTAAGTAAGACACGTCGACCAATATATCCCAATCATAAAGAACAGACATTTAAGATTGCTACTTCTGTATTTTCTTATAAAACTCATAGACATCACAAGGATAGCCTTGAAGTTGAAGGCTACAATGCAGTAACTGTGAAGGGCTAAAAACTTAGCTAATGTTATTTTGATTACAAAAGAGTAAGGGGAACTGTTGCTGCAGCAGATTTGCCCTCATAGTTTTAAAGTCAAATTCATTAACATAGTGATATTGGGACTTCCTATACATGGCTCTATATACAGGCAGCAGTCTAATTTAACAACGGTTATTCTACTATAAATGTATTTCCTTCTTTCATAGGAATCCATAATCTATTATCATGAATATCTTTCAGTAGTAAACTTCCTCATCCATATACCTAGTAGAGAAGTTGGCAGGTTTCAAGGAACTGTCCAACTCAATCAAACTAACATCAAATCATCGGATTAATGCAGTACTGGCTATCTCAAATTGGGGTTTTCAATTTCAGTCCCCAAACGTGTATGTTAAGAGTCTTGTTTGCAGTGAGAAATTCGCCAATTCATTTAATGAACTTAAAAAAATGTACAAAACTAATTTTTCCCACCCCATTTCTAGTTTGTCACCCCTTAGACGAACAAATTTCACAAATTAATTCTTCTGCAAAATTAACATATATATTGATTGGTTCCGTTGAAAGATAAGCTTATGGCCACACAAAAACCCCCAACTATGCACCAACATTCAGCAAAAATAAAAACAAGAAACATCAGAATATTAATGGGACATAAAATAACAAAAGAAATGTGTAGGGTGAGACTTTAATGGTTTGAAAGTCAGTGTGGAACATGAACATAGAGACATCAGTCAAAAGCACAAACCAAAGGGTAGATACATCGATTTTGACATTGAGAGCAGTATATAATAGAAATTGTATAAAGATCAAGCTTTTCAACGGGACATTTTCTCATCTATATTTAAGAATAAAAAAATTTCTGAAAAAGTAAATATATAAAAATAAATCCAACCGACCTTGAAAAGGGACTTCTTTACTTCTTCAACCTTCTCTTCCACATCCTTCCTGTGCTTCTTGTCAATTTCACTCATTGCATCAGCCCATTTTATCTTATCTTGAATTGAAACAAGCATATTTTCCGATGTAGATAACCTGGGTTTCCCATACATGAATTAAATTTTAGCAGTTGAAGAGAAACTCTATAGTACATCGCATAAAAAAAAGTTAGCCTTGTATAAGCAAACACCCTTTTGAGAAGTCTATAACCAAAAAAACAAGACGGAGAGAATTGCAAATCTAAAGATTACAATTTATATAAAAAAAGAATAGTGTGTTAATAATTGAAACTTAAACCAACTTCAATCGAGCATAAAAGCTAAACAGTCATAAGTGTAGGAATGTTCTGGAAAGTGGCCATAGTCCAACATCAGATCTTTTTTCAGGTAAGGGTGATTGATTTGATAATAATGACATATAAATACAAGTCACTCAAGCCCCTATTTAAAGAAAGATAGATTACCAGTTGGAGAGTGTCTGTATCATATTCCCCAGCTGACCAGGCCTCAAGTCCCTACCTGCTGCAAATTGGACCTGAAATCACGCTCAAAGATCAAAGAAACTCCTAACAGACAATCTTCAAATGGAAAAAAAAAATAACAATAAATGATAATGAGCTAGGACCTCAAAGCATCGTCGCAACTGATCCAGCTTCCCTCTGACTATTCCCTGATAAGAGTGAGAAAAGTTAGAAAAGATATCCCAGGCCATACATAAAATATTGTTTCCAAGTTAATACTTCATTAATCTGACTATCCAGCATCTGGAGAAAGACAAGATAAAAAAAAAAACCAAAAAAAGAACAAATAGTACTACATTATTAACAAATTAATGAGTGGCTGAATAAAGAACAAATAATTAAATTGTGCAATATCCATAGACATAGCGGTATTGAACAGAGATCATTAACATAAAAAGTACAGTACAGTCTCCTGATCCCTTTCAAAGAGTAACTGAGAGTACATATGTAGTCTCCTGATCCATAGACATAGCGGTGTTGAACAGTGTAGATTCTGTTCATAGTCTCGGATTGTGGCACAGGGTGGTTGACCACAAAAAATCTAAAGAATGGCGGGATAACTGCTACTGGAGATTAAATACAAGATAAGTAGTTTACACTGAAAAATATAAATGTTCAAATAAGTGAATTTTTAAATTTTGTATGCTACAGGTTCTGACCAGTTACTGTTATCAGCTACAAATTGACCTGCAGTCTGTTGTAAATACACTAGACCACACTTTTCCTGTGGGAGAATTTTAAGTGTTTGTTAGAAACTGTTGGTAAATGGGTGACTTATCTGGTTAGTTAGGTTAAGGATGTTAGTGCAGTGGTAACTGCCTAGCTTTGTAATCAAAATGGATAGTTTGAATCCCACTGGGGAACTTATGGCCTAGTCCTCCGCCCTCTTCCTATATAAATAATAATATTCTCCGTCCACCATTTAAAAAAACATGAAAAAGGTATGTTGCCTATGAATAGGAGGGATTGAGAGGGAGATGTATCTTGTCATTTGAGAGTGTCGAGGCTTTTGGCAAGGAGATTCCCGAAGTTCTGCAAGTCATATTTATCATCAAAGTCCTGATAGAGAATCAAATACAAAATTCAAAAAACCATTCAGTTCTCCGTGTCTCTAGCCAAGCCGCTTTCATTTTCTCCCAATTAGTTTCATTTTCTGGCTATTAAAACTTTATCATCAAAGCTATCGGTTGGTTGTAACATTGAATGGGATCAACATCTTATTTGCTTCAATTGCTAAACCTTATATGGAAGAACACCTAAACATCTCCAATGTGAACATTTCCTTTAGCAGATTGTCTCGCATATAGATTTTCTATAGTTTTGGCTGATATCTACCGACATTAAATTTAAGACCTCCAGAACTGATGCTTTTTGTTTCCCTTTCATTCTCCTCTTTCTCTTTTAATGAGTCCTTCATTGCAATTGCAATAACATACATATCAATCCCAGATAGTGGCGTGTAGCATCCAACCTCAAAAATGTAATAGCAGTATAGCACATAGCGGGACAGCTGCTATTCTGAATTCATCTTAAAATATTAATCAGATAATTAATACAAACACACACACACATATATATATGTGCTGAAAATTAAAATAATACTCAAAATTCATGAAATACTCAAATAAAAAAAATAAAGTCATAGATCTTAAGCAAAACATAGAAGTAAATACCCAAAAAAGTCAAAATACAAACAAGTTTAAGCATCCAAGACTTATTAAAACTAAACATTAAAATTTAAATTCAACAAGTATCTAATTAAAAAAGGTTATTCTGTATTAAGCTTTTAGCAGCTGTTGCGCCCATGAATATATGTCATTAAGTCCGATATAGAGGGCGCTACAGCAAACCGCTCCACTACAGACTTCCAATAAAGGCACTATAGCCGCTCCACTATGCCGTTAAAAAATGCTATTGATAACATATAATAATAATGATAATAACAATCATGTAATTGTACATTCAGTTAATTATTTTCACATTTGAACAGTAAATACTCTTTGGAAGGGAATGGTTCCTACCGCATACATGCACTCATTAATTAGAAAATCTTCAAGCTCACGAACATTTGTCACATCTAGCTCCTGCATCAATTGGTCATAGGGTAGTACCTGAAAATAACTGAAATTGTAAGAATAAATTGCAATAAAATATTACAAGGACGAACATTCAAACAGAAAATCAAAACATGGAATGTTAATTAACTAGGTATGTCCTACATAATCACATAGAACAATTTAAGATGAAAAAGCAATTTAAAATGACGAATTAGATGAAACAATCTTATATAAAATCAAAAAATAGATTCAAGGGAAGAGTTGGTTTCCTTGTCCACCTTTGATTGAAAAAGACATATGATGGGAAAAGACTGAGGGGAGGATAAAATACTCTACCTTATATGTCTCAGCGAGGGTAAGAACTGTAAGTTGCTTAAGCTTGAGAATCTGATCAGGTGTCAATTGCGGAAGGCGGTCAGAGTTACCTATAAGCCACTTTAACTTTTTAATAAACACCATTTATTACTTCCATATACACAATACACATAAATGGTAAAAGATTTTTTTTATAAAAAAGACACAGCAAAAATAACAAATTTCACTACTGACAATTACAAAGTAGAAATAAAGTGGGGAGGATTCTTACATCTCAAGACACACATAGTGGGATTCAAAATAGTAGGACATCATTGTGTATCCCAAATCCCAAAATGAAAAATAAGCCACAATGCTGTTGTGCATATACAAGTCCAAGTGTACAGTAAATTCTATGTATTAACCTTAACTTTTTTATGACATAAATTATGACCGCAGTTTATTAATACATATCATCCTTTTCTATGGCCATCTTTACGAAGGTTACACAACTTACTATCTCGTGATATTAATATCCAGTCATCTTGAATTAAGAATAAATTTAAAAACCACAAATCCCCAGGCATGTGTTATGGTACAGTTAAGGACTGTTCCTACGACATTATTCTACTGGAAAAGAAAAACATTAAAGGAATGCAACAAAACACACACCAGGCATAAAATTTAAACAGAAATGTCAACCAATATACTTACTCTTGTAGTCGCTCCATATTCCATGAGCAAACAGACGAAGCAAATCAAGGTAGACAGAATTATCAGTTGCTTCCAGCTGCAAAACATCATAGTCAAAAAAGTTATGGCAGACATATCAAATAGAAACTAGTTGCAAATTTATTAGCAAAAAAGTTATGGCATTCATAGGAGAATGTTACTTACAAGTTTGGCTTAATTGTAGTTTTAGTCTCCTATTTTTACTGATTCACGAAATTAATCCCCCTATTTTAAAAATCGACAATTTAAGTCCTCCTTATGATTTTTAACTAAAAAATTGTTTTAAAGAACTTGTCATATGATATGATGATGTAGAATGATTAACAATTTAACAACGTAAAAATTTAACTTACAATTTCAGAAATTTTCATATTTGTAATTTAATTAATGACATGAATAATTAATGTATCTAAATGGTTTATATCATGAAATTCTATCTAACCTCACACATGAGAGAGACAAAACAATGTCGACTTTTAAAATAGAAATATCAATAAGCCTTAATAACAAAAAAATAAGCAGTAACTAATCAAATTGACCACGCCATAAAACACTAGTTTTCTACAGCACCCGACTCATTCATGATCACAGCGAACACAAACAACGTGAAACGATTTAAAATAAATATACAGAAAATAAGAAAACATTACTATTATTATTATCGTTTCGCTTTGCAATCGATTAGCACTCTCGTATGGGAAAAAACAATCTATATAAAAAATAAGCACAACAACAGAAAACGAAAAGAAAAAAATAGGGGAAAATAAATGATGCGCAGAGAGATAGTGAAGAAAGAGGAACCTGAAGAACATTGGGGAGGGCGAGAATCTCAGAGAAAGCGAAGAGTAAAGGGTTCGAGGTTGCTTCGACAATGACGGAAGCGAGTGAGGGAGCATTGGATACAGCAGAGGCTTGTTTGACGAAGTGATCGATGAGCTCCGATTGCCTCTGCTCGATGTCCATCTTCAAAAATGGTGAACGAACAAGGATTTTCGAAGGGAGAATCGATTCGATTGAGGGAAAAAATCGAAAGGGTTTTAGGTTTAGGGTTTCAATTACGGTTGAGGATTTCAATAACTGTTTGAAAGAGCTTTTGGTAGTGAGAAGAGAGCTTGTGTATAACAGATGAAGGATCTCGTGGTAAAGATGTTTTTCTCAACATTTTCTTAAATATTTACTCTAATAATAATTCAACAATTATTTTTATCTGTTTTAGAAATAAATGCATCAATCATACGTTATTGCATTATTGGTATATTGGTATTATCTATCTTTACCAAAAAAAATGTTGGTATACAACTACTTATAACTTTTTCACAAAATACAACTCGTGATGTTTTAAGTTTTTCAAAATAACATAATTTGGTTGTTTATATTTTTTTAGTATTAAAAATTTTTATATTTAATTTAATTTTCGATTAAATTTTATATGTTTTTAATTTTTAAATTGAATTTTGTTTGGTTATTAGTATTTAAGTTATATTAAATTATTCTTTAAATTTAATAATTTGTTTCTTCTATATTCTGTTTTTGAATTTAATCATCAATTTATTACACTTAACACATATTTATTTATTATATTCATTAATTCTTGAAAAAACATGTTTCAAAAACAGATAAAAAAAATCTGAAAATGATAATTTATTAAAACAAAAGTGTTTTTTTACATAGAACATGTAATAATCGGACTTTAAGTTAGTGTTTTAAAATGGATTATTCTTACACTATGGTGTAAAATTTATATCTATATTTATACACAAACGCAATTAAATTTATATTTATTACACAATTAGTAAAACTATCTCACAATCTTTTATTAAAAATATGACTGTGTCACTTTAATGGACAGCAAATTACAATATTTTAAAAATCTCACTTTACAATATTAAATCAAATAATAATAAGAATAAGAATAACAATAATAATAATAATAATAATATTCCTTTCAAAAAATTAATTATAATAATATTTTATCTATTTAATTTTAATGTATTAACTAAACACGTCATTTTTTTTAGTTTTTTTTTTTTTCTTTGATCCATTTTTAGTTTTAACTTCTTACAATTTTGTCACAAACATCGAATCCAACACATGAAATTAATCAATAAGGATATCAATTACACTTTATACTCAATGATGAACATTTCAATTATTATAAAATTATAACAACCTATTTCTATATGAAGTTTAAAATATTTGTGACTGTTTACCACGAATCAAAATTTTTCATGAATACAAAAAAATTATTTTTTAAATATGCATTCATATAATTAATTATATATATATATATATTTAATATTAAATAATAAAATTTCATTTAGCTTTATTATTTATTGCCTTTTTAGATATGCATTAATAGAATTAAAAAATTAACATACATATATTATTATACTTTTATTAACAATGGTTGGTAAAAAATTATTATATGTTTATCTAATACAGTTTTGTCTTTGATTTTTTTCTCACCAATTTGTTTTTGTTTTACGGCCTATCCAATTAAAAAATGTTATAATTATACAATTATTTTAATATATAATATGATGAAACATATTTTTTTTTTACCATTTCATAATCATTTTGTGAGATAATTTATTTTATTGATTTTCATTACAAACAATAATAAAAGTATAATTTTGTATTAAAATATAAATATGTATATATTGTCTCATATAAATTATTATACACAATCTTAATAAAATAATATTCTTAAAATTGAAATGGTATAAGTATTTATATAAACAATACAATTACTTCTATGTGCATGACACAAGTCTTCACGATGAAAAAATATACTCTATAATATTTTTTTATTTTTAATTAATTGTTATAAATAAAAATAATACCAAAAAATATTTCAAATTAATTATATTTCAATAAGTAAAATCATTTTAGATTATTTTAGTTTTGTTAATAACTGCAAAAAACCATTTATGTGAGGTACGTGTCAACTAATTTATAGTTTATTTTGCAATCATAAATATTGTAAGTGCAATATCCATTTTTATATTTTGTAGTTTAATTAAATTTATAAAGTATTTTTTGTAGTATAATATTTATCCTTTTTACAGTTATTAAATTTTAACTGTGTAAAATTTTAAAATAGAAAGGAATTTGAGATATTAAAAATATTGGGTTTCATTTATTCCTTTTTTTAAAGGTATAACTTTTTTTCTTTTAAATTTATCGTAATTGTTTATCAACAACAATAAAAATACTAATATAATCAATAAAAAATAAATAATTTTTGTATAATATATTTATTTATATCTATATTTTTTCATGTCTGTTTTTCCATTTACGTTGTTGATGTATATAAATAAATTTTTTTTATTACACTAAACTGTTAAATTATCGTTTTACTTCCCATCAATTTTCTCTTATTTCAATTTCTTTTATCTCATCCATATTTCTTTCGTTTACCAAATAAAATGCAATGAGGTAGGGAATAAATTGTTCCCTACAGAAGTAGCCTTTTATAAAGAACAAAAAGTGTGTTGCGCCTAAGTTCAAATAGCGAACAAAGATAAGAAAGCTTTTGGGTAAGTTTTAAAAAAGTTAATTTCAACGCCTTTTGTTGAAAGCTTTACTTAAATTTTGTTTGGCCTTACTTTTCCTTAAAAGATGTAGAGAAGAAGATATGAAGTCGGACCGATCGGTATCTAAATTAAGTCATTTAATTTTTCTCAGATATTAAAACGAGTAATAATTCTTTTTTTTTTTTTTTTATCAAACAACTCTTTACGCTGTAATTTTAATATCTTAATATAAGAATATAGATTATTTCACTTTTAAAACTAATCTATAGATTAAATTTTAAATTAAAAGTTTTTACTAAAATAGATTAGTTCCGCGTATTTTTATAAAATTTTAAAATTATTTAATATTTAATTATATGATTTCCCGTGTTTTCATTTTTGTCTTTTTAATATATATTAAACTTTTAAAAATTATAAGTAAATATTAGTTATAAAATTATATAACTACAAATTTTAAATCTACGTCAAATTTTATGTGTTTTATAATTAATATGTTAAGTCAATAATAAATAATTGAATTAGTGAAATTTATCGTTTACATTAAATTATAAAGCAAAATAATTTATTTCAAACTTATGTTTAAAATTAACGGATCTTCACTCTATATATAATATAATAAAATAAGACGACTCAGTTGCAACATTTTTTCATCTAAATTAAGAATATTTTAGTAATAGTATAAATTAATTACAAAAGTAACATCACTAAGATTATAATAATAATAATAATTATTATTATTATTATTATCAACAAATAAATATAAAATAAAAAGTCTCACTTAGTGCTTATTATATTTGTTTCTACAACTTTCCACTCATTTTGATCATTGTGATTGCATCGAGTCCCTTCAAATATATTGAACATCCATTTTTTTCAAGATTTAAATATCAATTCATTTGTTTTTGACATGAATAATATTCATCTGGTCAAATTAAAATAGTACAGTGACTGAGAATAACACATACACGAACTTGTTAAAATTGAAAATGATTAATTTGCAAAGAGACTCAACACCTAAGTTAATAGTATTAAATGAAAAAATGCATATAAATTTGATAAAATTAAAGTGATCGAAATAATAATATCTCTAAATATGCAACATTGATAACACTTAAGTTATTGATTGAATTTATTTGTACTGAATTGAAGTAAATCTGAACAACATGAATATCGCAATAAGATGGAAAAACCAAAGTTTATATTTAGTTGACGAAATAACATAAAAATACAAATACAAAATTGATCTATATAAAATTCACTTATTTAAGTAAGAAGTTAAAGAAAAATAATATAGATAAGTGAGTTTGAACAAAAACAAATAATCATAAATCACCCCACTTATATTTTAAAAAAATGAAAATAGAAAATACCTAAAAAAAAGATATGAGATCTAAACCTAATTTTTTCTTTGATGTAAAAATTCCTTACGTACTAATTCATAAAAGTTGAAACCTAAACATCATGAATATCAATATATTCAACTCCCAACAACAAACTATTTTTTCAAATGCTTTCCATATCAATGATTCACCATAACAGCTAAATGATCTCATATTTTTACATACCACTGTTTCAACATTGTGTTCTAAAGTTTTCATTTTTATTTCACTTTCATGATCTTAGGTTAGAAATACTACTTTAAATTTTGTTTCAAAATAATCTTTTTTATCCAATATTCTCTAACATACACATGCAACACATTTTTTATTTTTAGAAGTTTTTAATTGTATTATTATTTGTTCTTTTAATAAATTTGTACTTACAAAAAATACTTTCTATTCAGTCCTGCATAATAAAATCAATTTACTCAAAAATAATTTATGTAGTAAACAAAATCAAAGATAACTTAACAGTACTAATTTTAGTTTTTGTTTAGACCCAAAGATAATTAATAGTTTTAGCTTTGACTAGAATTTATCTATCTAGCGAGAACGAGAAAGACGTGGTTCTTGTGTTATTCTTCCGGAGGCAAAACCTAACAAAAGAGGATCACCTTCGTTATTCAACCATGGCGGATAACAGTAACACTGCGGCGGTACAAGCTACCAATGATGACGCTTCCGCCAGCAAATTGTACGCACCCACCCCTTTCTCCTTTATCAATTAAGCAATTTGTCTTCTCGTTTTTTCTTTTTAATTGCCTTCAAGTTATTTCTGATTTTTTTGTTGCTTTCGGAACCGTGCAATTTGTTCAATGCAAAGATTGTTTCTCTTTGCCCATCCGAGTTAGTAGAGTATCACAAATCACATGCATTGTTTTTTAGCCTTTTTATAGCAATCGAAAATTCAAGTTGTGCTTGTATATGATTACGATGATGATTGTATTATTATTGCTATTGCATTGCTAAAAAACAAAGAGAAAATGGGGCGGAAATCATGGGAAGACGGGGCGTTTGAAGGATTCTTTTTAATTGTCATTTATAAAGCATTCTCCTTGTATTTATGTTTTAAGTCACTTTAAGATTTTGTTTATTTTGCTTTGGATTTTTTTTTCCCGAATTATAGATGTTATTCTTATATGCTGAATGTTTACTCCCCATAAACTGGCTGTAGGTCATGTGTGAAAAAGGGATACATGAAAGATGATTACATTCATTTGTTTGTGAGAAGGCCTGTAAGGAGATCTCCAATTATTAATCGTGGTAGGATTTAGCTTAAGGAGTTGACTTATGTAGGTACCTACCCTTTAAATGAGTAGCTAGTTGATTTTTTTAATTGTTTGTGAGTATGAAGGTTACTTTGCTCGTTGGGCCGCTCTTCGGAAACTTCTCTACCAGTTTCTTGATGTTGAGAAAAAAACTGATGAAAATGGTCCAACGAAGACGCAAATATTATCACTTGGAGCAGGCTTTGATACAACATATTTTCAGTTGCAGGTACCTTCCCTTTAAATGAGTAGCTTGGCCTTTAAAACTATAAATTTCCTCTTATTTTGGATATTTGCAGGTTAAGCGAAGGTTTGGATTGAGTTATTACTGACAACAAATCTTATTAAGATTTTAGTGTTTTGTGTTTTGATAGGACATGTGGACATTTTTTACTTCATTCTTGCTAATTGCCTGCTGCCTTAACAATTTTAATCTCTTTAGACTAGACATCATACTTTGTGCTATAAAAGAAGCAAAGACCTGCATCAAATATTTTTAAAATTAAGTTCTCATACCATGGGCATGCTTTAGTTCTTATTTTTTGTTTTTGTTTTTTGAGGGTGAATGTAACCTCCTCTCCAATCGTGTGCGCTAGTTATGTAAACGTGTTGAGGGAAAAATATTAGAGACAATGGATGTGAGATGAATGAATTTGGATGAATACAAAAATGATAATTAACTAATTGCCAGTTAATAAATTTCAAATCTTTTTATACTTGTTCTTTTCTATAATTTTAACTTGAATTAGAGTGGTGGAATTTTCTAATGCATATATAAATATCTAAGAGTTTATATCCATGCCTTGTGAATTCTCTTGACTGGGGCTTTTGCATTCACGTCTGTTTCTGTTCTCTTTCTCTTTGTTTATTATGTTTGTTCTGATTGCTCCAGAAAAAGTATGGAAATGGTTATTGTTGTGTCCTTCTATAAATGCTGCGCATATTGTTGAACGACGTCTTACTTCACCAAGTTTTGGCGTGTATTTAAATTATGATACTGTAATATCTGTGCAAAATATGCATGATTTCTAAGACAAAACATTATCAGTTGAACAATTACTCTAAAGCTTTTGTACACAATTTTTTCTATAATTTTCAGTCACTATATGGTTTAGATTACAACATTATTGTTGATTGGTAGCAAATAAGATTGACTTCTTTTACCCATGCACCTCAAAGGTGCAAATTAAATCTGTATGCTGCATGATGGGATCCTTTCCTGTTTTCTTAGTCTCCTTCTTCTTGTTTGGATGTGACTATGGATTTGTACAATTTTGTACTTTGTTACCAATTATCATTTGTTCTAGTTTTTCTTGTAACCTTTTGCTTATCATATCATCATTAACCTAGGGTGTGTTGCCATGTGCCTAATTAGAGTTGTAACTTGTTAAAAATCTCTTGTTGGCAGGATGAGGGGAAAGCACCGCATTTATACGTGGAAGTAGACTTTAAGGAGGTAGAAACTTGAATACCTTTAAAATTTTATTTGCCAATGCAACCTTAATTTCTAGTTGTTTATGAGTTCCGAGTTGGATTGGTCATAGACGTTTTGTCAAGAAACCCATGGTTAATACAATCTGGTTTCACTAAATATATGTCTAATTGCAAAATGAAATAGAAAAAGCTGTATATAGTTTTCAAATTGTGAGTAAAAAGGCTGTATATAGTTTTCAAACTGTCAAATAGAAAAAGCTGTATATAGTTTTCAAACTGTCATTATTGGTATATAGACTATAGAAAGTTAAACTCCTATCATGCTTGTCATCCAGGTAACAAGTAAAAAGGCTGCACTTATTGAGACTTGCAGTCAACTGAAGGATAAGCTTGGTGAAACAGCTTCCATTTCACGAGGTAAGCAGTGCTTATTATGGTGCTTTATATGGAAGGGACATTGTCTGATGATTTTAATCTCATATTCTGGTGATGTCCATTTCTTTTGTGCTATCACACATTCACATGGTATCTAACTTATAAAGAATTAATTAGATTAAAACAAATCTAGAAATACTATAATCTACTTGTATTCAACTCTACATTATAACTAGAGCAAAAGAATTGCTAGGATAAACTGAAAGCTGTAGCAGAAGATTAGAGAAGTTTTTCTGCCACTCAGTTTAATCTTAGAGCTACATACATTTAAACAAAATATGGTCTTTTCACTATGATATTTAGAACCATCAATACTGAATGTTAGCATGCATGATTATTGCTGATCCACACTGATGCTTGTTATGCGCCGTTCTCTGCCAGAGAAAGGAGAAGTGGTCAGTGCTCATTATAAACTAGTCCCTGCAGATTTGCGTGATGTAAAACAGTTAAATGATATTATAACCATTACTGAGATGGATCCAAGGTATGTATTGGGATTCAATCCTCACACTTTCTCTTTTGTTAAATTCTGTTACCATCAACATAATATTGATAATTGTTTGGATCTATCAGCCCATTCTACTAAAGGATATGAAAATAAATAAAATAATCTTAGAATATGAATACAAACAGGGTTTTAAATAGAGTGCTGATACCTGATCTTGTATTTCTTCAAATTTATTGTTTTCTCATTCATCTCTTATAAATTTATAAATCACCAGACTTCTGAATTCAATAATTAGCCAGCAATATTGTATATCTCCATATACAGCTAAAAGTTATACCACAGCAGAACACTTTTTAAATGCCTTTGCCAGTGGATATAATTAATAGTTTTTAGCATCTCCTTGGAAAGTGATAAATATAAATAAAAAGAGCTCATAGGGTCTAGAATCTTCAAAATTGAAAACGAATTTTGAAGAATATGCTTTTGAATATTATAATTGGTGAGCGGCACTATGCTCCTTTATACATATTACAATCATATATGTTATATTTAAGAAATGGAAAGTGGCAGGAAGAAACCAAGTTTTGGGCATGGGAATTCTTAATTTTAATGCTGTTTCTATGGCTTCATGCACTAACTTATTAATATATAAATAAATTATTGTTATATAAATATGTTTATAGAGTTTTATGATCTTATAGTTACTAACGACAGTCAAATGTTGGAGGATTTAATGCCAATTTCTTGTATCTTTTGCTGTTTTATATATTTGTGTGCTCGTAAATGTGTAGACACATGCCTTTCATGATCCAGGTTCTATAAATTGATTCATTCTTGTTATCAGCCTGCCAACTTTTATAATTGCAGAATGTGTTCTGATTTACTTGGATCCAGATTCAAGTTGTCAAGTTGTTGGTTGGGCCTGCCAAACATTTTCAACAGCAATATTTTTTCTTTATGAGCAGGTTACAAACTTCATAGTTTCTCACTGTACTACTTTTTATGGGAATAAACTAGGATTTTCTTTGCATTATATGGTACTTTCTTAACAGATCCATCCAGATGATGCTTTTGGCCAGCAGATGATCAGAAATTTGGAGGTATGGATGTCAAAGTTTTGTTTTATACCAGACTTTTAGATCTCAATTGATTGATTTTAAGTTACCACTGGAAAATGTCTGATACTCTGATCTCAAAAAGTGGATGTCTGTGCTCTCTCGAACACACATCATATGTGCTTTGCCTTTGTACTCTCTAATTGCTCTACCTTCTTTTTGTTCATTATACTATTTTACTCATAAGTGTGTAGCAAGTGGTAGTATTTGAGCCTTAGTGAGATGAGCTTTAAATGTAATGTTAGGAATTCACATCCCACCGAAGAATATTTGTGGGAAGGGATGATTTAATACCCCAAGCAAGGATCAGTCTGACCCATAGTTGGGTAGCTGATTGTGTGGTATAGTGTTTAAAGCATCGTAACCTTGGGCCATCGCAAATTGTTCATGACATTGCATTTTTTGTATCGTAATTAGTTGTTATGCCTATGGTTCTGGATGCTAGCTTTTTAAATTCAAGTTGCTATCCCTGCATAGTGGTCAAAACTCAACCCATCTTTGCCTCCATTTTTGTTGTTTTCAGCCCCATCTTTTTGGATGTTTTCACGATTTCTCCTGTTGTTTCGATAAGAACATTATAGGGTATTAGAGCTAGACTAGTTGAGAGAAAACAGTTTCTGATATTGGTGAAAAATGAATCAATTTCCAATGACAGTTTATGACACAAATACAATATTTATGAGCATGTCATTTTACGTAGTAGGTAGATACATGTAGTTGCAACTGAACAACTAACATTTAATGATAGCTATCTATAATAGAAAGCTAGTCTAGCGCAACAATAGTGAATGAAACTCATTTACTTGATATGGGCATCGTTTATTCTGTGAAAACATTTTGTGCTTTCATTTTCTAAAATATGTGTCCATTTTACCTTGATGAAAGACTTTTGAAATGAACCATTATCATGGAGAGAAGATGAAATGTTAGTTAATGAAGATGCATTTCCAGAAATAATGAAAACAATTTTTTGATATTTTCGTTGCTTATAGAAATGTAGACAGTTCATTTAAAAAATCTTTTTCCTTCCTTATTAACGAGTAAAATTAGCACGAATTTCAGGAAATAAAAATAGGAAATGTTTTTACAAAGTAAACAGACTCGAGTTTCTGTTTCAATGTAAAACAAACTTTTGTCTAGCTTTTGTTTCAATGTGAAAGCACCCTCTGGCCCACTGCTCGCCCATGTCCACAACTCTGGTTTTCCTTTAGTCTCTATTCACGCATCACGGCTTTGTCTTTGTTCATCCTTTGGTCTGTGTTCTCATATCGCAGTTTGCATGTCTGTTTCTTAAATTTCTTTCCCCTTGGGTTCTTCTTGCCCACTAATAGTTCACTTTCCCCTAATTTGATTGAATGCCTTATGTTTTCTTCTTTTGATTCCATCATCTTCCTTTTCTGGGACTTCATTCCCGTGCTCTGATTTTACCCTATTGATTATGACAGGTTTTCTTTGTGAACTTCACTCTTATCAAGGAGAAACTTATATTGAATTTGAATGATTTAAGTCTCAGAGGCTTATTTTATTTAAGATTTGGTGTTGTACTTTTTTCGCATATGCTCCAAGATTTTTATTGTTATTGTCTTGTTAATTATGCCTTTGATTGATATTGATTGTGCGTTTAGATTGTGACCTTTAATTATTAATTATGAATGTATTGTATGGATATATAAAATCATAATATGATTTATCTTTTCTGTCTTGCATCAGTGTCGAGGTTGTCCTCTGTTGGCCATTTATGCTACACCAACTTTACTTGCAAAGGAAAAATTATTTCTGGCCCAAGGATGGCAGGTATTTCATCCAACTTTGCCAGAAAAGAAGTCTTTGGTGTATTATATTAATGTGTATCTGATATATGATTCAATTTTCATTTACAAAAAACCTTCCAAATGATGGTAAAAAAATCATCTAGGCATGAATAGCCTGAGAAACATAGTAGACTTGGACTAAACTAGAAGTGGTTGGCAATTGCAACTCTTCTCTCCAAAATAGTCTTGAAAATTATAGTGTTGAGGTACTTGATTATTGATAACAGAGTTGTCATTGGTATGTATAAAAGTCATCTAGGCATGAATATCCTGAGAAACATAGTAATCCTATTGAGAAACATAGTATCCTGAGAAACATAGTATAAAAGTCATCTACCCATAACATGCAATTTCAAGTAGATAAAAAAAGTATCAATCCTATTGAGCAGGAGTATCCTTGGATATCTCTAGTATATCGTTTTAGTCCCTATACTAAAGAATATCTTCCCTCAATTCTGTTTTTTATCCTTACAAGGGAGTTTTTTGACATGATGGAGGAGGGCGATTGTAGGCTGAAGTGCTGAGAAATGGGCTCAGCATGGATTCGATCCAAGGACCAAGTAGTTATCTGAGGGACTTGGTGCCACTTGAGCTAAGGCTCTTAGGCTCTATTTCTATTACATAACTTTAAACAGTTAAAACTGAAACTCATTTTCCGTGTGATTACCGTTATATGAATTTTCACTTTTTCGTCATTTTCAAATCCTATTATTGACACCGATATTCCATTTTTATGAATAATCATGTAGTCATAATGCATATTTATTCTATCACTAACATGTTAATACTCTTATGCTATTTGTTTCTCATGGGTATCAGAAGTCTGTTGCATGGGACATGCTGAGAGTTTATAATGATTTTGTTGATGCTCAAGAAAGACGCAGGTATTATGCTGAATCATACCTGGAATCTTGTGTGCTACTTAAATTTATAAATTCTTTTGTTTATGCTGATGTTTTGATGCTAAAGGCAATTACTGACTAATAGCTGATGCAATTGACTTAATTCTCTTAAAAATGAGCTGATACTAAATTGTTTACAACAGCATTAGAATTAGGGTGTGCTTCGGCATTGCAAAGAAGAGTAAATTTCATAAAACAAAACTGTGGTATCCTCTTGTAGTCATGTGTGATCCTTCAGTTGTTTCTGGTCAAATAGCGTGATAATACATTGTCCAATAATACTCGGAATAATATTTGAACTTTGACAGAGTTTAAAAAAATTCGATGTTAGTATTAGTAATAACTATTACGAGCTTAAAAATCGTTTAACATGTTCCATATGAATACTATAGGGATTTGGGAAGAGTCAGAGTGAAAGGAAATGTGAGATAGAAGAGACCATGAACAACATTCTCTTATTTATTGATTGGGTATGGTGTCAGGCAAAGCTGTAACCCTTATTTATTCTAAGTCAAGACTCTTAATCTTAATTTAAGATTAGGAGTCTTAATTAACAGATAAAGAAACATAAGGATATAAAATGAATTTGGGAAGCTACTCCTAAGATATTGTCTAAGATACAAAAAATTGTGTATCTTGGTGTGATATAATGTGATACAAAATACAATGTACCTACCTATAGTAATTCTAATCATAGACTTATAATAATATAATCCCAATCCTAATAAAAAAACTAAACATAATTAAATATAGAAAGTAGGAATTCCCGAAGAGATCATATAAGATATTCAAATACTATAAAATACAATAATGATGTCACTAAATATTGTAACATTTACTTTGGTATTATACTGTTATTGGTTGTTGTTTTGGTACTTTAATCAGTGTATAACTTTTTTTCGTTACTTTCCTTCTTTGATCAGCAATCAAAACCAATAGTCACGGTTCAGTTTTTAAAACATCAATATACATATATGTTGGTGCATGGTAGGAATACAAATGGGACAATGAGGTGGAACATGGGAGAGTTGTAATTAGTGCCGTGCTGTACAAGCATAATAGTATAGTGAAATTAATCAAATTTCTTTAGTAGGAAGGGTGGGGACTAGTGGTCTCCCATTATCTCTGCATGAGAAGCATCTGTAATAGTTGCTTTCTCTTGATGCTTGCTTTTCCTGGCCTCTCTTTTTCAGAAGCATTGTCTGGTTTTTAATTGCCATCAAAATTTTTACCAGTACAAAGCATTATGTTCTATT
>NC_021162.2:62891846-62953925 GCF_000331145.2 Cicer arietinum | reverse complement strand
CCCCCCCCCATGTTCCTTTTTATCTAATTTATTTAAGGTTAGGAGCCTTTTTCTTTTGTAAGTAATGTCAAGATAAACTAATTGGTGATACTTTGCTGCTTAGGATTGAACGCCTGGAATTGTTTGATGAATTTGAAGAGTGGTACATGATGCAGGTGAGTCCATTTGACATTTGTTATGAAAAGTGTCTGAATTCTGTTCTGTACACTTTGCTGGGGGTGCGAGGTTCAGTTTCTTTGTTTCTTCTATTTTGTAATCAATTGGTAAAGATGAAAAGTAAAATCGAAATTTATGATTTAAGCATAGCCCGGTTTAATGCAAGTAATTGGTGACATGACCAAAATCAACTACATGCTTTGTTAATAGATAATGAAGAGCTCCTCTTTTGTTTATTCCACTACCAGCATATTAATTTTTTTATCCGCGTCATTGAATTTCAGGAGCACTACTGTGTGGCTTATGCAATCAATGATGCTATGGTATGATCTTTATCATTATTGTTTGTCATGTATCTTTCTTTATTTAGTGTATGAGAAGGACATAGGATGGAAAATTGTTTAATTCAATCTGCAAATAAATTGGCCACGGGTATTCTTTTATTACATCTTTCCTGAATTGAAATTTGAGGGCCAAATTACTTTTAATGGGCAATTTCTAGCTCTTACATAAAAATAAGATGATGACAGGCATTAACTTGAACATGAATTTTTTTTTTTTTTTTTGGGGGGGGGGTGAGGATTCTGTTTCTGCCGGGAGATGACTCTAACATGAAAATATTATATGGTGGTGGGTGGGAGTATATTTATTGCATTTCTCCTATTTGCTAATGTATTACTGGAGTTTAGGGAAGGCAATAGTGGATAAATGCTCTTTTGTTTTTTTCCTCAATGCAGGGTCTTTTTGGGGATTTTGGTTTTGTTAATAACACAAGTGTGCTACCTTCCTCATGAAGAACGAGGATACACTCCCATAGAATATATTTTATACTATATTTATCTTCCCAATTGCAGTCTGTGGTTGTAAGTTGTAACTGTGATTAATCCAGGAAGTAGTAATGTTGGCATGTGCCAGCTCATTCTGCTGAGAATGTTGTCTGTTAAAAAGGTTTCTCAAAAACTCGTTACATATTGTATCAGAATTTAGCCAAATGGATTATTAGTTTTGTGTGTATGGACTGTGAACTACTCCTTTGTGTATTGTTTGTTTCCCACAAAGCAAAAATACATTGCCTTTTTTCTGCTAGCTGTTTGGCAAAGAAATGTTGTGGCCCACACAGCACCGACATATTGATAAATCATCATCATATAAGGCCTGTGTGGGGTTATGTCCATGTGGAAGATATATGAAAAACAGTAGGCATTATTTATTGCTTTTCAATACAAACACTTGCTCTATGCTTTGGCATTATTTAGCATGCCCTTTTTGTTTCCTCTCTCCTTTGTGTGAATGAACAGCGTTATATTGTGGTGATAGGACATTTTTTGTTTTAATGTGGCTGAGACTGATCAATGCCACTGTACTTTAAGGTACCTCTTTTGATGGGTTTGGTCAAAACTAGACTTTAATTTATCAAAATTTAGACAGTTGAGTGAGAGCTTGAGTCGTGCTAGGGAAAACTGGATTTTACTTGACAATAAAAAGACTGACAAGGTAAGCTGGAAGAGAAAGGAACAAGTGAAAACCGTTATTAGTAACAAAGGGGGTATGTTTAATGCTTCAGATGATTCTAGTTGACTGTGTATTCCACTGTTCAATTCTACAACAGTGCATATCGGTCACTCGAATAATCTCTCTTTTCTAGGTGCCTATTAAGCTAGAACACATGCACACAAAAATCTGTGTACCGTAGTGCTGTAATGGAGCCACCGTCGCACTACATACTTTTTTTCTTTTTGACAAAGGTCGCACTCTCATACTTATCTCTTAGTAGGGAGTGTATTTGGTCGATTTGTGGGAAAAAATAAATATGAACCAATGAAAATAATTAGTTTAGTTTGACTTTGATAATGTTCGGTCACAAAATTGGAATCAAACTTAATTAATGAAAAATAAGTTGATTTATTTTGATTTGATTGATTGGATATTCTAAAATTTTATTTTTAAAAATTTAAATAAATTAACTTTTATTTAAACACCGTAGTATTTTTATACAATTAAAATAAATATATAAATTATAATATATAACTATAAAAAATTATATAAATGCAATATATTTTTTAAGATAAATATACTAATATAGTGTGAAATAAAAGATATAGTAAATCAATATCTAAACAAATAAATATTTGACTTGATTGGTTTTGTTTGGTTTAAACTAAGCAAGGAAAAAAAATCTAAACAATTTGATTGGTTTGGTTTGGATATTTGAATTTATCAAATCATTGATTTGGTTCTTATATCTCTATCTCTTGAGACGAAATTTACATTTTACTATATTATACTCCTTTGATTTAAAATGAGTAAAATGAGTATCATCTAAGATTTTTGCACACAATATTAAGATTTTTGCACACAATATTAAGAAATGGAAAAACTAGAAGAATGAAAAAGTGCTTTTACCAAATACCTCTAATTAGTTATTCATGTGATTTTTACTATCACAATGCAAAGTAGAATTGATATTGTAGAAGTAATGCATATGAATTTGGTTTCTTTAAAGTGAGAAATTGGTAAAGTGAAGAAATTAATTGTTGATATTATAATTATTGATTATGTATGTATATATAATATCAACAATTCATTTGATCATAAATGATTGATATTAATCATTTTATTCTCTAAAGTGAGTTGTTCATTTTAGATGAATCAAATTCAACGCACATAACAATTATTAAATTATACAATTGAAAAAAAATAATTAAAATTATTTTAAAATTAAAAATGACACTCATTTCAAAATATATTTTTTTCTTACATATATTATATATATTAAAGTAGATTATTTCCTCCACATGTACAAATATTTATCAGCTTAGTCAAAAAGTTGATGTATACGTCTTCATAGAGAGTTTCCTCTACTCAGTTTCTAAATAGTTTTTCCACAAATTCTATATACCATCCATTGTCTTATACTACATCTTTTATTTAAATATTATTATTATTATTATTATTATTATTATTTTATAATGTTTTCTCAAAATTTTCTAAATTAATCTCACATTATTATTTTATAATGTCACATTATTATTTCATAATATTTGTCCAACATTTTTCACATTAATTCCATATTACTACTCGATACGTTTTTTTTTTTTTTTTTGCATTAATCAACTTCACATTTTCGCCTCTACGTGTCATCTATTTATTTGTTAACAATTGTATACATCTTTGAACTTAATAACATGATAATTTTCTTTTATAAATTACATTGATAAATTGAATATATGTTATTGATATAACTACTATATCAATAATCATTGGACAATTGGGACATAAAATTTCATATTGATTTTTTAAAAAATCCACTTAAATTAAATCAATTAAAATATACCCACACAATAATCAACTTCACATTTTCGCCTTTACCTGTCATCTATTTATTTGCTAGCAATTGTATACATCTTTTCGGAATATATAATATTGAACTTAATAGCATAATAAATTTCTTCTATAAATTACATTGATAAAATTGAATATATATTATTGATATAACTACTATATTAATAATTATTTGACAATTGAGACATAAAATTTCATATTCATTTTTCAAAAAATTCACTTAAATTAAATCAATTAAAATATACCCACACAATGCACATGTTGGCATCTAATTTATTTTAAAACAGAAAGAGTAATGAAGAGAAATTAAAACTATCTTTAATGAAACAAATGGCACATTTCAAAAATAAAAGAATGATAATACGTTCTGTCAAAAAAATAAAATGATAACACGTAACTTTTTAAATGGGAGTCCGAAAAATAGTTGAACTTGATGAATTTTTGGGGCAAAAACTATATGTAGCTCCAAAAGTTTAACACATGTATTAACTAAATTGCAAACATATTTTATGATTTTATGTATTACAATCGTTGAATGGTCAAGTTATTATGAATATCCTTGAACACAACTTTCTCAATATTACAAATCATTGTGTAGTGTTTTTGTCAATTACCAAAGAGAGAATAGATATGTTTTAATAAATACATAACTAAAAATTTAGGGTATGCAAAACTAAAAATTATAGAATAATATAGTATAATTTTTTTAGATGCACAAAAATCCTTTAAAATTTTCAAATTTAATTATAAGGTAAATTACGTTTTTAGTCTCTGATTGAGTATGGTTCTATCATTTTAATCTTTAACTCAACCAAAAATTTAAATTAGTTTATGACTTATTCAAATATTTGTCACTTTAGTCTCTAACGTTAACTTTGATGTTAACTCTGCTAATCGAGTAATATGGACGTGTATGTGGTTGTATGATATGTCACTCTCTCTCACGTGTGTATTCGAGTTAGCAGAGACTAAAACGACATAATTAAAAAAAGTGATAAAAAAAATCACTACATTTAAAAGATATATAAGGATCCTTCATATAATTCTTATTGAGTTTTTCATCTTTCCTAACCCTAAATTTCTTCCTCAAATTCACATTACCCCCAAAATCACGTTTTGATTCCTATTTTTTCTTATTCAATTTGTTGGTTTGATTATTTCATGGAAGATTATGTTCGCATTTAAGGTTTTGTAAATCTGAGTGAATTGATTATTGGGTTAAATAAGTTTTTTTTATCCTATAAATATATCATATTTTATTTTAGTCCCTAAAATTTTTCTTCAAAAAATGACCCTACAAATATTTTTCATTAACAATTTTAGTCTCTGCTTTAAATCAATTCATGTGTATTGTTTGAATTTTTGAATGATTTTTTGTATCCATGTTCATAACATTATAAGAATCTCTCCCACAAAAATTTAGAATTATTTAATAAAAGATGAATTAAATATGATTTTTTAAAGCTTTAATGCTTAAAAATTCATATTTAATTAATATTTTGTTAAAACATTCTAAATATTTGTATTATAAACATGTCTTCAAAAAATCATTCAAAAATTAGAATGACGCACATGAGTTGACTTAAAACAGAGACACAATTTGTTAACATAAAACATTTGAGGGACCATTATTTGAAGAATTTTTTTAGAAGAACTAAAAATGAAGTATATTAAACTTGAATAGCTCTTGATCTTATTCAATAACAATGAAGAAAAATGTTGTACACAATTGTTCTAGATCCCAACAAATGAAAGTAGGATCTTATTTATATAGAGGGAATGAAATAATTAGATATCAGCCTATTTAATTAAGAAAACAGAATGTATAATACCATGTGCCCAAAATTTAATTGATAACTGTGATTGAAACATTAAAACACGTGCAACATTTAAAATATGTTGATGTTTACACTCAACAATACCATTTTGTTGAGGCGTGTCCACACAAGATGTTTGATGAAAAATCTCGTTGGTTTGAAAAAAATATTTGAGCTAAAACTCGTTTCTACTGTTTGAACGAATGCATTTAATGGTTTTATAAAATTGAATTTGGACCATGGTTTTACAAAATATTTGAGCTAATTTCAATTTCATGAGATAAACCCAACAAAAATGAGATTTGTCATCAATAACTGTTAAAAAATATTTGTAACCCAAAATAGAAGGCAGAGAAAAAGGGCCCCATATATCCATATGAATCAAATCAAAACAAAAATCAGAAATAGTGTTATTGTTATGGAAAAGCAAACGTTTATACTTAGCATGAAAACAAACACCATATGGAGAAATAGATTTAAAAACTCTAAGAAAGAGAATTTTTTTACATATGATGCAAAACATCAAAAGAAGCGTGTCCAAGACGATTATGTCAAATATTACAAATAAATGGACCTATAACATTTTCCAAACAAGAATTAAAAATACAATTGGCAACAAGAGTGGAAATAATAGGCAAACACATCAGAAAACAAGTATAATCCATGAATCAAATCAATTGTACCAATCCTCTTATGAGAAAGTTTGTCCAATATCCACCAGTTATAGGCATTACAAATTAAATTTCCGTTTAAAGTCATAAATAGATCAGGAATGGAAATCAAATTACAAGAAAATTATGGAATAAAAAAAACATCACATAGGTAAAAGTCAAAATTAAAGAATATAGTTCCAACAAGTTCAGTTACGATGGTACAACCATTAGGCAAACAGATACGTACATGTTTAATACATTTCAAAGATTGGCAATTTGTGACATTAGAAATTTGAGGAAAAGAAAAAGAACTTGTGTGGGATGAATTAAATAGACGATTCACGACATAAGAAGAATTGGTATGAGATGTGTGCAGTAACACCAATAAAGCCTTTTGTTGCTCAGTGGTGAAACCAACATGAGGATAGTAAACATGATTATTTGCAGAAGAATTTATATTCTTGCGAAAATGAGGAGGAAAATTATGTTTGCAGAAACAAACATCAATGGTGTGATCTGAACGGTTGCAATGAGTACAATATCTTGAGTGACGTCCACTACTACCAGATGAACAACAACCAGTATCACCATGCCCTTTTGAATTAGCATATGTAGAGTTGGAGACATTAGCAATATTTGAAATTTCTTCAGATTTAGGAAAAATATGACGCTCTTGCTGCACTAACAATGAAAACACTTTGTTTATATTGGGGAGGGGATCCATGAGCATGACTTGGGAACAAACACTAGAATATTGATTGTTAAGACCTTTAAGAAATCGGATCACATGATCTCCATCAAGGTACTCATAGATTTTGGGAATTAGGGTACAAGAGCATTTGATTTCACAAGTACAAGAAGATAGGGGACGAAAATTCTCAAGCTCTTGCCAAAGTTTCTTTAATCGTGTATATTAAGATGTAATTGAAGAATCACCTTGGCGGAGGCCGTAAATCTTTTCTTACAAATCTGAGATAAAAAACACTTCTTCTTGATGATATCGTCCGCGCAGTCCAAACCAAATTTCAATCGCACAATCCATTCACATCACACTTTGAGCAATATTTGGCTCCAAAGAATTTGTCATCCAAGACATCAACATAGTATTGCAACGATCTCACGCGATAAAGAGACAATCAATATTAGAAGGGTGGGAAAAATAACCATTTACAAACCCTAATTTGTTCTTTGAACGGAGAGGGCAACAATCATTGAACGCCACCACGAATGATAGTTCGAGGCAGAGAGAGGCGGAGAAACCAACACAACACTCGAATTGTCACTTCGATGCATGAACTTTGTGTAACACCCCAAATTTTATAATAAACTATTTTATTAATTAAATAGGATTTTAAATAATTAGTTTGATATTAAAATTAATTTATAATATATGTTGATAAATTTTGGGATAATTTTTGTCATATGGGTGCTTTCTACGATGTGCTAGTTTTATAAATATTATATTAAATGAACGATATAAATAATAAATATTTTATTTTATTATTTGATATATTTTTTTAAAAATAATAGTATTTTAGTGCAATATTTTAAAGAAAAAGATTTTATGCAATTTTACGTGTACCCAATTAATGTAATATTTTTATGTGCGGTTGACTGAAGTTGAGTATGCACGTAGTTATATTTCAATTATTTATAACTATTTTCTATTTTTAGTTATTTTTTTTATAAATAATTATCTCGAGATATAATTGATATTGTGTTTGATTTCGTTTATTTTTATATAATCGTTATGACATTGTGATTTTATATATATTTATTAAGATTTAGTAATTAATATAAAGTGTTGATGTCATATTTATTTATTTTATAATTTCGACTATTCTCTGATAATAATAATATTTTAATTTGAGAATTTAGAAAAATAAATATTATTATATGGATTATTTTGAATATGAGGGTTTTGATTATTAATGTATTTTAAAAGATTAATTACTTCATTTTATAAAATATTGCTTTTGAAATATTAGTAATACATTGGTAATTAAATTATGTTTGAAAAAAAAAAGTGTTAAAAATAATAATTTTGATAATTGTTTGTTTTATTTAAAAAATAAAAATAAATAGAAGAAAGAAAAAAAATTTATTTTATGGATTAGACACATATTTAAGAGTAAAATCTAATTAAATATAAAAAAATATCAATTGAAAATAACAAGAATGCAGGGCATGAGAAAGAAAGAGTAACTTGAACACAACATAGGGCAGTCACACATCGAGAGAAAAAGAAGAAAATTGATATCATTCATCGATGATTGTTGCAGAAAAGTTTATCCGTTTTCATCCAAAATTCAGTATGTTGTTTTACTCACTTAGCTATTCAATTAAACACAATTTTCCAGATTTTTAACAACCCGAATTTCTCCCTAAAATACCCGATTTCTCCGTTTACATAATTCGTTATTTTGCACCGTTCTTCTTCACCGTAAGTCCGATTTGAGTGAAACCAACGTCAAAATGATCGTGTTAAAAGTGGCTATATTATCCATTGATTGATTCTCTGATTTATGATAATTTTTCTTGACCGAATTTTGCAATTTAGTTTTTAGAGTATTTTCTCATAATTTATTTTTGACGTTTACCCATAAACTGTTGAGTTAGATCGATTGAAGGACAAAAAGTCAAAGAACAAAGATTGTGTGCTCGTAGAATTGTATTCATGTGTGAAAGTGTCGAAATAAGGTAAGAGGTGAGAAAGTGTTTGAATTCATGAGTATAATATATTGTGAGATTAACGGGAAAACCGTATTTCCCAACGATTCATCTGGTGCTCGCTACATACGACAGTAACCCTTTGAGTAATAAATTAATTAATATACAAAATGGAAATTGTGAGATTGAAATATTGAATAGAAATACTTATAAGGTGTTGATTGATTCGTTAAATGTGTGGTATTTAATATTATTGTGATATTTGATTTAATTTCGTTAAATGTTGGGCATTTGATATCATTGTGAAATAATTTAATTTCGTTAAATGTGTGACATTTGATATTATTGTGATATTTGATTTATTATCGTTAAATGTGTGATATTTGATATTATTGTGATATTGGATATCGAATGAATTTTATGTATATGTTTGATTAGACATGTTTAGGTGATGTGATAATAAAAGGTGGATGCATTTTGATAAGTTTTATGTGATTATGATGATGTATAATTAATAATAATGATGTTATAAATTTGTGATAAGCCTATGTGATAATATGTGATTGATGAGATTGATGTTATAAGATTGTGATGAGTATATGTGATGACATGTGATTAATGATAGTGATGTTATAAATTGTAATGAGAATATTGTGATTCCAATTTGTGTTTGAGATGAAGTTCTTAATGGAGTACCATATGCCAACGAGGGGAGAAAATAAATATTGAGAATTTGTGAAATGGAGATTATTTTGTCATCATATAGGTAAGGCTTGAAAAGCCTAGTGATTTCGGGAAAGTACAACTGAATGAGTCTGATCGTGGCAATATGTTGTCGAGCCTTAAGGCAAGATTGTTAGACCTTGGATGTATTCGGGTAAAGAATTTCTAGGTGACTTGGAGGTCGCACTCCAAATATCGGAAACTACCATGCAACACATGTTTACTTCGACTGTTGCGTATATGTGTCTCAGGTTGAGTTGAGGGGATATGCGAGGACAGGGTCAATTTGAATTGTCTGTCCACCGGGATGGTGACATAATATCAAGCCTCCTAACCAAGTACTTCAGAGTTAGAATGTACCACATTGTGAAGTAGAGCCTAAGCTCATGCATATCATTGCATTTTCTTGTGATTGTTTTGTTGTGATTGTTTTGTTGTGATTGATGTGTTTCCAAAGCGATAATAATTTCTCTTAGACGATTTGATGTTATAGTAAACGGTATTGATTTTCCTTGAGTGATTTTAACTTTTTAATGTGCTATTTTTCTTGAGCAATGTTTGTGTAATGATACGGTTCTATGATGATTGTTTGCGTGTTCTCCTTACTTATATTATACTATTAACATGATTTCAAAACTCACTTTCTTCGTTGTTTGTGTTTGACTGGCTTGGCTATGCGTTTGCAAAATCGCAGTTGTTATAGGTTAATGAGTCTTGAAGTTCAAGTTTGGGAGGAACTCCGCTCTAATAGATAATACCGAGAATAAGGGTTGTAATTTGTATTTTACTTATTTAATTTGAAACACTTTTTGTATGAAAACCTTATAAGTATAGTAAGTTTTTATAATTAAATCAAATAATTTTACTTAAATCAAGCTTATTGAGACTGTACTATTTTATAGGAGTAAAAAAATTTAAAGTATCCCTTTTGATTTTTGAGAAACGTGATATCCTAACTTAAAAATAAAAGTTTTATTTTCTTGGAAATAGATTTTTATTTATTCGCTGCAAATTTTATAAAAATATGATATAAATTATTATATATATTATTTTGGGATTTAGGGTGTCACATTATGGATCAAACATATCATGTTGGTAAGTGCGATTGACGGAGGATTAACGATCGGTGTTTTACAAGCCATAATGGGTAATATAACATTTTTCAGAATCAGAATCCATAAAGATCGATGGAGAAAAGAAAAAAGAAAAAAGAAAGAAAAAAATAAAAATAAAGATAAAGAGAAAAAAGAAATCAAGAGAGTATTGGCTCTGATACCAAGTAAAAAAACATATATACTTACATTAATATCAAGTAAAAAAACATTAGAGTAGCACCGGTGATCTTATTGACATGAATCTATGTAGCAAAAAAGGACGAAAAAAATTGAAGGACAAAAATAGAAAATAAACCCTTTAACTGTAGAAAAAAAAAGTGAAGATAAAGAATATTTTGATAGAAACGTCACTATGCTTTTGTGAAGAATTGGATACTCTCACAAGTGATCAAAGCTGCATGGTGTTCCATGCTTGTTCCAATGGGAAAGTCCAAAGCAAAAACAAAGAAAGTCCCTTTAATTCACACCGTTAACCTTATTTAACGGTAGAAAGCTAACTTTAATTTTTCATTTTTAGACTATTAAATATATGAGTCAAAAAAGATGTGCGTGTGGGGTGTCTTGAAGTGGAAGGGTTGGGTGAAACAACATTTTGTGACTAGGAAAGTTGGGGATAGATTTGAAAGCCTCTTTCACTTGTCTTGAATTTTCTTCCTTTTTTTTTTTATCCTTTGCTTTACTACAAAAAGTTCCACTTATTGGTGGAATATCCATGCATGTTACCTATAATATTTTTCTTGCTATTCTTTGTCATGCACACATTTCATCTTTTGAGAAATAAGATGATAAAAAAAGGTGGGAAAAGGAAAACAATGTGGGAAAGTACAACATGAAATATCGTAGTCAAGGGGTTGATTTTAGAAGTGAAAGTGAACCAGTCACGCACATTTATATATATATTTTTTTTAACTTGTGTTTATTTGGGTATTTTAAGCATAAAAGCACTGGATTTTGAATTATATGTTTAATTCATTTTAACAAAATATGAGGAAATATATTCATGGTGTGGGATGTTGATATTTATTTTATCATTTCACCCTTTCCACTATACCTACTTCAACTGCTCTTGATTCAACACCGTTTTATATAAACTATAATGACACATTAGTTTCTAAGAATACTTATATTCTATAAAGATTTTACATTTTTTTAGTTTTTCTTAAAATACAAAACATGTGTGTTTACTACTTTTTAGTATTCATTTGAATAAGTAGTAACTTTGTTGTTTTCGCATTCCAATGACATTTTAACTGTGACTTTCTCAAACAACTAATTGAAGCTTCTAAATAATTGTACGTTCATATTGCGATTTTTGTAAAATCCAAACATACGCTTAGTCCTAATAAGAAGGTGAATAATAAAGATAGACTACAAATATATTCAAAATATATTTATAGAAATTTATCAAATTTATTCAAAATATACATGGATAAAAAATATAGACAAAATATATTTAAGTCCTTTAAGTTATATATAAAAATATTATATTAGTCATGTATTTTTTTTTATCAAGTTAATATTTTATTTTTAAAAAAATTACAATGTTGAACTATTTTTAATTTGATATAATCTCATTTCTTTCTTAGTTAGAGATTTTTGAAATTCTGCTATAAGTTTTATTATTCAGCATATAAAGAACAACATAATAAATTTTTAAGTGGTTTTATGAACTAATTTAAGAAATTTTAGAGTTTAATTTCAAAAATCTTAAAATGACTCTTACTTGAATTCTCTCATTATATATTTTTATAAAAGTTGATTCAGTGATTATGTTCTTATTATTGTTACAATCAAAATTCTCAAGAATTATATGAATCTATTAAAAACATTGAAAAATATTTTAATTTACTATGTTTGAAATTAAGATCAACATTGTATATACTTACAAACATAAAATGCTAACTTGACAGAAAAGAAAAAAGAAAAAAAACTGATCTATTATTTTTTGTAAAATCTAAATAATTCTATTATATATTTTGCCAAAAATTTATTTCACCATTTTTTATTAAGGAATTTATAGTAAAATTCACACACACTAAATATTAAAAAAAGTAGTAAAATTTAGCAAATGTGTCGTCCATCTTTCACCATTTGATATGCACCAAACGACTAAGAATGTAGTTTAGACATGTGGGACTACAGCTTCAAACAGCATGGCATATTTTGTTGTATTGTTATAACCAAATGGCAAATTAACAGAAGAAAAAAAAGTGTTTTGTAAGATGTGGTGCCATGCAATCATGTCAATGATATTAGTTGCCTTCTTATGTGGGTTGAAGGATGACTCTGATGACTTTAAGTTATCAGCAACTTTATTGTCTTATTATCTAAATAACAATAATTTCTTAGCTTTCACGAAGGTCGAATCCATCATAATATCTTGAAAGAAAATAATTTTGATAATGACTGATTCAAGAGGTCGTCTATATTTATTATTTTTGTCCTTTTTCTTGGTTTATCATAATTAAATAAATAAACAAATACGTAGTTAAATAGGAGAAATGATTAAAACATAAACATTAGAAATTACAAATATAAAGAGGAGTGAGGTTGGAGAGAGAGAGAAAAGAGAAGAGACAAATATAGAGCCACAAAAGAGAATCAATGAATTAGTAATTTAATAAAAATAAAAATTAAACTAATAAACTGTTGCATTCTATTTAACATGATCTATGATAATTTAGTTTGAGAGAAAGATAAATAAAATATAAATAAAAATTATTTTAATTAAAATTTGAAGATTTTTTTGAATGATGTATCTTTTATTTGATTTTACTATTTTACCAATTAGTTGATTTTGTTGATTTTTTTTCTTCCATATTATTTTATTTACTTTTTTCTTTCTGTTGACATAAATATATGATGGTTGATTTAACAGTAGCATGTTAGTTTAGGCTTTTGAAACACCAAGGGATCAATTTTGACTAAAGCTTCTTCTCAAGTACTTCGCTGGCATAATTATAAGTAAAAAAAAACATAGTTATACATATTAGGTGTATATTTTTTAAGTTATATAAAATATAAATACATTTATTAATATAATCCTAATTATAATTATCATCTTCTTACAATATTAATCATGAATAGTGTAGGTGTCATGATTATGTCTCCAATTATTGAAAGACTTTCAATAATGTCTGTAATAGGACATGATCATGAATAGTGTGTGCTTTGTCTTATGTATAACTCCTTGGCTATAAAAGGAAGAGTCTTGTAACATATGAGCTTAAGCAGCATTCGAAATAAAACCTTAAGTGTTCTTAACTATATATTATTTGATATTTACTTATATTTTTTAGTCCGACAAATATGGAAATTATTTGCTTATAATTTGTGTTCAAAAAGAGAATTGGGTATTATACAAATTGGATACAAGCAAAAAAATTACATGATTGATATCACAAATACCTACTATATGGGTACCGGTTAAAATATGGATAATTACATATATAAAATTGGGGTGGTATCTATATGTGTTCAAACGATGTTTATTTATTCTTCAAATACATTGACATCACTCAAATTCGTTAAAATAAATTGACATTACTCAAATTAACAACATAAAATAATAAAATAACAATAAATAAGATACAATTTATAAATACAATAAAATTAAAATATATAAAATATTTATATTTTCAATAAAATTAAAGTATATAAAATAATTAAAGTATATGACGTTTAAGTAAAACCATAATAACGTCACACCACGTCGATAAATAAAACAATACTAAATTAAAATGATAAAATCACTCATTTAAATAAAATAAAATAAATAATTTATAGTCGTGATTTTTAACTAAAAATTGATTTAAAAAAATAAAATAAATAATTTATAACCGTGATTTCTAACTAAAAATTGATTATAAGCCGATGGTTGGAAAATAAAAATAAAAAAACAAGCTGCCTTAATATTAATATATTTCATTGATGCATTAATATTAACTTGAATGATATAACTTAATATATTTTGTTGTTGATGGAACTTTTTTTTGTTTCAATCTAAGATCATGCCGTAATCTTTTATAATATATGGTAGTTTTAAATAAAAAATAAAAAATAAAAAACAATTTATGTATGGGATTTTGAGAATCTAAACTTCAAGCATTGCAAGATTTGATGATATGTGATGTATAGTTGACTCACTTGCTCTTGCAAGACAAAGTCATTTCTGAACTCCTTTGACAGATGGCATATATGTAATAGTCCTAAAGTTTTATCAATTTTTTTGAAATTATTTTTAGGTTGCTGTAATATAATAAAAAAGTAACATAATATCAAAAATTATTTAAAATCTGCCTCAAGGTTTTATAATATTGTAAGAAAAACTTACAGAATTAACAGACTATGAAATAACATTATAATTATAAAAATAATTTTAATAAGTTGAAAAATATTAAACATAATTTTAAAACATTACATGTAATTCTATCACAAGGCTTGACTTTGTCATCTTATATGATTTAAAAGATAAACTTATAAAAAATAGATTATAGAGAAATTAAATAAAAAATAAAGGCTAAGATTTAGTAAAATTAATAAAAATAAATCATTTTTTTTACAAATTATATAATAGTTTGCACATGGATATAATTTTTGTAATTTTATAATTTTGTAATTTTATATTTGAATTTAACTAATGTAAAGTAAGTAAAGCGTAAGACAAGCAAATTTAAAATAATATTTTCAACAAATTTTTTTATTATATGTTTGGAACATCCACCTTTAATTTTATAATTAATGATCGATGAAATCCAGTTTATTTTATAATGTGAATTGTTTATTTTAAATTAATTAAATAATTTATATTTTTTTGTGTTATTATTTTTCTTTTTTAAACACATGAATATGACCCTTTTACAAAAATATCACCAAATGATGTTTTGTTAGTTTGTTTGACGATCAATTATATGAGTGAAGAGAATCAAACTCAATTTAAATGTCTTTTGGTTTCATTTGACCCACAAAACACTAGGTTTATCCATGTTCAAATACAATGGATAGAGTCATGGTCTAAATAATTATTTGACCAAAATTTAAAGATAAATTAAAGTTTCTAAAAATCACCATAAATTTAAACACAACTGAGAATTATCAAAATAAAAAAAAAAACAATAAAAATTATCTTAAACATAAATACAATTGAAAATTATCGAGTTCGATTTGATATTTATTAGTTGTCTTGAATTTAAAATTATGTTAGTAACAAATATAAGCAGTCCAAACGTGTCTCTTGCTCACTAGTACATTGAATTATATTTTGTTAGATCAATAATGTCCTCTGTTTTTTCACTTTAAAAATTTATACATTTATGACCGTGGCCCTAAAGTAAGACATCAAATTGGCGGTAACAATCTTTGCATAAAAGTTCTAATACTTTCCACCTCAGTAATTTAAAAAACTCAAATCTTTACATAAAAGTTTTAAAACTATTAATTAACTTCAATCGACCATTGAAGACAAATATAAATCAACCTCTCATCCTGTATTTTCTTTATTAATTTTTCAATGAACCATCATTGCTCAATTTTTTATTTATTATAACCAAATAAATAAATACTAGAAGAAAAATAAAAGCAAGTAATAAAATTTAGTTTAGAAGAAAAGCAAGTACGAAATTGGCACTTGGTGTAGAGTTAAACGCATATTCCTCAGCTTCAAACAAACACCACACACTCCACTCAAAATACAACAACACTTCACCACCATGTCTCTTACTTCAATTCCTCCTTCTTTTTCTTCCACTTAAACCTACACGCGCCACAACGCTATATACCCACGCGCCACTTCTAATGGGTTGCACGGCGTCCAAGCTAGAAAACGAGGACACGGTTAGGCGCTGCAAAGACCGTCGCCGTCTCATGAAAGAAGCCGTCTATGCTCGTCATCACCTCGCCGCCGCACACTCCGACTACTGCCGCTCCCTCCGCCTCACTGGCACCGCACTCTCCACATTCGCCTCCGGTGAACCCCTTTCTGTTTCCGATAACACCCCCGCCGTATTCATCAACCACAAAACAACCATCCCAACAACCGCCACAACTACCACAACCTTCCACCGTCCACCACCGTCATCACACATTCCATCTCCTTCACCCTCCTCCTACCATCACCACCACCACACTCCTCCTCCTCCGCCACAACAACAACCGTTTAACCCTTCACCTTCACCCACGATAGCAACCTCAAAACTCCCTCACATCCTCTCTTCATCAACCACTTCCTCCACTAACCACCATCCCCGCCGCCGTAAACAACCACCACCAAAACTCCCTCACATTCTCTCCGATTCAAGCCCTTCTTCCACTCCAAGAAGCAACGCTTCAAACAATTTCGCTTCGAATTTCTTCCCTACAGCACATTCTACATACTCTTCAACCCCTTCACAAACCTCCTCTGTTTGGAACTGGGAAAATTTCTACCCTCCTCCACCACCTCCACCTGGTTCCGATTACTTCGATAGAGATAAAGAAGATGCTGCTTCACAATTCTCATTCAAGTCACGAAATACTGAAGTTTCTCATTCCCGACAACAACCTCAACAACAACAACAACAACAACCTCAAAAACAACAACAACAACCACAAACATATCAACAACTTCAACAACACCAACACCAACACCAACAACAACATTATCTTAATCCAACAGCTCATGAAGTTGAGGGATTTGATTCTGAGAGATCAGAATACGATTATTTCAATGGAAAACTCGCAACGGTTCAGAAGAATCATAGTAATCATCATTTGGAGGAATACACTGAGACTGAGAGAGAGGAAGTTGAGTGTAGTGAATGGGGAGATCATTACAGTACAACATCATCTTCTGAAGATGATGATGAAGATGAAGATGGAGATGATGGGGTTGATGGGGATGTTGAGTCAAGGTCTGAGATTGGGACAAGGTCGAATTTTGGGTCATCGTCTGCGGTGAGGAAGGGGTATTCTGAGAAGGGATATGGGGAGGCAGTGGGGAAATCGGAGGATTTGGCGTCGTCTTCGACGGGTGAAGGGGTGATGGAGATGAAGATGGTGGTGAGGCATAGAGACTTGAAGGAGATTGTAGATTCAATTAAGGAGAATTTTGATAAGGCTGCTGTTGCTGGGGATAAGGTTTCTGAGATGCTTGAGATTAGTAAAGCTCAGCTTGATCGAAGTTTCAGGCAATTGAGGAGTGAGTAATCTTCAACTTCTTCTTATTAAAGTATGAGATTTTTTTTCCAATCTTGTAGGTTGTGGAATTATAATTCAGTTTCAGTTTAATGTGTTGTGTTTGAATTGATTTTTAAAATTTCTGGGCTAGTTTTAATTTTCTTTGAATTGGACGATTTTGATATTCTTTTTAGTACTTTTCTTTGCTATGTGAAATAATTGATTTGATTTAGACAATTTTTTTCTGGGTTTGCGTTTAGGGGGTTTTGATTTGAGGACATTTTTGTGTCTAATTTGTTTCTGGGTCAGATAAAAATAATTGCTTTTGGTGTTTTTAAAGACCCAACAGGGCTTTGGAAATTATGGGTAGGTTTGGATGGAGTTGAATTTGACAATTTGATTTATGTTTAATTGCAGAAACTGTGTATCACTCAAGTAGTTTACTGAGCAATCTGAGCTCAACTTGGACCTCGAAACCGCCGTTGGCGGTTAAGTACCGGCTCGACACCGGTTCCTTGGATGAACCGGGTGGTCTCAGGAGTCTTTGCTCCACTTTGGAACGGCTTTTGGCTTGGGAGAAGAAGCTCTATGACGAAGTTAAGGTAATGATTTTTTTGATTAATATCTGTATATCTTTTTGTTATTTTGAAGAACATTGGTGTTCTTCCCTCTTTACAAAAGTAATTTTAATTATATTTTTGGAGACAATAAAAAGGTAAATGAAATGAAATGAGTGAGGCTATGCACTATGCAAGTGTAGTGTAGTGTGATGCTGGACTTTGGTAGCGTAAGGTCACTGCAGTATTTGACTGTTTATTTAGTGTTGAAAATGACCTCCTCCACCCGTTTTTTCTTGCTGTGTGAATTGACCAAAATAGCCCCTAATGTTGTGTTGGGACCAACCGACCAACCTTTTTTTTTATTCTGGATTTTTTTATTATTAAAATAATGCTATATTTGTAGTAAAACTTATACAGCTTTCATCTTTTCATTATTGTTAGATCCACCTCCTTGTCTGCATATCTATACTCAAATTCCCTCCTTTTTCTAAATAGTAATTAAAGAAAAATATAAGTTCAGTTGACTATACTATTCTCTTATTCATTTTGCTGGAAATAGCAATAGACTTTGATAGGACTGGAAAAAATAATCATAAATTAAATTTGAAGCCAATTAAAACTACTGAAGTAGCAAATATTTTGAAATGGAGGTATTATAAGCTTTCAAGTCATTGTTGGTTATGCAAAGCATGATAGACTTGTATTTATCTTATGTAAAATAATGATTTGAGTGCCCAAGATATAGTATCCTGATTTGAATGTCTATGTCGCCTTAACAAGTCTCTGGAGTAATTTGGCATGAATAAAATGATAGTTAAGAAGTGAAGAACAAATACTAGGCAATTAGGTCAAATAATTGTCCAATTTCTTTAAATTTTGTTCAACATGTGATTGATTTGTTCACTATAATTTAGGTCATATAATTGTTTGTTGATGAAGTGCAAATTATGTCTCTTGTATATATGGTTATAGTTACCAAAAAAAGCAGGTTGCTTTTGACATATCACACCTAAAAGAAAAAAGTATTGTATAGGATATTGATTTCAAATACTTGAAGTCACAGAAATGTTGTTTCCAACTTTGCTTACTTTTATTTAGCTAAAACCCTAAAACCACATGGTTTTTGGAAACCAGGTATGCTAACACATTCTACAAATTCTTGTTGAATATAGTCTAGAGAAGGTGTGAAGATTGAGCATGAAAAGAAATTGTCAGCGCTACAGAGTCAGGAATACAAAGGAGACGATGAAGCAAAGATATTCAAAACCAAGTCTTCCATAAATAAGCTACAGTCACTGATTGTTGTTACATCACAGGCCGTATCTACCACCTCGACTGCAATTGTTGGCCTTAGAGACTCCGATCTCGTTCCTCAGCTTGTTGAGCTCTGCCACGGGTACGCCTCTTGTGCAATTGCTTTACTGTTTTGTTTAATGTCGGGACTTGTGAATAGAAAATAATTTTGATGTACTCTCAGCGTAATACCTTTGTCATTGTCAACCAATCACAAACCATCATTTATATGACTTTTAAGATAGATATGATAAAATCAGATTGGTTTTAATGGTCGAACGATTTTGATTGATTGTTAGCACCAAAAACCTTCATACTGTCTGTGTATATCAATTAAATCCTTGATTAATAATGAAATTCATGTATAATAGGATTAGACCATTTATTCATTAATCAACAAGGAACTGCGGTGATCAACATTCATCCAATTTGAAAACAATTCAGGCATATGGGAGCCCACTAAACACTTAAACAGATGTCCCTACTACCTTAAATGAGTGGACTTTGATAGATTCATGGGGGCCCCAAATGTGATTTTGAGACTTCATGATTAAATACACATAAGTTTGTGCAGCTAGTTATGTTGCCTTAAATTAGAATCATACTGTTTCTTGCTTCTAGGATATTTATGCTTGAATTTGTGTAAAAGATGGTCGAATGTGAGGATTTTGAACTGTAACTATTTAAAATCCATCTGAAAGATCTTTAACTTGAAATTATAATATATAATAAAGGTGAGTTCTATGGTGGACTACTTTCATAAGTGGTCCATCATGAACCAATATTTAAAAATCATTGAAAATTCTTAAGACGGTTGACGACACTCTTTAGAAATAATAGTTCATGATCCTCATCGTCTTTACGGATAAGACGATGATCTGATTGATGTCGATTCAATACGAGTTACATATTTGTTTTTCTTTATTTTTATCGAACCAATATCATCTAACTCATGGAAATGAAGATGGTCATCACTGTCTACTTCTAAGAGACGACATCTATAGTCGTTGGAGTTTTAAACATTTTTCAAATATTGGTCCACGGTGGGCGTGGTCCATATTAGAATTTCCCTATAGTAAAAAGTTAATAAAAAATTTCAAAATATATTTTCCCTCATTTATCTCATGTGAATATGCTAGTGTTGATCTAGGAAATTTTGAGTGGTAGTTGAAAGCATTATGGCTTACCTCTCTCATATGCTACCTGCCTCATAAACTGTGTAATGGCATGTGCCTCTAGGTACCAAACTGTCCAACTGTTTCTTACCTCTTATAATCAAAGATTGGCCCACCACACTGCACCTGTCAAAATGTTGTTATTTTGTCTCCTTTGGCTCCATTTGCACAAAAATAGTTTATTAATGTGTTAGGTATGTTAAAGTAACTACGGTACAAAACACTTATTAGCTCTTTCTAAACTATTTGGTTAGTTGCTGTAAACTGAATAAAATAGATCAATTATTTCTGTTACTGTTTTTCATCTGTTTCTCTTATATGTTCCAAAAAGTCGAAGTATATTTAAAAAAAGTCTGAAATAACGATGGAAAAAATAAAATCGGTCACCAGATTTGACGTCTCTTACACTTAGCGACGAAATTAGAGAAATTTTCTCTTTTTCCATCTCTAATTTTCCGTCTCTAATTTTCCATCGCTGTTTCAACTTTTTCTAGTAGTGATGGTGGTGTGGTTATGATGGAGCATTTTGCTTGCTATTGATCATGTAATGTATGTTTATAAGTAACTTTTATAAAGCTAGGGATCAGTTGATACAACAGTGTACGATTTGTCACAATTACAGCACTCATTAGCATACGTTTTGTGATCTAATGATTGAATTTTTTTTTACTTTAAAAGTGTAATGTACTTTGACTTTTTTAATTGTAGAATGATGTACATGTGGAGATCAATGCACCAGTACCATGAAGTCCAAAGCAACATAGTGCAGCAAGTCCGCGGCCTGGTGAATAGATCATCAGGAAGTGATTCAACTTCTGAACTGCACAGGCAGGCGACTCGTGATCTTGAATCGGCTGTGTCGGCTTGGCACTCCAGTTTTTGTCGCCTTATAAAATTCCAACGGGACTTTATTCTCTCCCTACACGGATGGTTTAAGCTCAGCCTTATTCCGGTGGATAACGATAACATCAACAACCACAGCAGGGAACCCTCTGATGCATACGTGTTTTTCGATGACTGGAAGCTTGCACTTGACCGTGTCCCCGACACAGTTGCATCCGAAGCCATCAAGAGCTTTATTAATGTTGTCCATGTGATATCTTGCAAACAAGCTGATGAGCTCAAGATAAAGAAGCGAACCGAGAACGCTTCCAAGGAACTCGAGAAAAAGGCTTCTTCCGTACGGAATATAGAAAGAAAGTTTTACAGTTCATATTCTCTGGTAGGGATTGGCCTTCCTGACACCGCACCTGATAACGGACAAGGCTTGGATGCGCGCGATCCACTTGCCGAGAAAAAATTAGAACTAGCAACCTGCCAAAGGCGCGTCGAAGATGAAATGCTGAGGCATTCAAAAGCTGTAGAAGCAACAAGAGCTATGACACTCAACAATCTACAGACAGGTTTGCCTGGAGTCTTTCAGGCATTGACGAGTTTTTCGTCGTTGTTCGCCGAGGCTCTCGAGTCGGTGTGTACTCATTCATATGCCATCAAGTAGGTATAATTTTATTTGTTATTATGCATGGAATCTAAGTTCTTTCAAATAAGGGCTGGGAATTTTTTGGCGGCAAGCTCTTATTGCTCGTAATATTTCGAGTTTTTATTATATTTTGAAATGTAAATATGATCAAGAATTTTGTGGCTCTCCACTTATTTTGTTGGGAAAAGGGAATTTTCTTATTGTACAGGAAAATTTCTTGGTTTATTATTGTATCAGAGGATTGCAAATTTTAATATATATCAATAACTTATACGCATTGTACTATTGTGTTCAGATTCACACTACTGTCCAATTTTTAACTTGTTCCACTTAAAATAATGAGTTAAACGGATTGGTCTAATGGATTCGATTTATTTTACCGCCCATAATATGTAATCTGAAATTTTTAGTTTTCAACTTACTTTTATATTATATAAATATATCTAAATATAAATTATTTCAAAATTAATTTTTGTCAGAATAGAACCAAACACAAATTAAATTAGTTAGTATCTGATTCAGTTGATGCAAAATGGTAGGGTCAAATGACTGAGTCCCTCTGAGATGTTTTCACAACACCCATTTATGTGATTTTCACTACTTACTCTAAAAAATAAGATATTGTGCTCTAATTGAGGCTGACAGCTAATGTGGCCACGAATGGATAGAACAAGCCTTACAATTGAAAGTGGAAAGTTCCACAGAGCACATGGCATGTGGAAGATTAGATATGTGCAATGCAAGTTGCTAAGTCTTTATTTTAAATACTGTTCATATTTATTAGTTATATAGTTTTTTTTTAATGCAATTGGAAATGTGGTCCTTTATCACATAGTCAATCTTCATTTGGAAACTGTCTTCACTTACAATTTAGATGCAGATTCGGTCTTATCAATATACAAATATATATTTGGTATAGTGACAGTTTGTATTTTTTACCAGATTAATAAAGAGTTCAGTTTAAAGTAAACACAGTTTGAAATACTAATCTCTGTTTTGTTATAATAAATTAATAATAATAATAATAATACTGGTAGAGACTCCTTAGCATGGGTTCTATAATTTAATTTTATTTACTTTTAAAAATGTTGTATATATTTATGGGCCTATTATTTGTTGGGCTTATATTTCTGTTAACTGTTGTACTGATAGGTGTGTTTAGTTTGTAATTTCCTCATTTTATTTTCAAGTATTATTCTGTTCATTCATAATAAGTAATATCTAAATATTTTCACAAGAAAAAAATATTATCTAAATAAATTTGGCAAAAAAAATTAAATTATTATTCCTTTTTGACATGTAAATATAACTGAATGTATTATTAATTTATTATTACGGATTTTCTTGCAAATTTTTTAGCTACTCATGGTTACAAAATTCCAAGATTGAAGTATTTTTCTCGAATCTGATAAATTTGGTAGGGTGATTGTTGTTAATTTTATCTCAAAATAACGAAAGAGTGAGACGCGTGTATCAGTCCTCTCAATTGGCATTCGATTATAAATTTAATTAAAAACTGAATACTCCGGGATTTCAAAATTTTGTTGCATAAAGTAACCAAAATCCAATAGTTTAATGCTATGTCATATTTATATTTAATTATTCAAATTATAAATTTAAATTTTAAAATAATTTTGTCTTGTGGTACTAGAATCCAACAAAACTCCATATACTCGAAAAATTTACCAATCTACCTCTTGATATATCCCTCTTATGAAACATGAAAAGCATATATCTCAGCATGCATTTGATTTTTTGATTTGTCATAAACATAAGTAATTTGCAGCACTCCTCGAAAATAGAGTGAAACAAATATTTTGGGTAAAACAGAATTACTCTGCTACAATTCATCCCCTGAAATTTGAGTTCATTGGCATTTTTTTTTTTTCTCTCTTAAACATGCGTATAGTTTATAATTAAATAAACCATAAATTTTGGGATTACTAAATTGTTAAATTAATAATAGCCTGAGGATTATTATTATATTTCTATATACGGGTCTTTGGAATTCCAGCGGGATACTCACTGATACTTCTCATTCCACAATCACTACTAAAAACCTCCCATGTTTTTAGAAGTATTCGATTCGCATAAATTGTCTAAAAATATGCTTTTGAACATGCAATATTTGGTGGTTTTCATGGGATATACATCATAAAGCATTGATACATGATACAGACATGTGTATAATATGACACGAATACATGGAACTTTTTAAAATTCAAGATACTTAACACATATATATAAAATATTTATGGGGGAGGTAATATTTTTTCTATCAAAATGTAAAAACAAAACGTTTTGGAAAATGTATTTAATATATAAGAAAACACGTCAAAAAATGTGTTTTGAAAATGTAATGATATGTTGTCTTATAAATATTACACTTCAACGAATATGTATCTATGAAATATCTCAAACATATTTCATAATATATTTTTATAAAATAATAATTGTTTTTGAACTTTTCTAGAATTGAATGTATCTTAAGAGTATTGTATTTGATACATACCGAACACAAATAATTAAATAATTCTTTTATTTTGGAGTATCTAAACTTCGTAAGATTTATACTTCTGAACTTAGATTGGGGGTGGGGATAGCAACTGCCTTCTTTTTTTTTATTAACAATGGGTCTAGGCCTTTTTTTCTTTTGGGTCAAACTGGCCTTTTGGGGTTGAGTAAGCTATTCAGGTTGTTTTTGAGAAATTTACCATGCATGCACCCTCCTCCAGTATACCTCTCATCTCCTAAACTATATGAAAAATATATATTTTTTTAATTATTTGACAAATTTTTGAAATACAATTAAATTATTTTCTCCATTTTTAAAAATTTGATTAAATTTGAAAGTTTCAAAATGTAAATTTTTAGTTTTTTTAAAAAAATCCAAAATTTTGGCTGAATGTGAAATTTTGAAAATATAATTTTTTCAAAAGTTTTAATTGTTTTTTTTTTGTTTTTGAAATTTTGGATGAATGTGAAACTTTTGAAATGCAAAATTTATAAAAATTTATAAAAAATCGAAATTTAGATGAATGTGAAACTTCCAATATATAATTTTTCAAAAAATTTTTTAAAAAATTGAAACTTTGGGTGAATGTGCAACTTCTAAAATGCAATATTTTTATAAATTTTTGAACCTTTAGATGACTATGAAAATTTTAAAATGCAATTTTTTCAGAATTTTTTTAAAAAATTTAAAATTTTGAATGAATGTGAAGTTCCTGTAATAAGATTTTTTCACAAATTTTTCAAAAAAAAAAAATTAACTATCAAGTAAAAAGGAGTAAAATAATATTTTTATCTACTTTGGAGAGAGATGAGAGGTAAAAGGTAAGAAGGTGAACGATAAATTTCTTTAATTTTTTCTTTTGGTGCAAGTATGGTGCAAAATTTTAAAAAATAGACCTAAATTTTGTGTGGGTTACAACTTATTAGTTAAGTTAAAGCTGAAAAAAGTTAAAATTTTACCTTCGTAATTAACATGACCTTCTAATTTTACCCTTTCTTATAAACAACAAAATTATTTTTTACTTATTTTTATCAAAAAAGTTTGTGTTCAAAAATTCTAAAAAATTTGACTCAAGTTTTTCAGAACACATGTAACATTCATTTACTCAAAAAATTGGGGGTGGGGAAAGCAACTGCCTTCTTTTTTGGGTTAACATTGGGTCTTAGCCTCCTTTTTTATTTTTGAGGAATCTTATGCATCTTCTATCTATACTTTTCACCCTCCAAGGTATATAAAAATATATTTTTGTCCTTTATAATCATTTGATAAATTTTTGAAATACAAGTAAATTATTATTATTTATTTTTAATTTTTTTTAAATTTAAAAGTTTTGAAATGTAAATTTAAAGTTTTTTTTTTCTTTCAAAAAATCCTAAAATTTGGTTTAATGTGAAAGTTCTTAAATGCAACTTTTTTATTTAAGTTTTAAGCGAAATTGTGAATGAATGTGAAACTTTTGACATACAAAATTTTCAAAAGTTTAAAATTTTTTCGAAATATTGAATAAATTTAAAACTTCTGAATTGCAATTTTTCAAAAATTTAAAAATAAAATTAAAACTTTTGATGAATGTGAAATTTTATGAATGAAATTTTTTTAAAAGTTTAATAAAATTTTGAAACTTATAAAATTTTCGAAGTATAATTTTTTTTTAAATTAAAAAATTTAGATTAATGTACAACTTCTAAAATATAATTTTTTTCATATTTTTTTTCAAAATTTAAAGTTTTTTAAGTATCAAGTGAAAGAGGGTAAAGAAAAATAAAATAGTATTTTCATATTCTTTTGAGAAGTGGGTAGTAAAAGGTGAGAGAGTGGACGGTAGAGTTTTTTTTTTTTTTTTTTTTTCTTTCAGTGCAAGTGTGGTATAAAATAATTTGGAAAATAAATTTAGATTTTGTATCGATAAAACTTATTAGTAAAGTTAAAGCTGAGAAAAATTTACACTCTACCTTCATAATTAACATAAAAAATGTTTTATGTTAAAAATTTCTAAAAATTTGACTCAAATTTTGCAGAACACATGTAACATTTATATACCCAAAAAATTAGTAGTTCAATTTTTTTAGAACACAATTATTTTAAAATATTTAAATTAAATTTTCTGAACCATTGGTTAGTTTCGACAAATTTAGTGTAAGTTTTATCTATAAAATATGTATTTTTAAAATTTAAATCATCAAATTATTTGGAAAAATAGAAATGGTAAATTTGGAAAAGGTTTGGATTATGAGGGTAGAGGTATAATTGTGAGAGCGAAGGTAAAGTTTTCTAAAGTTCATTATTTATTTCAACTAAAGAACTAACTTTTTATGGGACAAAAACAAGCTAACAAGAACTTCTTTTTCAACCTCACATACACTTTACAAATAAACATTTAAATAAAACACAATTTATTTGCCTTTCAAGTGTGTACTTTCAAATAAAAATATTTTTTTTATCCAGATATATACTTTCATACAGAACAATATATTTTTACCCTTCAAAAATAATATATTTTATGCTCTTTCCGTACATTTTTTTTTGGCTCAATATACTTTTTCTCTTTGAATTAAGTTGTCTTGGACGAGTTTTTTTTAAGGAAAACATCATAATGTATTTTATCTTTCAACTTTATTCTTTTATTTATATATTTTTCTTTCTTTATACAACTAAATCACATTTTTTTAATATATATATATATTATCTTCGTTAATATAAAGAGATTATTAAATTTTGATAATAATTTTGTCTTTTAATTTTATCATTTATTTACATTATTTTATTTATAATTTTGTTATCTTTTACTCATTCAACTGATTTTTTTCTTTTGAAATATATATACTTACATATAAAACGAAATATAAATTTTTTTCTGTAACTACTTTCTTCTTCTAATTTTACCCTTCATTTAAACTAGTTTATTTATTATTTTTTACCTAACTAAATGTCTAAGTTTATTTAAATAATCACATTAAATGTTGTAACTTATATTATTTTATTTAAAAACTGACAAATAAAAAGAAGGAAAAATAAGTGCATAATAGAGTAATTAAATATACTCAAGAAAGACATTAATTTTTGTACATATATTCAATCAAATCATACTATATAAAATCAATTTCTTTGGTTAGATCTAAATATATATCCACAAATATTTATATATAAAGTGTGATTTGATTGAATGCATGTGTAAATTATATTATTATTGTATACGTATTAAATTGTTCATGTAATATCACATACCATATTACAAACTAAACAAGATTAACGTATAAAATGTATTATAGACTAAATATTGACATTAGAATGTATAATAGACTAAATAATCGCATTACAAAGTAATATCTCAAAATAAACCTTACAAACTAATAATAAGTAGAACCACATTCGAAACATATGAAAAGTAAAAAAAATAGGGTACATTAAACTAATATGTATTAAATATATATATATATATATATATATATATATATATATATATAACATCATGTACTAATAATAAAATAAATAAGGGCTAAATTACATCTGTGGTCCCTTAACTTAATTTCAGGTAACGTTTTAGTCATTTATTTTTTTTTTCTCCCAATTTAGTCCTTTATTCCTAAAAATATCAAATAAAGTATGAAAATATGAGTTTATTTGAAGATTTGCGTTACGAATTTGATGAAATTTGTATTATATTGAAGAACATAATTAATTTTATGAGTTTTGATTGAAATATTTTTTAAATTTTTGTATAAAAAAAGATATCATTGTTGAAATTTTAAAATATAAAATATCAAATTGTCACTTAAAATTAATATAAAGGACCAAGTCGAAAAAAAAAAAGATAAAGGACTACAACGTTGCCTGAAATTAAGTTAAGCAACCACGAATGTAATTTAGCCAATAAACAAGTGTTGAGTTTGATTTGGTTCAATAATAAAATAAAATAAAAGAATTTAAAATTCGATCCAAACAACTTTTAAGAAAAAAACCAAAAGTATGTAATAAAACGCTAATGTGATCTCTATATTGGACAAAGATATATTGGGTTTTGACATATTTTCTTTTAACAAACATAAGGAAATATATGTTAAAACAATTGTTTAATATTTACAACTTATAATAGGGGAGAAATGTGATTAGAGATTAGAGTACTATGAGAGAGAAAAATTTATGAAAGAGTACAAATAATAGAGTGATTTATTTATTCAGCCTTAAAATAAGGTAGAGTGCCTGCCTGTTCTCGTTTTCCCGTGAGGGGTGAGCAATATGTATTATGTAATATGTTGGAGTTGGATGGAGCATGTGACCCTCTTCACGCTTTACCGTCATCTACCCCTAAAACCGTACTAGTAGCCTAAACTATATTTTGTACTTTATACACACATTACACTTGCCTATTATTATGTATATATTATATTACGCAAACTTATCAAAATTACAACAATATTATGGAATTAATTTTTTTAGTTAGTTTGCTGATTAAATATATCTTTTATTTATTTGATAGTAGAATGAATATTTTATTAATAGGGTACATATTCTTATAATATCAACACATTTAAAGATTATAATTACACTCTCTCACATGTTTAAAGATTAAAACATCGGTTTATTTCAATTTATACAAGGAGTTTAATTAGACGTTAGATCGAGATGAAATTCTTCATAGAATCATATAATAAACTTATATTGATTTGTTTGAATGTATCGAGTAAAATTGATTTAGAATCTAAAATTAATTATAATTTAAAGTTATAATTTAATGTTTTTGCCATTGGAAATATCTTTTGCTCTCTGATATTTTTTCAATTGACTTCGCATTTAATTTATATTTTAATTAAAATAATTTTTTTTATCTTAAAAGAGATAGTTAAATTCATCGTAATAAGTCACATAACTACGAGGTTCTAAGTTAGAATTCATAGCAAGACATTCAACCGGAGTAAATTTTATAAAATAAGCTTTTGACTTTCACACGGTGAATGTTTAGTTAAATTTTTTGAAGAGTCAAAATCAATTTTGAAAGTATAAAATTAATTTTGACATATTTAAATACTACGAGAATAATTAATTTTTTCTTAAAAATTGATTTGAATTTAAAGTTAAGATGAGTGGTTTTTGAATTCAAAAGCGATTTAAATATTAAAAGTTATTTTTCAACTAACTTTTATTAAAATAAATCTCAACATTCACATCATTTTGAGATTATATTAATTTTAATATTTATTTTATAGTTTAAATTTTTACGTTAGGCGTGAGGTACCAAATTTCTCATTATAAATATGATCTTTATAATATGAATTATATAGAAATTAGAGAGACTCCACCTTATATTTATGTCGTCTTGATTTTTGATTTGGTGTTAGACTTTTTTAAATAAAATTATATTTAAAAGAAAAGGAATTAATTTTACAAAATCAATCCATTTAAAATTAATTTCACTAACCTATAATAGGTTTGGATCGATTTTGAGACAAACAAAAAATCATTTTATCCAAAGATAAAATCACATGCTATTGGGTTTAGTTTAATATGAATATCCAAATTATAATCGTTAAAAATTATATAAACATTGATATTATAAAAATAAAGTAAAATAGTAGATTTGATACAAAATATAACATATAATATATTAAAATTTAATATTATAGAATAATAATGATTGATTATAATTAAAATATATAAAATAGAAAAAAAATTAAATTAATAAATATTATTTTAAAAAATAATTTTAAAAAAATAATTTAAAAATAATAAATAATATATAAATACAATATATCATACTAGTAAAAAAAAATAAAGATTAAAATTAGCATATGCCATTTGATTTGATTTTGAAAATGTAATCCCACGTTTGATTTGTTTCGTGTTGTTTTCACTAAATCACATTAAAAAAAATTAATTATATTTATTTTTATTCAATTTTCATCTTTTTAAAATTGATTTGCAATTTTATTTGAGCAGTTTGAATATGAACGCCTCTACCACATAACCCAACATAAACTTTATAAAAATCAAGTGAATATACAAATTGTTCTTTAAAATTGTAAGTATCAAATTATTCTTTGAATTTTACAAATTGGCTAATACATTCTTAAAATTGTAATATTGTAATCAAAATAATTTATATTTAAACTTTTATCGTTAAAAATTATGATATAACAAATTAATTGACATATTCCGTTGATTTTGTATCAATATAATCACAATATAAACTAATTATCCATAAAAATTAAATATTTTATAAATTAATTTGTTGATAATTAATTTACACAATTACAATTACTAAAAAATTTATCTTTGATGGAAGAAAATTTAATCGATAAATTTGTTCTAAGAAAATATCATTAACTTAGGAGCAACATGAATAATCCACACATTCAATTATAATATCACATTAAAGTATCTAACAATAAAAATTTACCTATAATTTATTTTAATTAATATTTTATAATTTCAAAAATATATTTATCATCTCATAAAATAAAAAAAATAAAAAAATTTAACCAACAATTACAATTTTAAAAGCGAATTTACCTATTTATTTCATGAAAGTCAGATCCAGAGAAGAGGTTACAGTTGAGTTGGCCATTGAGTCACTTTCTTAGTTTTGGTTTAATTCATTTTTGAGTCCCACCACCTTTGAAAAGCAGAGTGTACCTAAAAGAAGGAACATAGTGGGACCCACATTCTCTCTCATGTGTCCTACAATTACAAATCCAGTACTACTCTTACTAGAATGCTATCATATCATCAATTAACTTCTCCATTCCCATTCATTCAAATCAAAAATGTAAAAAAAACAAAATAGAAAGAAAATAAAGAGAGAAAGCAAAAGCAAACCATTACTATATCTTAATCTTATGACAGACACTTCCAAATCAGTCACAAGAAAAGCACTGCACTTGTTCCTTCATGTTTTGTTTTTCTTCTCTTCTCTCACACCATTGCTGTTTCACACCTTCAAACTTTACACTCTAGAGAGAGATAGAGAGTTCTGTGGGAAACAATAGAGGGAAGAAGAGGGGAAACAAATAGATACCCATTGTTTTTCTTCTTCATTTCAATGGTGGGTCTCTCTCACTTCTTCTTATTATGCTTGATTTGTTTCTTTGTATTTGTTATTTATTTTCCTTTTGGGTGCTAAGATCTCTCTTTGAATCACCTTTTCCTTTGTTTTCTTTTCTTTAAAGTGTTTTAGGTGATAATTTCAGAGTTTTTGCATTTTTGATATTTCTATTTATTTTGCAGGCTCTTGTAGTCTTTTCCTTTTCTTTGTTTATCTTCTCTATGTGTCTTATTTCCTCATAAGTTGTGATTTATTGCTCAAAGGTTTGTATTTTGAGGTAGTGTGATTGATGGGTTAGTGAACCTTTGATTGATTAAATTCCTCACGAGCTGAATTACATTCCACCATTTCATAATATTGTCACTGATTACATGTGTTTAACCAGTTTATATCAATTTCCAAACTTTTCTAATTTAAGCTCCTTCGTTTGAACTGTGTCCATGATTTCTGATGTTTCTAGCTCCTAAATGAGTTTTCTATATCTTTCATTTCTATGTTGGTTAGTTTATAATGGTGTATATGTTTTCAGCACCCTAAGTGACTCATATTTGTTTGAATTACAATTTCCTCTAGTTGATTATGGATAATTTGTTATTATTTATTAAAAGCCAGCTTAATTCAAACAAGGTGAAGCTCCAATTTTATTAGCTCCTTGTTTTCTTTGCAGGAACATTAAGTTTTCATTTGATGATATGTGATATTGTGGGACATGGAAAGGGTTGCCGAGCCAAAAGTACTTCCAGTCTTAGTTGAGGTATCTGATGCACACACAGCTGTAATAAATGAAGCTGGTCAGAGACTAACGATGCGGGATGTTTCATGTGCGCGTGGCGTTTCATCAAGAGAAGTGAATCAGTTGTCAAATGCAAGAATTGTTTTGGTTAGGGATGATATGGGATTTGATACTAGATCCTCTCAAGAAACTATCTCCCCTGCACCTACAAGAACAGTGAAAGGGAAAGCCTCTTTACCCAAACCCGAAGAACTCTTGCCTTATATCGAGACATTGAAGAGCAGCAGTGATTCTTTTGGTGACATTGGTCCAAGTTCATTTTCCGGTGCTAGTCACCCACCAGAACCTGTCGATATTGATCTCGTGAGAACAGTTTATTTACCTATAGGTCAAAACAAATCAGAGGCTGGATGCTTAATGAAGAGCATGTCCTTGAAGGGTCCTTTCCTTGAAGATCTTTCGATTCGTACGCTAACTAAGAAATCAAGCATAGCTGTTGTTTCCCCTGCAGGAAGTATGATCAAAGAATCACAGAAGACCGAGAACTATCTACCACCCTTAGATTCTGATGAGAAAGAATGTGTTTGGGATTCTTCATTGCCTCCAAGTGGAAATGTGAGTCCATATAGTAGTATTGATAGTACTAGTGTTGTCAGAACAATGAGCATCGCTAATAGTTGTGCTAGTACTTATCAGAGTGATGCAATCACTTGTGATGGCATGCTTAGTATAGATAGGAATTGTGATAGTATTAAAGGAAGTGTAAGGGGAGATTCGCTCGAGAGTGCGAAAACTAGTGCTAGTCGAGCAAGTGATAGCAGTGGCCTCAGTGATGACAGTAACTGGAGTAACAATACTGGTAGTGCTAATAAACCACATAAAGGAAATGATCCTAGGTGGAAAGCCATCCTTGCCGTCCGAGCACGGGATGGAATTTTAGGCATGAGTCATTTTAAGTTACTCAGACGACTTGGTTGTGGCGATATTGGAAGTGTGTATCTCTCTGAGCTGAGTGCGACTCGGTGTTATTTTGCAATGAAAGTTATGGACAAAGCATCCCTAGCAGCCAGAAAGAAGTTGACTAGGGCACAGACAGAAAGGGAGATATTGCAGTTGCTGGACCATCCATTTCTGCCTACGTTGTATACGCATTTTGAGACTGACAGATTCTCATGTTTGGTGATGGAATACTGTCCGGGCGGTGATCTACACTCTTTAAGGCAACGGCAACCAGGGAAACATTTCTCGGAGTATGCTGCACGGTATGTCTGTACCTTACAGATGTACAAAACTGTTTGTTAATTGCTTTGAATGTTTTACATCACACAGTTTTGTTTTTGTGGTCAATGATCTTTATGTGTCTATACATCATACATGGTTATGTAATTCAAAGTATCATTTATGCAATTACCTTTCCTTTTCAGGTATTCCCTTGATAAAATGATGTCTTCCATATTATATAAGTTGTCACATTATTAGATTTGTTAGCTTTAAAAGAAAATAAACGAAAGAGGGAAGTATGGATGGTTAATTGAGTTTATTTTAATATTTCTCACTTATGAAAAATTTCTTAATCTGAAACACCTCAAGTAGACATGGTAAATATTACAAGTATGAGCTATTTTCATTAACCATTAAGAAGTAGAGGAACTTTTTTTCTACTTATTAATTTTGCCTTGCATCGTCGAGACTTACATGTTTTGGCAATAGGCAGCTGTTTTGATATTATGTTTTATGTGATTCCTTCACAAAATCAATGATTGAATAACAAATCTCTGTTGATTAATAACCACTTTACAAGAAAGGAAGATGGTGAAATTACACCTTACTTTCATTTTGTTGCAACTTCACCATAGAGGTTTGAACCTACACATGATTTCTTACGAAAAAATTCTTTCTGACTGATATGTGTGTATTTTTGAAAAATATACCTTTTCTTTCCTGTGTAGACTAAAATAACTGACATTCTCTGTATGTAGCTTTTATGCTGCAGAAGTTCTGTTGGCACTTGAATATCTTCACATGCTTGGAGTTGTTTATCGAGACCTTAAACCCGAAAATGTACTAGTCCGAGAAGACGGTCACATAATGCTTTCAGACTTCGATCTTTCTCTTAGATGTGTTGTATCACCTACGCTCATCAGAACTCACGACAGCGACCCTTCAAAACGGGCAGGTGGAGGTGCATTTTGTGTCCAGCCTGCTTGTATCGAGCCTACATCCGTATGCATCCAGCCTGCCTGTTTCATGCCTAAGCTTTTTGCACAGAAAAATAAGAAGTCCCGGAAGCCTAAAGCCGATCCTGGCCTGTCAATTGGTGCACTTCCGGAACTTCTTGCTGAGCCTACATCAGCTCGGTCCATGTCCTTTGTTGGCACACACGAATACCTTGCACCTGAAATTATCAAAGGAGAAGGTCATGGAAGTGCAGTTGATTGGTGGACATTTGGCATTTTCTTGCACGAGTTATTGTACGGCAAAACTCCTTTCAAAGGATTAGGAAACCGAGCTACACTTTTCAATGTAGTAGGGCAGCAGCTCAAATTTCCTGAATCGCCGGCTACGAGTTATGCCAGCCGTGATCTGATCCGAGGTTTGCTTGTGAAGGAGCCACAGCACCGTCTCGGAGTGAAGAGGGGTGCAACTGAGCTTAAACAGCACCCTTTCTTTGAAGGCGTGAATTGGGCGTTGATACGGTGCAGCACACCACCGGAAATTCCGAGACCAATGGAAAGTGAATTACCATCCAAGTTTGAAGCAGTTGATGATACTGCTGGGATTGGGAGCAAAAGTAAGAGGATGGTTGGTGGTAATAATAATAATGAGATAAAATCTGTTGGTGGTAAATATCTTGACTTTGAGTTCTTTTAGTTTGGATTCCTTAATCTTCTTTGTATTGTATTTACATCATCAGTTAATTAATTTTACAATAGATGAACTTGCATGTATCATCATGTTATTCAGTTTAGTCACAACAGAAGAATTCATTTTCAGTTGGAAATTATAGTTTTTAGGGTAGGATGGATGCCTTATTTTAATACCATAGTTCATATCTAGTGTTATATTTTTATTAAGCTATTAATTCTTTTTCCAGTTTGGGCAAATGTTATGATTTTGTTAGCAATAATTCATTGCAATAATGTGGCATTTTACTTTATGGTGATATTTTATCCAAAACAGTAGTAGTATTTTTCTGGTGGAATTTATCGTACACTAATTCGAATGAAGTCACGCGGACCCAAAAAATTGAAGAAAGCAACATTAGAAACATCAAAGTAGGTTCCAAAAATAGTACACTAGTTTGGATTTTGTTCATTATGAAATTTCCATGAAAAAAGGTCTTTTGCCTGAATATGAACCAAAAAATCCAAAATTCTATATATGTATAAATCTCGTACATATTCACATCAACAAATCAAAATGTTCTCACCTCACTTATAAATCTTCTAGTTAATTTTCTGTTGCACTTTTGGAACAAATCTCTCTAAATTTTTTCTTCTTCTTTCAATTGAGCTTTCACTTCAAGTGTGTTATGGCAAATCTTGGAACTACTACGCATAGAACACCAACCACATCAACACCTTCATCAATTGCAGAAACATACCAACCAAAAGGATCTCATGAAAAACTCTACACCGATTTCAAAATTTACTGGCCCTTTAGCATTCCATCAACTTCAGAAGCTGCAGCGATTCGCGTCATTACAAATTTAGAAAATCTTGGACTATACTACACACTTTTTGTGTGGATCATACTCTTCATCATCCTTATTCCTTATCATAAAACATCATTGATTCTGTTGGTTATAATGACCTATGTGATAACCATTTATCATTTGCTCCTAAGAGCATGCCCCAACAATGTTGTGTTTCATAGAAGAATAGATAAAAGGTTTGTAATTGGCTTGTTAGTGTTTGTTACTGTGGTGGAACTGGTTTTGACAGAAGCAGGGATTCATCTAGCAGTTACTTTAGCTTGTGCTGTGCCTCTGGTTTTGTTGCATGCTGTTTTGTGGGTTAGTCACTATTATGTTGTTGAGGTTGAGGATGCTTGTTCTTCTTGTTGTTGTTGTAGTAAAGAATTGGCTCCACTAGTTGGTCGTAATGAATGTGGAGCTGATGGCACAGATAATGTTTGATTTTGCGGCTGCAATTATGTTACAAACTTTCATATTGTACTAAAATGCATGAAAATGCGGCCGATACAATTGCAATTACAATTATAATGTCACTTTAGAGATCTCTAAAACCATTAAATTGTTGCGGAGTGCAATAGTCATAAATTTTGATTGCAATGACAGTGAAAAATGTGCATTGTAACATTTCTTGTGTCGTTGGAGTTATTTTTACATTGTGTTTGGATGAAGCATTTTTAATGGAAAGTGTTATTCTTTATCAATAGATTCAAAATATTTTAAATGTAAGTACGGTGTGAGAACATTAAAAAGAATAAGAATTAAACATAATTTTACTCCTTTATCTTTTACTTAGTCTTTTATTTTATTTTAATTTATTTTGGCCATTTATATTTATAAGTAGTATATGTTAGTTTTTATCACAATCACAATCACAATAAAAATTGTAACAATATCCGATCATTGAAATTCTTTTTTAACAATTATCAATATGTATCAAACATAATATTTTTTCAAAAAAAATATTCATTTAACCCAATAATAAGATTGCCCTTGAAAAAGTTCTTCTTGGATACTTTGAAATATGTAAACTATTTGGAACAAATGATATTTACAAGAGTTTACTATATTTTCACCTATCCATTTTAAGATTGCACATTTAACATTACAATTGATCTAATATTTGATCTTAATAGTTTATGACAATAATTATTGAGTTGTTTGAAAGAGTTATGATGAAAAGTACTAAAATACACTACTTATAAAATATAAATGACCAAAATAAATAAATAAAATATAAATGACCAAAATAAATATTAGGTGAAAGATAAATGACTAAAATTATATTTAACCCAAGAATAAATTTTAAGAATTATTTAATTATTATAGGGCATTTACTTTGCCTAAATTAGAGAATTATAAATAAAAAATTATAAATTACCTAAATCTTTTTCCACCGACAGTTGATGAGATGAGACACCCTCAATTTATATTGAAATTGAAAATATCAACATCATAGTATAAAATAGAATTAAAAAATTAAATATAAATTTTTTGAAGAATTATATATATATATATATATATATATATATATATATTTTAAAGTTAGAAATAAAAAATTAAACGTGCTCGAACTAAATAAAAAAATGTTACACAATGAATTTGAGATAAACGAATTTGAAACAAATTATAAATTACCTAAATCTTTTTCCACCGACAGTTGATGAGATGAGACACCCTCAATTTATATTGAAATTGAAAATATCAACATCATAGTATAAAATAGAATTAAAAAATTAAATATAAATTTTTTGAAGAAATATATATATATATATATATATATATATATATATTTTAAAGTTAGAAATAAAAAATTAAACGTGCTCGAACTAAATAAAAAAATGTTACACAATGAATTTGAGATAAACGAATTTGAAACAAATTTCAATCACGTGTTCTATTTGATTATGCCTCCGTTGCAACGTAATTATTTCCATGAAAGCAATAAATTCTAACAAAAAGATTCATTGACCTAAGTTTTTCCTTTCAAACAAAAAGATTCATTGACCAACGCCAATCCCCACCCCAAACTAAGCATATGCGCCACCAATTATACTTCTATTTCTTTCATACCACAGACCTCTCTCTAACTATCGTTATTAATTTAGTCTACAAAATCATTATCTTTAATTTATTAAATAAATATATAATGTAAAAGCTATATATTTATCTTTTTAATTAAAAATTATTTTATTTGAGTATTATGTTGTTTCACCATGTTCTCTCTCACTAATTGTAGTCTTACATATTTCAGTCAAAACTCTCAAACTTCTTAATGAATTTTCTATGTATATTATTTTTTAATTATATTTATATACTATGTAAATGTAAAAAATTATTATATTGAATTACAGTTATCATGTTAAAAACTATTTGATTTATATAATTATAACTTTTAAAATAATAGACTTGAATAGTTATACTTATAATGAATTTTAAAATATTTTATATTGTCAATGTAAATTAAGTTCATTATTATTTTTATCGTTGAAGGTATCATTATATTAATATGTATATTGGTTTCAAAAATATTTTTCATCGTAATGTGTCCATTTTGATGTTGCACATGACGTTTCAAAACTCACTTGTTTTTAAATACCGAATTTTGCTCAAATTATAAAAATCATAATTTTTCTTCCACCCTCTTCAAAATAAATCTTAATATCACATTTTATATATTCTCATGAAAAAAAATCACATTTTATAAAACCTTTAATTTTGTCAAAATTTACCAAATTATCATATTTCCAAGCTTTTAAAATTATTTTATATAACAATTCATGTATCATAATTAACCCACTCCCCCAAATACTTTGTTATATAAAATAGGAATTTAGAAGTAAGACCTGTTGATGGAGCATAACAAAAGCAACTTCCTTAATCCACAATATCTCTCGTTCTGCTTATCCAAAAACAATTAATTTTCTCGTTTTACTTATCCCGAAACAATTAATATTTCTCGTTCGTTTCAGTATATATATCCACCAATCCATAGTTAAGTTTAAGCTGATGTTATTCTAATTTAATTTTTTTAATCAAAAGATAATGCTCTAAATTAAATTAGAATCCCCGAAAAAGATCATCATTATTCGTCACTATTATCGAAGAAATTAATGAAAGATAAGAGAGAATAATCACAACTCACAAGAATATTTTTGTATTGGACTGCACAAATCTCCTACTTTCCACATAATAACTATACGGAAATTCTATTTATATGAAGAGATTAGTATTCACAATATGCATTTATGAATCAGTATATTCTTATCTTATTTTTTTTCTGAAATATTTTTATACTTCATTAATTAAGTCTTCTTTTTGTGAAATGTAGCAATTAACTAATTAATTTGGATGAAAATGAAATAAATAGATGTATTCAAATGAAATATAGAAGAAAAAAAAATATTTGAAAAGTTAATATATTTGGCATAAACTTTAGACTATATACAAGAATTTACCGTATATCAACTTTTGCTTTCATTTTATACAGATATTATTAGAATTTGAGTTGAGTCTAAATTTTCTACTACAAAATAATATGTAAGATGAAAATTACATCACTTATAAACAAATTTAAATTTAATGTAATCACAAACTATATGTATTTATATCGTCAATAATTGCATATATGATCATTTCACTGAAATCGATACATCTGATTATTATTTTTTTAAACTTAAATTATGAAATTTAAGATATAAACGCTGACTACATACGTGAATGTATCATTCCAAATTCTTTATATACATACACATATCGATATCGAGGACATTATTTATCACTTCACAATAAGTACTCTGGCGGCCGTTTCCATCACTTACCGTCCATCATTTGTGATAAATACCATGCAAATACCCAAATGATAGTTATGTTAATATATAAAAAACCAATCATATAGAGTCGAAAGTGCTTAATTGTCTCTATATGACAAACCGATGTCAACCCAACCACACACATTCCATTCTTCTACTTGCAATCCCAACCCAAGTTATGTTGCCACTACTACTTCCTTGTTGCCATTCAACAAATCACACCTCACGTCATGGAATCGTCTCAAACACGACTCAATCCAATTCAACTCACCAAAACTCGCCCACAAATGGATGCAATACCAAGGAATCAATAACTGGGAAGGTTTATTAGACCCTCTTGACCATAATCTACGCAACGAAATCCTAAGATATGGTCAATTTGTAGAAGCCGCATATCGCTCTTTCGACTACGACGTCAATTCTCCAACATACTCCACATGTCGTTACTCTAAAACCTCGCTCCTTACAAATTCTGGAATGAAATTTCACGCCGATAACTACCGAATCACAAAAAACCTACGAGCCACGTGCGGATTTCGTCTCCCGAATTGGTTTCACGATATATCCCAACTGACACGTGTCAGATCCAGCTGGATCGGTTACGTGGCAGTTTGTACCGACAAGAACGAAATAGCGCGTCTTGGTCGGCGTGACGTGGTGATTTCACTTAGGGGAACCGCCACGTTGTTAGAGTGGTTGGAAAATTTTCGTGCCACGTTGACAACTTTGCCGAACAATATTGGCTGCGGTAATAACAACGAGTGTATGGTGGAAAAGGGTTTTTTGAGTATCTACGTGTCAAAAACGGACACGTGTCCTAGTTTACAAGACATGGTAAAGGAAGAGGTTAGAACATTGATTAAATCCTACGGTGATGAGCCACTCAGCTTAACTATAACCGGTCACAGTCTTGGAGCCGCACTCGCTATTCTGAGCGCGTACGATATAGCTACCAGTTTTAGAATTCCACCGTTAGTTACCGTGATTTCTTTTGGTGGGCCCCGCGTTGTTAACGACAAATTTCGTAGTCAGTTAGAACAAAGCGGAGTGAGGATTTTAAGGATTGTCAATTCGGATGATGTAATCACGAAATTTCCTGGGTTCGTTGAAAAAAGTGATGACGTGGAAATCAATAAGGGTGCCCACGTGGATCTACTACAAAGGTGGTTACGTCAGCGCGTGGAGTACATGAAGTTGGTGTACGCTGACGTTGGACAAGAACTGAGGTTAAGTAGTAGGGAATCGCCGTATGTGAAGAGTGGAGATATTGCCACGTGTCATGATCTAAAGACATATCTTCATTTGGTGGAATGTTTTGTAAGTTCCTCCAGCCCTTACGTGAAACAAACGAGATATTATCCAACGCAATCTCAGTTAAATGATGTAGCTGGTCCAAGATTTGGTTTGATATTCTTACTTCTTTTTTTATTCATCATGTTGTATGCCTTACAAGAGATTGATTCTCTTCAAGGAGTACTGAAATTACAAGAGACATTCGTAAATATAATCTCCTCACTTATCATGATAGCTTAGTTTTCTTTATTTTTTTTCTTTTCTTTTTATTTGCATTGAAGCTTTGTATTTTTTTTTTTTTTATGCTTCATCAATGTACATAGGAAAGACGTTGACCTAATTTAATATCTCATAAATTTAGCTAATTTAATATCTTGAGTATTTTAATCTTTTGCTCCGTTGGATTTATATTAATAGACTTTTATATTTCGTAATTTAGTTCTTTTATGCTTTAATATATATATATTTGTAGCATTTGTTTTCGTAACTCTTAGCATTTTGATTGGAATTCTAATCTCTTTCTGTTCGTCCTCTTTTTCTATATTGATTTATATTTTATTGTTCTTTCTGTTTATCTATATTGATTTATATTCTTAACAATACCTATATATTAATTTTGTGCTTTCTAAATCACCACTATTAGAATTTAATATATATATACATACACGAGAAAAAATATAGAGAAAATATTATTGTTAATTTGATTAGTTGATTATTAACGAATACAAGAGATCATATTTATACAAATGAATCCATATGAAAAATCAAGAAATAACAATTATAATTATCATAACTAATTCTTAATTAGCATACATTTTTCTAATAATTGATATTTTTTATTTACATTGTGATAAAAGATAAATAAAAAAAATAAATTGAATAATATTGATAATTGAGAGAATATAATTTACATCAATTGTTATGTAGGTTTATATAATCAGTTAAATAAATAACTAATTAATGTAAAATTACTAATCAAATAAGTTATATCTAATAATCCCTCAAACTACACCATGTTTAAGAACTTGAAAAATCTCAAGAAAAAAATGTATTCTTGATCTTATATATATATATTTCGGAAACATTCATCCAAAAAATATATTTTTTAACCAACTGATTGCAATTTTTGATTGAGTTATGTTGACGAAAATTTACTTGTAATATTGTACAACAAGTTGGCTACACTTTTTGAAGATCTTCGTGAGCTTCTTACCTCAATAAGTTTCTTCTTCTCTTGATCTTGCGTTTATTTTTAGTGATTTTTGTGTATACTAAACTTCATGGTTTTCAAATAACATTAATCAATGATTATTTGTTTTTATTGTTGAAAACAACAAAAATTTATTTTTAGGCGACTCTACATGTATATGTGTGCCTCCATTGATGATTGATGCTTAAAATTTCTCTATGTTGGGGTTAGAAACATACTTGTAAGATGAACACGATTGCTATAGAGATAAGTTCAACAAAAAAAAATGAATATATAGAATTAATCTTATAGAAAATTTCAAGATTAAAAAAAATTAAATAAAACTTTGATGATAATTTTCTAAAGAATAATTATTTTCTGATACCATATTATAATTTTTAATTTAATAGATAATAGTAAATTGAATGATATTAATAATTCAAATAATGTTAATTACATCAAGGGTTATATAAACTTATATAGTCAATTAAATAAACAAATAATTGATATAAAATAACTAACTAATTAGTAGAACTAATTAATCAATTTAACATACTAAACAAATAAGATATATCTAATATAAGACTATAACTCAGTTTTTTTTTTTTTTAATTTAAATTCACAAATGGTTAAAAACTTAAAATGGCCGGTTGAAAGAAAATATTATGGTCACGAGATTTGCAAGGAAACATATGTGTCGTGATGAATTGTATATTTCAACTTGAGTCAAAGATGAATTGTATAAAAAAGAAAAGAAAATCCACACCATTAATAATAATTAATAACTTAATAGCGACTTGAGCACGAGTCTTCTTTTTTGTGTTTGACCATCGTTATCTCAGTGTCGGTGTTTGCTCAGCTTCTTAACATTTAACCGTCCAATCCATCTTACTCCCACCACTCATGATTTTAGAAGGTAAGTTAACGTAGCGAAGAGAAAGAAGATCATACCAGATAGCTCTCCTATCATTTAATAATGGAACAAAGGAAGACAAAAGATCGTGAGTAATAACATCAATTGGTGGGGTTGAATTGTATTTATATCCCAACTCACCCATAAAATCTTTTTATGCTCCTATGAACCCCCTCTTGTGTGACAGGTGTGAGTTCAAAGTCTTACACGGTTTAAAAAAGTGAAAATTGAACATATATAAGTTACTTAGTTAGTTAGTTAGATGATCCATAAATTTAATGTCTTAAGTCTTTAGGTTAAGATGTAGTGTTCATTTCACTTGTGTGGTTACTTAAGAGATCGACTCATTGTATCGAAAATTTTACTAACCAAAGATGTTCGGCGACATCTCCAGTTGTTGTTGAAGCAATGGTAGTTTAGACGACGTCTCTCGTTGTTGCTCCCAAATAAATGGAATAAACTCATACTTGAGAGGTAGATTGTTGTATAGCAGATGTGAGTTAGTAGTCAACACATAATTTAGAAAAGTTAAGGTTAAACAACATATAAGTGAGATTACCATAAACCCAATATTTTAATGTTTTAGAGTGTCCCTCATGACCCAATAACCCTCCCCAATCAAAAAAAATCAAAAAAAATCGTGTTGGATTGAAATCAAAGCAAATAAGACAATTACCAACAAACTTTATAAAAATAAAAGAAAAATATAGGAATATTGTTCAAATACTGAATTTATCAATGTCACTCAATCTTCAATAGATAAATAACGATATTTCTAATCGAACAACCTTCTTTGAAGTTTTTCAATCACCAAATCCCACGATTCAGATTTTAGTCCTCTTAAGATAACAACCCATGGTAATACAAAGAAATTAAAAATAAATTAAAAATTATATTAATATATTAGACCTGACCGGATCTCACAATTTAGATTTTAGCCTTCTTAGAGTTAACCAAACTTAGTATGGCGGCACTTGTTTGAAATTTTTATTTAAATAAATTTAGAAAAATGTTATTTAAGTTGATTATTTGGTGGAGCTTCTCACAATTCGGATGTATATAGTTATGACTTGTAGATTTTAGAAATAATAGGAGGAAGAAAGAATTATGACACTCGAGGGTCATTTAGTATTGTTGAAAATTATAGACTAGATTTATAAAGATCTTGAAATAAATAGTAATAATCATGTGAATGACTTAGCAAACCTAGAGAATGCAAATGATATGTTAAAAAAAATTATCATGGTTAGTGTATGATGCATTTAGATAAATCCATCAGATAGGTCATCGATAAGTGAAGTAATATAAATACTACAAAAATCACTTGAGTTAGAATCATATCCTCCAAAGTCTTTATTATATTCTCCTAAAAGGCTACCGTTACAAACTACATATATATTAAGTGATTTCCAAACATATTTTACAAATCAATTTAACAAAGTTTATTTTCTTTAATTATTACCCGACAGAAATTTATAGTAACATGTACCCGTACGTGCGTGTAGAAGCACGACTCATTCGTAAACCCCAAGAAAGAGATAATTCTTCACACTAATTCTATAAATTGAAAAATGAATTTCATATTTGAAACACCTATATTCGTACTTATGTAACATCAATCTTTAATCAAACGTTAATTAACTCGTATTTGAACTCCAAATTTTGTTGGAGTCTCATTTTCTCTGTGAATTGATATTATTTTGAAATGAAATAATTTTAGTTATATAAAACATTGTATTTGAAATTTTATACAATGAAATAGATAAATTATATTATATTTAAATTTAAAAATTTAATATACTTATTTTGTCTTCACTTATGGAGTAATACTTACTTGCAAACATGTTGGGATAGCAATATTTAGTGTTGGAATTGTAACATTTATTGTTATTATTATTATTATTATTATTATTATTTGTAAATGTAAAAGGAATTATATTAATACAGTAGACCTCATCAGATCTTACAATTTAAATTTTAGCCTTCTTAGAGTTAACAAAACTTCGTGTGGTGACACTTGTCTCATATTTTTATTTAAATAAATTTAGAAAAATGTTATTTGAACATAAATGTATCTCATTTTAATGGTATAAATGGTGAACAACTTTTTTTTTAATCCTTTTCTTATTGAGACGCCATTTTGTGACACATGTACTATTTTTTTACAATTAACTACTTTGAATACTTTATTAACCACTAAAATATAAGTTATTAACTATTTATTTATTATATATCTCAGTAATCACTAAAAAGCAAGATATATTGCAATTTAGTGGTTAAAGAAGTAGTCTAATGTAATTAATGTCATGTATTTTAATAGTTAATAAAATATATATTTAAAAATAGTTGATAAAGTCTTTATATTGTGTTAGAAAAGTGTTTTTACTTTATTTTTGAAAATTTAAATGTTTTTTTTTATCAAAAATAACAGTTCACCGTATGTTATATAATGTCCTCACTTAAGTGTTGTACAAATCAAGTACACACAATGTAGGGTTTAACTAGAAAATATTAAAAATAAAAAAAGTTGCACTAGTTTTGTAACATACCAAAAGAAAATTATGCATAAGCATACAAATTGAACATTTCCTCTCATAACTAAGTAAGATCCATAATAAGCTTAAATTGAAAAGTGAACTAACAATAATATAAGTTAGAAATATGCAACACAAAATGACTTAACAAGAAAAGCAAAACTTGTCAGCAACTTTCTTGAAAAAAGAAGATTCTTGGGAAGGTTGAAAACTTGTTTGATCATTGGTTTGTTGCTGAACAAATGCTGGCGGCGGCGGCGACCGTGAATCAGGAGAGTGATGATATCGTGAACGCACTGGACAATGAGAATCAAATGATCTATTTGAGAAGCTTCTACCTTCAATCATGTGTCCATTATGTTGAGGTTCAGGAGGAACATGATGATTTCCATAGGGAAAAGGATTTTGTGGCATGTTGTACCAATTAAGGTAAGGATGATTGAGTTGAGAACAATTTGGATCATAAGGATATCTAGCATAATAAAATGGATCATAATAAGGAATTAAATTGTTAGGACAATTTCCTTGATCTTGCATTTGGTTTTGTTGTGGATCTTCTCTTGGAAAACCATAACTAATCCATTCAATTGTAGCATGTTTTCCACTCCTCTTTAGGTACCATAAAATTTGTTGTGGATGTGTTTTGCCTTTCACGTAAATGAATCCAGCTGATGGATTAATCTCGTAACTTAAGTCTAGCAAAAAAATAAAAAACTTCTTCATAATCTTTTTATTTTACTTATAAGCTCACAAAAGGTAAGTGAATTATAATAACAAATGTCTCATTTTAATTAAATAGACAATCCTATTCATTTTACAAGTCGGATTTGTTACATTAAATTGTGTCGAATTTTTCTTAACAATGACAAAGCCTATTTAGGCCCAAAATTCCAAAAAATAAAAGACTTTGCCAAAGTCAAATAATATGGTAAATATGAGTAAACATACCTTCAAAGGTTTCCAAAACTTTAGTCACAGAATTTTCCCATCCATGTGCGGTATCAATTCTAAGTACACATTCCTTAGAAAAAGGAGAACGTATATTTCAAATTAAATAAAGTTTGCAAATTCATAAAATAAGAATAACAATGATATATAGTTAGAATGAAAACCATGTAACTGAAGTTCTTGTTTCTTGGCATACTTGCAATTACCGGCCGATGTAGTTGTCGAATATCTGAAAATTCATAAAATAAACAAACAAAAACGTTTCACCAATTAAAAAAAAAAGTCTTGAAGAAAATTCGCTTTTTTATTCAAATAAATAAATAATCTTTTGTTTTCCTTTTTTATGGATATTCTATATTTTTATTTTATTTTCCGTATCCAAACAAAACATTGACAAAAGTAATTCTCTTTTACAAAAACATAGACATAAGTGATTTTTTTATAAAAACATTAACATCATTAATAATTTTGAATAAAAACAATAAAATATATTTGATCTTCATAAAAACAAATATTTGTTCGGTTTTGACTATGTTGATTAATATTGATGATTGATATCACCGTTATCTAACAACACTTTTTCATTCAATTTCATCATATTTAAAAAAAAAAGTTATTTATGATAATCGTTATTTTAGTATTTCCAAAAGACTGTAATAAAAATTAAGAGTATAGGATATTTCCTTAAATGACTTGATCTATTAATTAATTATGTACCAAAAAAGAAACTATAATTTGCACCCAAAAAATATTTTTTACGATAAAAAAGGGAAAATTCTCACTAAGGCTGCTCTTAATTACGAGGAGATTTACTTGTTTTGTTTTTGTTTCGTTTGATGTGCTAAGAAGTTACAACAATATTGGTGATTGTGGAACTTAAAATATATTTGAAGGTGTCATGTGCATTCAATTCTATTTGAAGATGAACATAAGTTTGAAGTTTTTATATAATAGAGAAAACCTATCAACAAACTTTTATAACGAGAGTGTAAGGTGAATGAATTTTAGTACCTAATTAAATCATAATTTTTTTCAATCATTATCATCTATATATTATTATAGGATTAAAATTTAATCATTAAAATCTTTCATATTAAAATTTCTCTTACGTAATATATTAGACGAATTCATGTGTATTATATAAATCTTCATACGCACATAAGGCAAGGAAAAAATAAATAATAAAAAAAGTTATAGGTTGTAACATGCATAAATAAAAGGGTATGTAGAAAGAAGCAACAAGACACGAATACTACAACATCTCAGTAAAATTTTAGAAAACAAACGTACCACGTTTGCTCCTATTTTCTTCTCTTTTGCTAGGTTTTCTCTTTTCTTTTAAAATGAGTTGATTTGAGTGGTGGTGGTGGTGTAAAGTCGTAGTTCTCCGCCGAGCAAATTCAAACACAATTAGGATTGTTTATATTGACTTTTTTTGTTTTCTTTTCCCTTCCCTTTCCTTTTCCCTTTTGGTCATTGAGGTTTCTATATATACTTTTTAGAATGACAAATAGAGTTTTTCTAATTAAAGTAATGATTTTGTACTTAATTGCTCATTATTAGTAATAAGTTTAATTGAAAAAGATGTTTGATTCTTCAAAACTTACATTAATAAAAAAAAAACCATTCATTTTGTTTATTAAAACAAATATTTTCAAAAATCTTATTTGAATTTTATTTATTTACTTTCATTTTCATTTATTAAATAAAAATATATATATTTTAAAATATTTTTATATCAAAATAAAATGTCCCACATTTTATATATATAAAATTACCAAATAAAATTAGATCTCAACATATATGTGTAACTAAAATCCATAGTTAAAATCACTATTAGAAATTAGCGTTTTACTTGCGGATTTAAGTTATAAATATGTAGGAAACATGTTATTTGCGGATTTATGGATAGAAATTGATTTCCACGTAAAACCTTCGTAGATAATTATTAGCCGAAGATTTCTAAATCCGCGGGTAACTTACCTGCATATATTTTCGCAGGAAAAGTAAGTGAATTCCGTATTAGACATTTGATAATTGAATTCTGCAGTAGACATTTGATAAACTTAAAAACATTTTCTTACGACTTTTCATGAAGAAATATCTGCAGCAAGATTTCTACGAATATGTTATGAGCATAATTCCACAAGTAAATCCATATGAAATTTTGAATTAAAATACTTTTCGTATGAAATCCACAGGCAACTTCGCATCAAAGTTGTTTTTAAGATAAATCTATAAAAAAATTGCGTAAATTTCCACACCCGACAATTTCAACTAGAAATATATGAAAACATTATTATAAATATATTTTTGAAATATTTAAATTATGGTGATGGGGCTAACTCTCTTTTAGAATTGCTATAATTCAAAATGAGCAATATATTATTGAAATCAAGAAAACATTTGATAACAGTTAAAACTAGTTTAAGAAAAGAATAACAAAGTTATATAAGACTGACTGGGATCTTTAATTAATCCTTCACAGACACTACAAGAAAAAACAATTTGTAATAACTATAATTTTATACCTTGAAAACTAAGCCATGAATTAGCACAAGCAGGACTCAAGTACATAAATTAAATCCTACTGGCAATTTGCATTTATGTTTGAACCACTAGCTTACTGAATCAGTTCATTAATTAGAAGCATTACGTGAGGCATTCACCAACTAAATTCAATTACTTTCAACAACACAAAAATACCCTGTCAAATCAACAAATAAATAAACAAAATGTAATTAAAACAACCAAACAAATATCTATCTATGAATCTAAATAAGAAGAGTCCTTTGATGGACCTTAGGTTTCTCAGCATCAAGAATAGACTCCAACAATTTCACAGCATTCTCAAGCTTATCCTTAGCATTCACAACAACATAATGAAAATTCTTCACATGCTTCATTTCCTAATGTATAATAATATGGTAAATGATGAAAACTAGATGGGTAGACATGAACAACCTTATAAACTAACAGGGATTGCATGTAACATCAATATTCAATTAACATGAAACTTTTTAAAAGTAATAAAAAAAAGTTAAATACCATATCCAGATTGAAGTCCCTTAATTCCTCTTGGCTTCCTTCATACGCCTAGCATGAGAGCGGAAGTGGATCTTAGTTGGCTTCTTGATGATGAGTAATAGAATAAGACTTTGAAGCACAAGTTATATAAAGCATTGTATTCGAAATTTAACACAATGAAATAGATAATTAATATTTTATTTAAATTTGGTTACTTATTTTCTCTTCACTTTTGTTGTAACACAATCATAATTGTTTATAATTATGTTCAATTATTTACAAACATGCAGGGACAACAATATTTAGCGTTGAAATTGTAAACAATATAGATATATAGAAGTGAAAATAATGACAAACTTTTTCTGAGATAAATTACGTCGTGGAGGATATGGTGTTGTGTACAAAGCAAGATTACCTGATGGTCGCAAGTAGCAGTGAAAGTAATAAACCAATTTAAGAGAAATTGAGAAGAATTGGTAAATGAAGTTCAAGCATTAGTAAAACATTACAGGTGAACATCGTCTCACTTTTGGTTTTTTGTTATGAGAACAAAAGTGCACTAATATATGAATTCATGCTCAATGATTCACTAAATAAGTTCATTCATAAAAGTGTATTTTCGAATATTATTTGTAATTTAGATTGAATCACATTGTATCAAATTGCAATCGGAACTGCTCGAGAATTAAAACACCTCCATCAAGGATATATTTCAAGAATTTTGAATCTTGATATCAAACTCCAAAACATTATTTTGGATGAAAACTTTTACTCAAAAACATCTGATTTTAGACTAGCTAAGATATGTCAAAGAAATGATAGTATTGTGTTCATACTTGACACCAGAGGGATTATAGGATTCATAGCTACTGAAGTATTTAATCGATCATTTGGAGTTTCTCATAGGTTTGTTGTATATAGTTTTAGCATGTTTATTTTAGAAATGATAGGAATAAAAAAGAATTATGACACAGGAGGGTCATATAGTACTAATGAAATGTACTTTCCATATTAGATATATAAGGACTTTGAGCTAGTTATAATAAGTATGTGAATGACTTAGCAAAGCTAGAGAAAAAAAAATTATATGATAAGAAAAATTATTATGGTTAGTTTATTATTCAGATAAATCTATCAGACAATCGATGAATAAAATAATAGAAATGGTATAAGAACTGCGTGAGTTAGTATCATATCCTCCAAAAACTTTATTATATTCTCCTCAAAAACTACCATTACAAACTTCATATATATTAAGTGCTTTCCAAACATATTTTACAAGTTAGCTTAACAATATTTATTTTGTCATAATACTAAATCTCGGATGCATGGAAGCATAGTATAATGACTCAAATAGTCTTATATAAATTGTTTCTTATCATAATTATTATTATTATTATTATTATTATTATTATTATTATTATTATTATTATTATTATTATTATTGTTATTATTATTATTGTTATTATTGTTATTGTTGTTATTGATCAAATACATTTCAATTCGCATGTTTCTTTAAATCAAATTTCAATTCACATCAAATGGACCTCGTGTCACAGCTTCTTTGCAATTACAAAAATATTAGAAATTATAGACAAATGGGCCTCTGGAGAAATAATTGGAGCCCAATCCCATTCATCTTCTCTAACCCAGAGACTGGGGTTCTATAATTCTCAATAAGAGAAATGTATCATGCACCCTCATCTTAATTTTCCACCCTTCATCCGAAATGAAAAAATAATTTTATTTCTTAAAAGAATTTACCACTCCATTATTCACTTTATTTTTCGAAACTTACAAAATTTACATTATCATTTCAAAATTTTAAAACTTACGAAATATAAAAAAGTGAATTTTCCAGAATATTTTGATATTTTCGAAACTTTTGATAAATCTGAAATTTCGAAATGTATCTTTTTTCATAATTAATCAAAAATTTCGAAACTTTTAATTAATTTGAAAGTTTCGAAACATAATTTTTTAGTTTTTATAAAAAATTTCAAAACTTTTGAACAAGTTGAAATCTTCGAAACATAATTTCTCATATTTTTAAAGATTTCCATTAATTCAAAACTTTCGAATCATAAATTTCCAAAAAACATCAAAATGTTTGAAACTTTCGAAATTTCCGAAATAGAAAATTCTTGAATTTTCGAAACTTTTGACCAGTTTAAAACTATCGAAATAGGAAATTTTTGAAACTTTCCATATTTAGAAAATTTCTAAACTTTCCAAATTTGAAAACTTTCAAATTTTCCAGATATGAAAACTTTTGAAACTTTCTAGATCTGGAAACTTTCCAAATTTTCGAAATGTAATCCTCATTTCAAAAATTTGAAACTTCCAAAAATGTTCAAAATTTTTGGAGTTTTCTATTTCGGAAGTTTTAAATTGTTCGAAAGTTTCAAAAATCTTAAAAACTGTCATTTTAAATTTTTTAAAACTTTTAAATATTTTAAAATTTTATTAATTAAAAGGTTAAAATTATATTTTTATATAATATACATTAGGAGTAACAAATTTAGGTGGAGGTTGCGTGGTAAAAATCTCCTGCACATGCACAAAAAGACAGGGGAATATAGTCTTTACATAATAACCATGAAAAATTGTTTCATCTAAAAATCAATTCAGCCAAAAGTTATAGCTACGAGAAGTAGCTTCAACAGGAATCAATTTTGGAGAGAAAATTGGTTTAAGAAGTGGAACCCAAACATCTCTCTAACAAAGTCAAATCCTGATTGACAAAGTAAAATATGAAATCAAACATGTACTAACATTTATGCTCTGCATGATACCTTCAACGTAACAGGATTATGGCAAGAATTATAAGAGGTTATGAGAACAAAAGGGAAGAGTAATGGTGTGTGTTTGAATGCATTAATATTAACATCATTTAATAAAAATACTTATAACCTTGATTTTCTTGATGCAATGGCATCAACTAATATATTAAAATTGTTACTCATCAGGTACGAGTTAGGTCTGAGTAATTTATCAAATGTAGGCATGTATACAAATATTATCTTCCCTATGTTTTCCATTATTTTTTCTACATAATCGTATAATCTTGCAAGGAATCTTTACTAATTATAGCTATTGGTGAAACCTTGCCATCCCAGATCAAGTGTTGTGCTATGAAAACCTTAAAATACGAGAGTTCAACTCCAACAAAAATTCATTCATAATGTTATTGCAATAGGATTACCAGTAACAGCTTTAGTACACAACAGTGACACAAAAATATAATAATGTGAAATAAATTGAAAGCTAACTTCTAGAAACCGCACTTTATATCAACCAGAAACTCTCCAGCACTAAATTTTGATATTGAAATAATCTGGGTCGAAGTGATGCAAACGTACGTATCCATCTTCACCTCCACTTGAAAAACTACAAAACAAAGAATGTGAAAGACCAATAAATAAATAAAAATTGTTCAACAGCTAACTTCTATTCAGGACTCTGCATCACTAATGTACCATTAAGACATAAACATCTGTTATTTCAAAAATAGACTACCAACAACTGTATAATATAATGTCTCGTAAATTAAATCGAGTGCTACAATTTGCACTTTGCAACATATTATTTGAAACCATAATTTAATCACAATAAAGTGTCAATTCACTACAATGATAGTCTTCGATTAAGAACATGTTGGAATATCATCAAAGTTGTCTCTTCACACTCCTTTCCTTTGATAATTACATAATACAGGCATAATTTAAAAAGATCCATCTAATTTGAAGATTAAATGGTGACATCATATGGCATAAATAATGGAATAGGAATATATTGTGACCGAGAGTGTGGTGAAAGTATGACTATGAATTGCTAAGAGTTTGTGAGGAGAATTATTTCTCTGGGAGGAGTCTTTGATTCTGGTTTATCATTTTTAGTTGTAGAGCTTAGTGCTCAAGCTTTACCATAAATAATATACAGTTTCATTGAACTTAATTCGTGGGTTCTATCAGTGTTTGCGAGTGTTGTAAACCCCAGATACTAAGTTAATTTCCTACTCATAAAAAATTGAGTTTTTAATGTGTTTGGTCCCTGGAAGAATAATGTTTTTAGTTTTAGCTCCTGCAAAATTAAAAACTATCATTTTTGGTCCTTAACGCCATCTTCCTTTACAAAAATGTTGACGTGGCAAACGAAGTCACAGTTGTATGAGTTGGCATTTGTCTAATTACATGGCATTAATGACTCGTTTATTGACATATTTAATAAATTAAAAAATTTCGAGACATATTTAATAAACTAAAAAGATAAAAAAATATCTCGAAATTAAATGTTGTTGATCCTGTTATTCTATCTCTAGAAATCTTCTTCATTCAAAATGAAAAATCTTCCACCCTAAACCAATCTGCAACTTGTTTATATTTATACCATGCCTATACCTTACATATTCAACAGTCATTTACAGTAAATAGCATATGGAAAAATATTAAATTTCAATTTATCAAGTGAACTAGTGGTGCATATAAATTATAAATTATACATAGTAAAAGGTTTAACATATTAGCATAATCATGGTATAGACCATTTCTCCAATTCCACGGTGAATTGAAGTTTTTGATAGCAGACCTATGGTTTGAAGGGTGCAAGGGGGAAACACCAGAAATGTTTAGATACAAATGTACCTCTATTTGTTCTCATTCAATTAGATTCTCTCTTTTGCCAGTTAATTATATCACATTTCCAACAGTAAAAATATGCCACACACGATTGAAAAGAAAAAAGAGGTGAAGGTGAAAAATAAAGAATGTACCTTCTTCCATCAGGGTTAAAGGCCAGTGCATTAATTGGTCCAAAATGACCTTTCACGCCCCCAATTTCTTCTTGAAGAATCTAAACAAAAATGAATAACAAATATGAAAAATAGAAGCCTTAAAGAACTCAAAACAGTATTGGAATACAGAAGATAAACCAAATCTACCTTATCGAAGAACTTGGCTTCAAATTTTCCAGCACGGTGATCAGTAGTTGTAACAGCCGATGCATCCTGGCCACCTCCAAGTACCACCTACAAAAAAACATCGGGTAAGGAATAGAGAAAACCGTACAATGACTGGAATAATATGCATCCCAACTAAATAAAGAAGAAAACTAAAGCACATATAAGATTTTGATGCAGAACTATCAGGAAGGAACTATTTAGAGGTGCATTTCTTTCATGAACAACTAAGCAACTGAGATTTGCAAAAAAGATTTATGTAGTTTATGGAGAATAAATTCACACCAAGAAAAAACAGGATTGGGGTATTAGGCAAACTTTTAACCAGCTTTCTAAAAGGATAGGAAACCTTTATGCAGACGGAAGACATTAATTTATTAATCAAATAAAGGTGAAACAATATTACTTGCATAGATTAGCCATATTATTAATATTGATATCATGACATGGCGAAAAATTAGTTTAAATGATTGACAATACACAAATACATACATGATCAAGTAGAGGTGACATTGCCACTGCATTGACAGGCCGTTCTGTCACATATGTCTTGACAAGAGACAATGTTCTGGCATCCCAAAGCTAGTTGGAGACAGGAGAAAAGAAACCAGTTAGGTGAACTAAAGTAATATCATGGTATGTTACAAACGATTAAGAAAGAATTAAAATGATGATACCTTAGCAGACTTACCCTAAAATAATATCATGGTATGTTACAAACGATAAAGAAAGAATTAAAATGATGATACCTTAGCAGACTTATCCAGGGATCCCGTGAGGAAGTGCGACCCGTCAGCAGATTTAACAAGTGATGTTACTGTCTTCTTGTGTCCTGATTCCTTGTCAGACTCCTTAAGTAGTTTCCCGGTCTGCAAGCAAGTGAAACAGAATCAAGTAATTGTCCTTGATGGTGATAAGGACGTTCGCAAAATAAATATAGGAAAGAAAGAAAAGAAAGACCTCAGAATCCCAAATACGAACGACGGAGTCTTCTCCAGCACTGATAATGGTTCTATTGAGGGGTCCCCAAATGGCTCTATTGATTCTTCCTTGAGGACCCTTAATGACAAGCAAAGATTCGCCAGTCTCTGAAGAGAACAAAGAAGGATAGGCATTATCATTGGCAGTGATCAAATTTACAGAGAGATAAAGAAAGAGGTTTCTTACGGTCTGCAGGATCTTTAGCAATGCGTTTGACATGGATTGCTGAAGTGAGTTCCATAAACGGGTCAGTAGTAATAACTGCAAGCTTATCACCGACGCTGAAGTCAACAGACCTTGCAGGGGAATCAAAATTGAAGGTAAACAATTGTTGACCACTTTGCACATTCCATAGCTTCACCGTCTGGTCAGCACTTCCGGTAATTAGTCGACCAGAATCTCCTGCAACCATCCAACCATCGATTCAACTTACATATTGTTGTAACCATCCAACCATCAATTCAACTTACATATATCTTGTTAATCCTTGATAGCAACATACTATAACAGTATAGAAGAAAGCAGAATGACGGCAGTTGCGAATACTAAATAGGTGAATGGGGACATAATATAAGGTTGGTTTAGTGGTTGAGGTGGGGAGTTTGGAAGTAGAGTGATAAGAAGGCCGTGGGTTCGATCTCCACCCTCAAAAAAACACTAATAATATTACCAATACTAATTACTTAAAATTTAAGATTTGCTGTAGCAAAAAAGTATATAAACTAAACATAAACTCCAAGAAGACGCATAAATAAATACTAGGAAATAGCAAAACACACAAAATCAAAGGGGTTAATCAAACTTAATAATTAAAATTAACTTTGGTCATTTGTCTCTAACATTAAAAATCAAAACGAAATATAACTTAATTACTAATTAAAGTATTAAAAGCAGAGGATAACAGAACATGCAGGGAAACGAAGCTGTGCGCGATGAAGAAGAGTTCGTAGAACAGAGCATATGAGTTTCGCGCCACTTATAATAATTGGAATAGACAAATATACCCTTACAAAAACATAACATTTTAATAAAAAAGGGCATTTAAGGGATTTCACGTGAGAACCCTAGAAGCGTAGACGGAAAAGGGAAGCGCCGCGATTTCACAGCGATTCCGCTCGGCGGCATAAGCAATTGCGGCGCGATTGAGAAGATGCATATAACAAAATTAGGTAAAGTTGAAATCGAAAGAGAAATAATCAAAGTGAAAGAGAAAGAAAGAAGTTACTTGATACATCGCAGCACCAAACAGCGCCATTATGGCCACGATAAGTGCCCAAACGTTCTCCGTTGTCAGCAAACCAGACGGTGGGGTTGTGGTCTTTGGCGCAAGAAAAGAGGAGATCGCCATCCCTGTTGTATTTGAGGAACGTTAATGGCCTCTCATGGCCTTTCATCAGAATAGGCCTCATGTTTCTTCTTCTCTCTTTCGCTTGCTAGTGGCTTGGCTGCAGTGGTAGCGATGCTATATGGTACGGTAGATTTCCGGCACGAATTGGCACCAGAGCTTCTGTCAGGCACTATTTGCTTTTTTATTTTTGTTACAATCGCTAATTGTTTTTTCTTTTTTACTCAAGCTATTTATTTGTTTATTTTAAAAAATACAAATATGCTACTAAAAAATATAAAATAGATAAAAGTAAACTAATTTAGCATTGTAATTTAATCGTACTTTAAACGGTTTTTATGTTTATTTTGATCTGATAATAGACTATTTAAGTCAATATATTTTGTATTTTTTTATTGGTTTTTTAAACTTTTTATGTATGTTACTAAAAGAAGTATTTAGATGAAGAGATTAAATTGATTGATATAGTTTAAATTAAGTAATTAATTTATTATTTTTAAATTTTGATAAACTAAATTATTTAATTGTTATAATTTCGAGTATCAATATATTAATATATTTTAATAATTTTTTTTTTTTTATATACACTCTAATAATTTGTTGATACCATGTTTTTTTATACAAAACACCAAAGTGAAAGTCAAAGTTTATGGAGTTAATAAAATTTGAAGAAAGATTACTGTTAACAAAGGTCCAAGTCGATAGCATTACATGCTACAATCTCGAAACACGCTTTGAAGTTCATTACTCGACAATATCTTAAATTATGTCGAGTAATAGTAATTATTAAGTTGGTAATATTGGTCATGTCAACAACAATAACTATTAAATTTTTTATTTATAAATAGTCGTTGAAGGTTTTGTTCTAAAGGTTGATTGATCATTTTAAAAATTAAAATTTAATGGCAACATTAACGATTCCCAAGAAATCTTAAATATGTTATTTTCGTTTCCTCCTATTTACTTTCTTGCAATTTTACTTATCCTTTTTAAATTTCCAACACTTTAATTTATTTTCATTTTTCTTTCCTTTCCTTTTTTTATTTCTTACAATTTACTTACTTTTATGTTCTTCAATTCCTTGCATTTAAGTTTCTTCAACTTTTGAAAACCATGTACTGATTTTTTTCACCAAAACAACTTGGTTTTTCATAAAATGTACATTGCAAATATAGTGTTCTAGGATTTCTTCAAGTTCACATTTTCATTCATCCACAATCCATTGCATAAAATCTATATTTGATCATAAAATATTTTCTTTGCATTTTAACTTATTTAAAAACCTATTCACTTATAAGTAATAATTAGTTTTGGGCGGTCTTGTCTTCAATGGTGGCAAAACCCATCTACTTGTTTTCAAATTGAATGATTGTATTTCTTAGATTTTGTCGGCCTTGAATTTTGAGTGTTTTTCGCATTTGGAGAACACGAGTCTCTAGTGTAATTTTAACTTTTATTTTTATTTTGGTGTAAACATTGAATATCCTCTGCACGGTTTGTGCTTGGGTTGATCGACTCATTATTTAATATATCTATATATATGTGCGTATATGTATATTATAATCAAGTTGATTTCAAGAATTATGACTCTTACTTGTTTTAATGATAACAACTCTGGTGATTTTGCTAATGCAAGCAATGCTCTAATTGGTTTGACTCTAATGACTACAACAAGCATCTGATTATTTTGCCTCTAACAAACAAGTGATTGTAAACCTCTGATAAGTGTGACAAACAAATTATTATGTGTCTCTGATAATCACGTCAAGCATTTGATCATTTGACTCTATTTAAAAGTCAACACTCTAAATAGTCAATGTTATGATGGAATAAACGCTCTGAAAAGTCAATATTCTGAAGAAGACAAATTTGTGTACCATTTCCTCAACATCTTAAATATTTTATTTGTCTGAAGGTCTATGTGGCAGGCTCTGATCATAATATTATCTGCCTTTTATGTCTCTATATCAAGATACGCATAATCAATTATAAGGATTATTTTTGGACAATCTTTAATGGTGAATCAATCTCTAAAGGTTTGATACTAAAATTCATTATACATGTTGATTTCTCGCGATAGTGACAAAAGCCATAAACCCTAAGGCTCTCTATAAAATGACGTGTAACTCTCATTAAAAAAATATAACAATGTACCACAATAAGCACAATACAACTGTCATTGTACTCTCATTCTTGTTATTAATCTTTTGTTTTGTTTAAGTATTGAGAAATATTTTATGAGAGTACAACCTTGTAAACACTCTCTTGTGAGAGTTATTCAAAAAACCCTTAAACCTATTCTTTTTGCAACATAGCCTAGTAGTAGTTGCATCCCTCAAATTGTACTAAGTTAGAAGGTTGAGAAGATTTGAATACAGTCAGATTGACTAGTAAGTGTCCAATTGAAGTGTGATTCAGTTGGTAAATTAGTGGATTAAATTCTTCAGTTTGAAGTATTGAACGTAGGTACATGTTGATGGTGAACTAGAATAAATTTGTTGTATTGTTATGTATTTTTAATTTATCTACTCTATTGCTTTGCTTTAATCTTGTTAAAAGTGTTTTAAAGTAAAATACAATTTAAACCCTTCTTTTTTGTGTTTCTCGTTCTACAAAAATATATATATAGTGTATGAAGTGAGAAACGAGAACTATTAATAATAACCATTGAATTTAATTAATGCGTAAGATCAAATTACTAATTAAAGATGTTATGTGATTGTATCTCCACTCAATAACTCTTTCATATTATTTGCTATAATATCTCTAAATTTATTCTTTCCATTTTCGTAATAACTCGAATTAAAAACTGCTTAATAAAGATATTATTTTTATATTTTTTTTACTCAAAGATTAAATTTTTATTAAAACTGCATTTTTATTGTTTATTATAATATTATTGTAACTTTCAAATTTCAATCCTTATTATTGTAATATTTTATTGACTCAAAGTTCACAAATTTCAATTATTGTAATTTAACTATTGAAAATGTTATTTCGAGTTTATATAATCTAATAACTTATTTTTTTTATTTAAGCATTATTAATTTATAATTAACTATTATAAACTTTTTTTATCAATAAATTCATTAATTTGTTTATTGTAATAAAACCGTGGGTATGGTTAGTTTGAATTATGATATTCAAAATTCAATTTTTACAAGTTCTATATTTAATTTTGAAAATTATTTTTCAAGGGATTTTTTGAAAATACAAATTTTTTCATATTGATTTTTATTAATAAAAAACAATGATTGAAGAGTAGTTTTTTATTTTGATAAACAATAAAAACGCGCATCTATAGTAAAATTAAAATTCTTGAGTAAAAAAATATATAAATAAAAATAAAATTCTTAAATAATTTTATCTTGCAACTACTAGAATGAGTTTTATTGTTTGGATACAATATTAAAGAGTTTTTAATTCGAGTTATTATAAAAATAAAAATAAAATAAATTTAGAGATATTATAGCATATAATATCCAAGAGTGATTGGATGAGGATACAATCACATAACAATTTTAGTAAATAATTTAATTTTATACGTTAATTAAATCCAATAGTTATTATTAATAGTTCTCATTTTTCATAATAACTATCAGTATATATATATATATATATATTGCCTTTTTTGTAATAAAAAAAAACTCATTTAAAAAATTATTTCTATTAGTTAATTTTATTGCATCAAATTTCAGTTTTTATAAAATATTCCATTCTTTATTCATATTCCATTGCATTTTGCATCTTCGACATTTGATTTGATAGAACACTGCATTCATGAAAGTGTGATGAAACTTGAACATCAAATTTGTTTTATCATTGAAATATTTGATATAATATTGAATTCAAATTTTTAACTTATCAAGATCCCACAATTAAATATTTATTTGTTGATATTATGATAGATTCTTTTTTTTTTTTTATTGATGAGATGATATAATTACAGTTAGAAACTCACACACAAATGTGAGGTTTTAGGTTCGAAACTCAAGACATAATATTCAACTTAACAATTTCAATATTGCTAGTTGAATTAAAACTTAAGAACTACTGATATATTCTTATTAAACTTAAAATCAACATTAACAATTATATAATAATTGCCACTCACACATATATAGGAATAAATACTATAGTACTTTATCTAAACTCTACTCATTATAATCTCTACGAAAATATGTTTTTCGAAAAAATTAAATTGCATATTTTGCACGTGTTTCACATGTGTAGACAAGAAAAATGATTATATGATGGAGCATAAAATCAAGTACTCTTGTAAATAAATTAGAAAATTGAAATTGATAAATGGAACTTAAGAAAACATGAATTGCATGGAATTTCCCTTTCATCTACTTATATAAGAGCTCAAACATAAATACTACATTTCATTCACTTCAAATTAGGTCGTTTCACGTTTAACTCGCTATCAATGCTAGACAAAATCCCATGCTCTAATGAAGATATATGAGATGGACCAACTTCTTGTGTGATTTAGCCAATCATACAACTGTATGATCTTTCACTTGGGACCCAAAGTTTTGTCCTTCGTTATAGAGATATTAAATCCCGTGATTAGGCCATCTCATATATGTCTCCTTTCTTCTTAAAAAAAAAAGTTGGCTCCATTCTTTATCCTTTTAACTTTTTTTTACCGTTAAAGGCATATTTAAGCCAACATGTGCCATATCATAGTAAAAGTGTATCACAAATCTATCATCTAAAGCCATCATGGCAAGCCATGGCCATGAAAAGTTGCTAAAAAAATATGTGGCGCATGGGATCAGATAGTACCATCTTTTTTATAAAAAGAAAAGAAGCAAGAAACATCGTAATTAACAGATGGATCACCCTTACTATGTTGGCACCACTAACATATACTACCACAAAAAAAAATTATTTAAGGATGCTAACTTATTATTATAACTATTACATTCTCAATATATATATATATATATATATA